>NC_133558.1:45313238-45622185 GCF_048773025.1 Camelus bactrianus | reverse complement strand
TAATGCATGTAGCATGTTTGGAACACTGAATTGCATGGCGAGGAAATTTATGTAATTTACATTTCCCTAGGATAGAAATCGCTCCAAGAGGTTTTTCCTGAGTTAACAGTCTGATTTTCGAAACTGGCGTTAGTAATAAGCTCCGAACTCAGATTAATAGATTCTCGGTGCAAATATGCCTTGTATTGTGGATGAAAGTTCGGGTATACGCGTGCTAACATCTCTGTAGTGAATATTTGTCGAATCCGAGATACATGAAGCGTGTTCGGAACACAGAATATCACGGTGAGCGAATCTATGTAAAATACATATCTCTTGGGTAGAACTCACTTCAAGAGATTTTTCTGAGAAATCACCCTTATTTTCGAAACTGGTGTTTGAAAATCTGCAAAATCAGAGAAAATGCTTCAAAGTGTCAATATGCCATGTATTGTGATGGAAGTTCGTAAAATCCCATGCAAACCAATCTGTGGTGAATATTTGTAGAAAGCGTTATGCATGTAGCGTGATCGTATCACGGAAATTCCCGGCGATGGACTCTTTGTAAGTTACACGTCTATTGGTTAGGACACGCTCCAAAAATTTTTTCCTGACAAAACGGCCTGATCTTTGAAACTGGCATTAGGAAATTGCTGCAAATTCACAGTTAATGTTTCTAGGTGTAAATATGCCATGTCTGATGGATGAAAGTTCTGTAATCTACATATTCACAACTCATTCGAGAAAGTTTGTTGAATCCTTGATGCATGTAGCGTGTTCGGAAATTGGAATGTCACTGTGAGTGAAACTACGTAAATTACATTTCTATTGGGAAGTACTCTCTCCATGAGGATTTTTCTGCGAATCTGCCTCATTTTCAAATCTGGATTAGGAAAGACTTTCCAAATATGAAAAACTGATTGAAAGTGTCAATATGGCCTTTATGGTGGATGAAAGTTTGGTAATCCTTATGCTAACAACTCTGTAGTGAATATTTGTCAAATCCGTGATGCATGTAGGTTTTTCGGAACACGGAATTTCACGATGACGGGTTCTATGTCAATTGCATATCTATTGGGTAGAACTCTCTCCAAGAGGATTTCTCTGGGAAAACTGCATGATATTAGAAACTGACATTAGGAGAAATCTACCAAATCAGAATAAATCATTCTATGTATAAATATGCATTGTAAGGTGGATGAAAGTTCAGTATACACATGTTCACAACTCATTAAAGAATGTGTGTTGAATCCATGATGCATGGAACGTGTTAAGAACACGGAATGTCACAGTGAGTGAAAATAGGTAAATTACATATCTTTTGGGTAGAACTCGCTCCAAGAGCATTTTTCTGCCAAATCTGCCTCATTTTCAAATCTGGGGTTAAAACTAACCTGTGAACTCTGAGAAAATCCTTCAAAGTGTCAGTAAGACTTGTATGTTGTATGAAAGTGTGCTAATCCACATGCTAACAGCTCTGTAGTGAATATTTGTCGAATCCGAGATACATGAAGCGTGTTCGGAACACAGAATGTCAAGGTGAGCTAATCCATGTAAATTACATGTCTAATGGTTAGAACTCGCTCCAAGACACTTTTGCCGTGAAATCTACCTCAGTTTCCAAATTGGCATTTGGAAAGATCTGTGAAATCAGAGAAAATTTTTCTAAGTATCAATATGCCCTGCATTGTCATGAAAGTCCTGTAATCCACATGCAAACAACTGCGTAGTGTATTTTTGTCGATAACTTTCTCCATGTAGTGTTTTCAAAACACGTAATTTCACAGAGGGGGAATCTATGTAATTTACGTATCTATTGGGTAGAACACAGTCCAAAAATTTTATCCTTTGAAAACTGCCTGATTTTCGAAACTGCTATTCGGAAAAAGCTGCGAAGTCAGAGTTAATGTTTCTAGGTGTAAATATGCCTTGTATGGTGGATGAAAGTTCGGTAATACACATGTACACAACTCATTAAACATGTTTGTGAAATCCGTGATGTAAGTAGCGTGTTCGGAACACGGACTCTCATGGTGTGGGAAAATATGTAAATTAAATGTTAGAACCCACTCCAGGAGCATTTTATAGAAAAATCTGACTCAGTTTTGAAACTGGTGTTATGAAAATGCTGCGACAACTGAGTAAATGCTTTAAGGTGACAATGTCTTCAATGGTTAATTAAAGATGTGTAATTCACATGCTAACACTCAGCAGTGAATGTTTGTTGAATCCGTGGTGCATGTACCGTTTTGGTAACACGGAATGTTACGGTGACGGTATCTATGAAAATGAGATATCTAGAGGATAGAACATGCACCAAGAGCATTTTTCTGCAGAAACTGCTTGATATTCGAACTGATGTTAGGAAAATCTGACTAAATGTTTCTAGGTGAAAATATGCCTTGTATGGTGGATGAAAGTTCTGTAATCCACATGCTCACACTCATTAAAGAATGTTTGTCAAATCTGTGATGCATGTGACACGTTCAGAACACGGAATGTCACGGTGAGTTAAAATAGGTAAATTACATATCTTTTGGGTAGAACTCGCTCCAAGAGCATTTTTCTGCCAAATCTGCCTCATTTTCAAAACTGGCATTAAAACTAAACTTTGAAATCTGAGAAAATCCTTCAAAGTGTCAGTAAGACTTGTATGTTGTATGAAAGTGTGCTAATCCACATGCTAACAGCTCTGTAGTGAATATTTGTCGAATCCGAGATACATGAAGCGTGTTCGGAACACAGAATGTCAAGGTGAGCTAATCCATGTAAATTACATGTCTAAAGGTTAGAACTCGCTCCAAGACACTTTTGCCGTGAAATCTACCTCAGTTTCCAAATTGGCATTTGGAAAGATCTGTGAAATCAGAGAAAATTTTTCTAAGTATCAATATGCCCTGCATTGTCATGAAAGTCCTGTAATCCACATGCAAACAACTGCGTAGTGTATTTTTGTCGATAACTTTCTGCATGTAGTGTGTTCAAAACACGTAATTTCACAGAGGGGGAATCTATGTAATTTACGTATCTATTGGGTAGAACACATTCCAACAATTTTATCCTTTGAAAACTGCCTGATTTTCGAAACTGCTATTCGGAAAAAGCTGCGATGTCAGAGTTAATGTTTCTAGGTGTAAATATGCCTTGTATGGTGGATGAAAGTTTGGTAATACACATGTACACAACTCATTAAACATGTTTGTGAAATCCGTGATGTAAGTAGCGTGTTCGGAACACGGACTCTCATGGTGTGGGAAAATATGTAAATTAAATGTTAGAACCCAGTCCAGGAGCATTATATTGAAAAATCTGACTCAGTTTTGAAACTGGTGTTATGAAAATGCTGCGACAACTGAGTAAATGCTTTAAGGTGACAATGTCTTCAATGGTTAATTAAAGATGTGTAATTCACATGCTAACCACTCAGCAGTGAATATTTGTTGAATCCGTGGTGCATGTACCGTTTTCGTAACACGGAATGTTACGGTGACGGTATCTATGAAAATGAGATATCTAGTGGATAGAACATGCACCAAGAGCATTTTTTTGCGGAAACTGCTTGATTTTCGAAACTGATGTTAGGAAAATCTGACTAAATGTTTCTAGGTGAAAATATGCCTTGTATGGTGGATGAAAGTTCTGTAATCCACATGCTCACACTCATTAAAGAATGTTTGTCAAATCTGTGATGCATGTGACACGTTCAGAACACGGAATGTCACGGTGAGTGAAACTATTTAAATTACATATCTTTTGGGTAGAACTCACTCCAAGAGTATTTTTCTGTGAAATCTGCCTCATTTTCAAAAGTGGCGTGAGGAAAAACCTGAAAAATCTGAGAAAATGCTTCTAAGTGTCAATATGCCTTGAATGGGGAATGAAAGTCCGTCAACCCACATGTTATAAACTAAGAAGTGAACAATTTTCGAATCCGTGATTTACTTAGCGTATTCGAAACATGGAATTTCACGGGTATGAAACTATGTAAATTACAATTCTATTGGGTAGAACAAGCTTGAATAGAATTTTTCTGCGAAAATTGTTTGATTTTCGAATTTGAATTTTGGATAAAGTTTTGAAATGAGAGTAAATATATTTAGGTGTAAATATGCCTTTATGGTGGATGAAATTTTGTTAATCCACATTTTCACAACATATTAAAGAATCTTTGTCTGATCCGTGATGCATGTAGCATTTTTGGAACACAGAAATTCATGGAGAGTGAATCAATGTATATTACATTTCTATTGGGTAGAACTCGCTGCAAGGGAATTTTTCTGCGAAAACTGCATCATTTTTGAAACTGGCAATTGGAAAACGCTGCAAAATCTGAGAAAATACTTCTATCTGTCAATATTCATGGTATTGTAATTAAAGATCGGTATTCCTCATGCTAACAAATCTGTAGTGAATATACTTCGAATCCGTAATGCATGTAGCATGTTTGGAACACCGAATTGCATGGCAAGGAAATTTATGTAATTTACATTTCCCTAGGTTAGAAATCGCTCCAAGAGGCTTTTCCTGAGTTAACAGTCTGATTTTCGAAACTGGCGTTAGTAATAAGCTCCGAACTCAGATTAATAGATTCTCGGTGCAAATATGCCTTGTATTGTGGATGAAAGTTCGGGTATACGCGTGCTAACATCTCTGTAGTGAATATTTGTCGAATCCGAGATACATGAAGCGTGTTCGGAACACAGAATATCACGGTGAGCGAATCTATGTAAAATACATGTCTCTTGGGTAGAACTCACTTCAAGAGATTTTTCTGAGAAATCAGCCTCATTTTCAAAACTGGTGTTTGAAAATCTGCAAAATCAGAGAAAATGCTTCAAAGTGTCAATATGCCATGTATTGTGATGGAAGTTCGTAAAATCCCATGCAAACCAATCTGTGGTGAATATTTGTAGAAAGCGTTATGCATGTAGCGTGATCGTATCATGGAAATTCCAGGCGATGGACTCTTTGTAAGTTACACGTCTATTGGGTAGGACACGCTCCAAAAATTTTTTCCTGACAAAACGGCCTGATCTTTGAAACTGGCATTAGGAAATTGCTGCAAATTCACAGTTAATGTTTCTAGGTGTAAATATGCCATGTCTGATGGATGAAAGTTCTGTAATCTACATATTCACAACTCATTCGAGAAAGTTTGTTGAATCCTTGATGCATGTAGCGTGTTCGGATATTGGAATGTCACTGTGAGGGAAACTACGTAAATTACATTTCTATTGGGAAGTACTCTCTCCATGAGGATTTTTCTGCGAATCTGCCTCATTTTCAAATCTGGATTAGGAAAGACTTTCCAAGTATGAAAAACTGCTTCAAAGTGTCAATATGGCTTTTATGGTGGATGAAAGTTTGGTAATCCTTATGCTAACAACTCTGTAGTGAATATTTGTCGAATCCGTGATGCATGTAGGTTTTTCGAAACACGGAATTTCACGATGACGGGTTCTGTGTCAATTGCATATCTATTGGGTAGAACTCTCTCCAAGAGGATTTCTCTGGGAAAACTGCATGATATTAGAAACTGACATTAGGAGAAATCTACCAAATCAGAATAAATCATTCTATGTATAAATATGCATTGTAAGGTGGATGAAAGTTAAGTATACACATGTTCACAACTCATTAAAGAATGTGTGTTGAATCCATGATGCATGGAACGTGTTCAGAACATGGAAAGTCACGGTGAGTGAAACTATTTAAATTACATATCTTTTGGTTAGAACTCGCTCCAAGAGCATTTTTCTGCCAAATCTGCCTCATTTTCAAATCTGGCGTTAAAACTAACCTGTGAACTCTGAGAAAATCCTTCAAAGTGTTAGTAAGACTTGTATGTTGTATGAAAGTGTGCTAATCCACATGCTAACAGCTCTGTAGTGAATATTTGTCGAATCCGAGATACATGAAGCGTGTTTGGAACACAGAATGTCAAGGTGAGCTAATCCATGTAAATTACATGTCTAATGGTTAGAACTCGCTCCAAGACACTTTTGCCGTGAAATCTACCTCAGTTTCCAAATTGGCATTTGGAAAGATCTGTGAAATCAGAGAAAACTTTTCTAAGTATCAATATGCCCTGCATTGTCATGAAAGTCCTGTAATCCACATGCAAACAACTGCGTAGTGTATTTTTGTCGATAACTTTCTGCATGTAGTGTGTTCAAAACACGTAATTTCACAGAGGGGGAATCTATGTAATTTACGTATCTATTGGGTAGAACACAGTCCAACAATTTTATCCTTTGAAAACTGCCTGATTTTCGAAACTGCTATTCGGAAAAAGCTGCGATGTCAGAGTTAATGTTTCTAGGTGTAAATATGCCTTGTATGGTGGATGAAAGTTTGGTAATACACATGTACACAACTCATTAAACATGTTTGTGAAATCCGTGATGTAAGTAGCGTGTTCGGAACACGGACTCTCATGGTGTGGGAAAATATGTAAATTAAATGTTAGAACCCACTCCAGGAGCATTTTATAGAAAAATCTGACTCAGTTTTGAAACTGGTGTTATGAAAATGCTGCGACAACTGAGTAAATGCTTTAAGGTGACAATGTCTTCAATGGTTAATTAAAGATGTGTAATTCACATGCTAACCACTCAGCAGTGAATATTTGTTGAATCCGTGGTGCATGTACCATTTTGGTAACACGGAATGTTACGGTGACGGTATCTATGAAAATGAGATATCTAGAGGATAGAACATGCACCAAGAGCATTTTTCTGCGGAAACTGCTTGATATTCGAACTGATGTTAGGAAAATCTGACTAAATGTTTCTAGGTGAAAATATGCCTTGTATGGTGGATGAAAGTTCTGTAATCCACATGCTCACACTCATTAAAGAATGTTTGTCAAATCTGTGATGCATGTGACACGTTCAGAACACGGAATATCACGGTGAGTGAAAATAGGTAAATTACATATCTTTTGGGTAGAACTCGCTCCAAGAGCATTTTTCTGCCAAATCTGCCTCATTTTCAAAACTGGCGTTAAAACTAAACTGTGAACTCTGAGAAAATCCTTCAAAGTGTCAGTAAGACTTGTATGTATTATGAAAGTGTGGTAATCCACATGCTAACAGCTCTGTAGTGAATATTTGTCGAATCCGAGATATATGAAGCGTGTTCGGAACACAGAATGTCAAGGTGAGCTAATCCATGTAAATTACATGTCTAAAGGTTAGAACTCGCTCCAAGATACTTTTGCCGTGAAATCTACCTCAGTTTCCAAATTGGCATTTGGAAAGATCTGTGAAATCAGAGAAAATTTTTCTAAGTATCAATATGCCCTGCATTGTCATGTAAGTCCTGTAATCCACATGCAAACAACTGCGTAGTGTATTTTTGTCGATAACTTTCTGCATGTAGTGTGTTCAAAACACGTAATTTCACAGAGGGGGAATCTATGTAATTTACGTATCTATTGGGTAGAACACAGTCCAACAATTTTATCCTTTGAAAACTGCCTGATTTTCGAAACTGCTATTCGGAAAAAGCTGCGATGTCAGAGTTAATGTTTCTAGGTGTAAATATGCCTTGTATGGTGGATGAAAGTTTGGTAATACACATGTACACAACTCATTAAACATGTTTGTGAAATCCGTGATGTAAGTAGCGTGTTCGGAACACGGACTCTCATGGTGTGGGAAAATATGTAAATTAAATGTTAGAACCCAGTCCAGGAGCATTATATTGAAAAATCTGACTCAGTTTTGAAACTGGTGTTATGAAAATGCTGCGACAACTGAGTAAATGCTTTAAGGTGACAATGTCTTCAATGGTTAATTAAAGATGTGTAATTCACATGCTAACCACTCAGCAGTGAATATTTGTTGAATCCGTGGTGCATGTACCGTTTTCGTAACACGGAATGTTACGGTGACGGTATCTATGAAAATGAGATATCTAGTGGATAGAACATGCACCAAGAGCATTTTTTTGCGGAAACTGCTTGATTTTCGAAACTGATGTTAGGAAAATCTGACTAAATGTTTCTAGGTGAAAATATGCCTTGTATGGTGGATGAAAGTTCTGTAATCCACATGCTCACACTCATTAAAGAATGTTTGTCAAATCTGTGATGCATGTGACACGTTCAGAACACGGAATGTCACGGTGAGTGAAACTATTTAAATTACATATCTTTTGGGTAGAACTCACTCCAAGAGTATTTTTCTGTGAAATCTGCCTCATTTTCAAAAGTGGCGTGAGGAAAAACCTGAAAAATCTGAGAAAATGCTTCTAAGTGTCAATATGCCTTGAATGGGGAATGAAAGTCCGTCAACCCACATGTTATAAACTAAGAAGTGAACAATTTTCGAATCCGTGATTTACTTAGCGTATTCGAAACATGGAATTTCACGGGTATGAAACTATGTAAATTACAATTCTATTGGGTAGAACAAGCTTGAATAGAATTTTTCTGCGAAAATTGTTTGATTTTCGAATTTGAATTTTGGATAAAGTTTTGAAATGAGAGTAAATATATTTAGGTGTAAATATGCCTTTATGGTGGATGAAATTTTGTTAATCCACATTTTCACAACATATTAAAGAATCTTTGTCTGATCCGTGATGCATGTAGCATTTTTGGAACACAGAAATTCATGGAGAGTGAATCAATGTATATTACATTTCTATTGGGTTGAACTCGCTGCAAGGGAATTTTTCTGCGAAAACTGCATCATTTTTGAAACTGGCAATTGGAAAACGCTGCAAAATCTGAGAAAATACTTCTATCTGTCAATATTCATGGTATTGTAATTAAAGATCGGTATTCCTCATGCTAACAAATCTGTAGTGAATATACTTCGAATCCGTAATGCATGTAGCATGTTTGGAACACCGAATTGCATGGCAAGGAAATTTATGTAATTTACATTTCCCTAGGTTAGAAATCGCTCCAAGAGGCTTTTCCTGAGTTAACAGTCTGATTTTCGAAACTGGCGTTAGT
Organism: Camelus bactrianus; assembly: GCF_048773025.1. NCBI lineage: Eukaryota > Metazoa > Chordata > Mammalia > Artiodactyla > Camelidae > Camelus > Camelus bactrianus. The sequence continues at coordinate 45,613,238 of NC_133558.1, read as the reverse complement.
AATAAGCTCCGAACTCAGATTAATAGATTCTCGGTGCAATTATGCCTTGTATTGTGGATGAAAGTTCGGGTATACGCGTGCTAACATCTCTGTAGTGAATATTTGTCGAATCCGAGATACATGAAGCGTGTTCGGAACACAGAATATCACGGTGAGCGAATCTATGTAAAATACATGTCTCTTGGGTAGAACTCACTTCAAGAGATTTTTCTGAGAAATCAGCCTCATTTTCAAAACTGGTGTTTGAAAATCTGCAAAATCAGAGAAAATGCTTCAAAGTGTCAATATGCCATGTATTGTGATGGAAGTTCGTAAAATCCCATGCAAACCAATCTGTGGTGAATATTTGTAGAAAGCGTTATGCATGTAGCGTGATCGTATCATGGAAATTCCAGGCGATGGACTCTTTGTAAGTTACACGTCTATTGGGTAGGACACGCTCCAAAAATTTTTTCCTGACAAAACGGCCTGATCTTTGAAACTGGCATTAGGAAATTGCTGCAAATTCACAGTTAATGTTTCTAGGTGTAAATATGCCATGTCTGATGGATGAAAGTTCTGTAATCTACATATTCACAACTCATTCGAGAAAGTTTGTTGAATCCTTGATGCATGTAGCGTGTTCGGATATTGGAATGTCACTGTGAGGGAAACTACGTAAATTACATTTCTATTGGGAAGTACTCTCTCCATGAGGATTTTTCTGCGAATCTGCCTCATTTTCAAATCTGGATTAGGAAAGACTTTCCAAGTATGAAAAACTGCTTCAAAGTGTCAATATGGCTTTTATGGTGGATGAAAGTTTGGTAATCCTTATGCTAACAACTCTGTAGTGAATATTTGTCGAATCCGTGATGCATGTAGGTTTTTCGAAACACGGAATTTCACGATGACGGGTTCTGTGTCAATTGCATATCTATTGGGTAGAACTCTCTCCAAGAGGATTTCTCTGGGAAAACTGCATGATATTAGAAACTGACATTAGGAGAAATCTACCAAATCAGAATAAATCATTCTATGTATAAATATGCATTGTAAGGTGGATGAAAGTTCAGTATACACATGTTCACAACTCATTAAAGAATGTGTGTTGAATCCATGATGCATGGAACGTGTTCAGAACATGGAAAGTCACGGTGAGTGAAACTATTTAAATTACATATCTTTTGGTTAGAACTCGCTCCAAGAGCATTTTTCTGCCAAATCTGCCTCATTTTCAAATCTGGCGTTAAAACTAACCTGTGAACTCTGAGAAAATCCTTCAAAGTGTTAGTAAGACTTGTATGTTGTATGAAAGTGTGCTAATCCACATGCTAACAGCTCTGTAGTGAATATTTGTCGAATCCGAGATACATGAAGCGTGTTTGGAACACAGAATGTCAAGGTGAGCTAATCCATGTAAATTACATGTCTAATGGTTAGAACTCGCTCCAAGACACTTTTGCCGTGAAATCTACCTCAGTTTCCAAATTGGCATTTGGAAAGATCTGTGAAATCAGAGAAAATTTTTCTAAGTATCAATATGCCCTGCATTGTCATGAAAGTCCTGTAATCCACATGCAAACAACTGCGTAGTGTATTTTTGTCGATAACTTTCTGCATGTAGTGTGTTCAAAACACGTAATTTCACAGAGGGGGAATCTATGTAATTTACGTATCTATTGGGTAGAACACAGTCCAACAATTTTATCCTTTGAAAACTGCCTGATTTTCGAAACTGCTATTCGGAAAAAGCTGCGATGTCAGAGTTAAAGTTTCTAGGTGTAAATATGCCTTGTATGGTGGATGAAAGTTTGGTAATACACATGTACACAACTCATTAAACATGTTTGTGAAATCCGTGATGTAAGTAGCGTGTTCGGAACACGGACTCTCATGGTGTGGGAAAATATGTAAATTAAATGTTAGAACCCAGTCCAGGAGCATTATATTGAAAAATCTGACTCAGTTTTGAAACTGGTGTTATGAAAATGCTGCGACAACTGAGTAAATGCTTTAAGGTGACAATGTCTTCAATGGTTAATTAAAGATGTGTAATTCACATGCTAACCACTCAGCAGGGAATATTTGTTGAATCCGTGGTGCATGTACCGTTTTCCTAACACGGAATGTTACGGTGACGGTATCTATGAAAATGAGATATCTAGTGGATAGAACATGCACCAAGAGCATTTTTCTGCGGAAACTGCTTGATTTTCGAAACTGATGTTAGGAAAATCTGACTAAATGTTTCTAGGTGAAAATATGCCTTGTATGGTGGATGAAAGTTCTGTAATCCACATGCTCACACTCATTAAAGAATGTTTGTCAAATCTGTGATGCATGTGACACGTTCAGAACACGGAATGTCACGGTGAGTGAAACTATTTAAATTACATATCTTTTGGTTAGAACTCACTCCAAGAGTATTTTTCTGTGAAATCTGCCTCATTTTCAAAAGTGGCGTGAGGAAAAACCTGAAAAATCTGAGAAAATGCTTCTAAGTGTCAATATGCCTTGAATGGGGAATGAAAGTCCGTCAACCCACATGTTATAAACTAAGAAGTGAATAATTTTCGAATCCGTGATTTACTTAGCGTAATCGAAACATGGAATTTCACGGGTATGAAACTATGTAAATTACAATTCTATTGGGTAGAACAAGCTTGAATATAATTTTTCTGCGAAAATTGTATGATATTCGAATTTGAATTTTGGATAAAGTTTTGAAATGTGAGTAAATATATTTAGGTGTAAATATGCCTTTATGGTGGATGAAATTTTGTTAATCCACATTTTCACAACATATTAAAGAATCTTTGTCTGATCCGTGATGCATGTAGCATTTTTGGAACACAGAAATTCATGGAGAGTGAATCAATGTATATTACATTTCTATTGGGTAGAACTCGCTGCAAGGGAATTTTTCTGCGAAAACTGCATCATTTTTGAAACTGGCAATTGGAAAACGCTGCAAAATCTGAGAAAATACTTCTATCTGTCAATATTCATGGTATTGTGATTAAAGATCGGTATTCCTCATGCTAACAAATCTGTAGGGAATATATTTCGAATCCGTAATGCATGTAGCATGTTTGGAACACCGAATTGCACGGCGAGGAAATTTATGTAATTTACATTTCCCTAGGTTAGAAATCGCTCCAAGAGGCTTTTCCTGAGTTAACAGTCTGATTTTCGAAACTGGCGTTAGTAATAAGCTGCGAACTCAGATTAATAGATTCTCGGTGCAAATATGCCTTGTATTGTGGATGAAAGTTCGGGTATACGCGTGCTAACATCTCTGTAGTGAATATTTGTCGAATCCGAGATACATGAAGCGTGTTCGGAACACAGAATATCACGGTGAGCGAATCTATGTAAAATACATGTCTCTTGGGTAGAACTCACTTCAAGAGATTTTTCTGAGAAATCAGCCTCATTTTCGAAACTGGTGTTTGAAAATCTGCAAAATCAGAGAAAATGCTTCAAAGTGTCAATATGCCATGTATTGTGATGGAAGTTCGTAAAATCCCATGCAAACCAATCTGTGGTGAATATTTGTAGAAAGCGTTATGCATGTAGCTTGATCGTATCATGGAAATTCCAGGCGATGGACTCTTTGTAAGTTACACGTCTATTGGGTAGGACACGCTCCAAAAATTTTTTCCTGACAAAACGGCCTGATCTTTGAAACTGGCATTAGGAAATTGCTGCAAATTCACAGTTAATGTTTCTAGGTGTAAATATGCCATGTCTGATGGATGAAAGTTCTGTAATCTACATATTCACAACTCATTCGAGAAAGTTTGTTGAATCCTTGATGCATGTAGCGTGTTCGGATATTGGAATGTCACTGTGAGGGAAACTACGTAAATTACATTTCTATTGGGAAGTACTCTCTCCATGAGGATTTTTCTGCGAATCTGCCTCATTTTCAAATCTGGATTAGGAAAGACTTTCCAAGTATGAAAAACTGCTTCAAAGTGTCAATATGGCTTTTATGGTGGATGAAAGTTTGGTAATCCTTATGCTAACAACTCTGTAGTGAATATTTGTCGAATCCGTGATGCATGTAGGTTTTTCGAAACACGGAATTTCACGATGACGGGTTCTGTGTCAATTGCATATCTATTGGGTAGAACTCTCTCCAAGAGGATTTCTCTGGGAAAACTGCATGATATTAGAAACTGACATTAGGAGAAATCTACCAAATCAGAATAAATCATTCTATGTATAAATATGCATTGTAAGGTGGATGAAAGTTCAGTATACACATGTTCACAACTCATTAAAGAATGTGTGTTGAATCCATGATGCATGGAACGTGTTCAGAACATGGAAAGTCACGGTGAGTGAAACTATTTAAATTACATATCTTTTGGTTAGAACTCGCTCCAAGAGCATTTTTCTGCCAAATCTGCCTCATTTTCAAATCTGGCGTTAAAACTAACCTGTGAACTCTGAGAAAATCCTTCAAAGTGTTAGTAAGACTTGTATGTTGTATGAAAGTGTGCTAATCCACATGCTAACAGCTCTGTAGTGAATATTTGTCGAATCCGAGATACATGAAGCGTGTTTGGAACACAGAATGTCAAGGTGAGCTAATCCATGTAAATTACATGTCTAATGGTTAGAACTCGCTCCAAGACACTTTTGCCGTGAAATCTACCTCAGTTTCCAAATTGGCATTTGGAAAGATCTGTGAAATCAGAGAAAATTTTTCTAAGTATCAATATGCCCTGCATTGTCATGAAAGTCCTGTAATCCACATGCAAACAACTGCGTAGTGTATTTTTGTCGATAACTTTCTGCATGTAGTGTGTTCAAAACACGTAATTTCACAGAGGGGGAATCTATGTAATTTACGTATCTATTGGGTAGAACACAGTCCAACAATTTTATCCTTTGAAAACTGCCTGATTTTCGAAACTGCTATTCGGAAAAAGCTGCGATGTCAGAGTTAATGTTTCTAGGTGTAAATATGCCTTGTATGGTGGATGAAAGTTTGGTAATACACATGTACACAACTCATTAAACATGTTTGTGAAATCCGTGATGTAAGTAGCGTGTTCGGAACACGGACTCTCATGGTGTGGGAAAATATGTAAATTAAATGTTAGAACCCAGTCCAGGAGCATTATATTGAAAAATCTGACTCAGTTTTGAAACTGGTGTTATGAAAATGCTGCGACAACTGAGTAAATGCTTTAAGGTGACAATGTCTTCAATGGTTAATTAAAGATGTGTAATTCACATGCTAACCACTCAGCAGTGAATATTTGTTGAATCCGTGGTGCATGTACCGTTTTGGTAACACGGAATGTTACGGTGACGGTATCTATGAAAATGAGATATCTAGTGGATAGAACATGCACCAAGAGCATTTTTCTGCGGAAACTGCTTGATTTTCGAAACTGATGTTAGGAAAATCTGACTAAATGTTTCTAGGTGAAAATATGCCTTGTATGGTGGATGAAAGTTCTGTAATCCACATGCTCACACTCATTAAAGAATGTTTGTCAAATCTGTGATGCATGTGACACGTTCAGAACACGGAATGTCACGGTGAGTGAAACTATTTAAATTACATATCTTTTGGGTAGAACTCACTCCAAGAGTATTTTTCTGTGAAATCTGCCTCATTTTCAAAAGTGGCGTGAGGAAAAACCTGAAAAATCTGAGAAAATGCTTCTAAGTGTCAATATGCCTTGAATGGGGAATGAAAGTCCGTCAACCCACATGTTATAAACTAAGAAGTGAATAATTTTCGAATCCGTGATTTACTTAGCGTAATCGAAACATGGAATTTCACGGGTATGAAACTATGTAAATTACAATTCTATTGGGTAGAACAAGCTTGAATATAATTTTTCTGCGAAAATTGTATGATATTCGAATTTGAATTTTGGATAAAGTTTTGAAATGTGAGTAAATATATTTAGGTGTAAATATGCCTTTATGGTGGATGAAATTTTGTTAATCCACATTTTCACAACATATTAAAGAATCTTTGTCTGATCCGTGATGCATGTAGCATTTTTGGAACACAGAAATTCATGGAGAGTGAATCAATGTATATTACATTTCTATTGGGTAGAACTCGCTGCAAGGGAATTTTTCTGCGAAAACTGCATCATTTTTGAAACTGGCAATTGGAAAACGCTGCAAAATCTGAGAAAATACTTCTATCTGTCAATATTCATGGTATTGTGATTAAAGATCGGTATTCCTCATGCTAACAAATCTGTAGTGAATATATTTCGAATCCGTAATGCATGTAGCATGTTTGGAACACCGAATTGCACGGCGAGGAAATTTATGTAATTTACATTTCCCTAGGTTAGAAATCGCTCCAAGAGGCTTTTCCTGAGTTAACAGTCTGATTTTCGAAACTGGCGTTAGTAATAAGCTGCAAACTCAGATTAATAGATTCTCGGTGTAAATATGCCTTGTATTGTGGATGAAAGTTCGGGTATACGCGTGCTAACATCTCTGTAGTGAATATTTGTCGAATCCGAGATACATGAAGCGTGTTCGGAACACAGAATATCACGGTGAGCGAATCTATGTAAAATACATGTCTCTTGGGTAGAACTCACTTCAAGAGATTTTTCTGAGAAATCAGCCTCATTTTCGAAACTGGTGTTTGAAAATCTGCAAAATCAGAGAAAATGCTTCAAAGTGTCAATATGCCATGTATTGTGATGGAAGTTCGTAAAATCCCATGCAAACCAATCTGTGGTGAATATTTGTAGAAAGAGTTATGCATGTAGTGTGATCGTATTATGGAAATTCTCGGCGATGGACTCTTTGTAAATTACACGTCTATTGGGTAGGACACGCTCCAAAAATTTTTTCCTGACAAAACGGCCTGATCTTTGAAACTGGCATTAGGAAATTGCTGCAAATTCACAGTTAATGTTTCTAGGTGTAAATATGCCATGTCTGATGGATGAAAGTTCTGTAATCTACATATTCACAACTCATTCGAGAAAGTTTGTTGAATCCTTGATTCATGTAGCCTGTTCGGATATTGGAATGTCACTGTGAGGGAAACTACGTAAATTACATTTCTATTGGGAAGTACTCTCTCCATGAGGATTTTTCTGCGAATCTGCCTCATTTTCAAATCTGGATTAGGAAAGACTTTCCAAGTATGAAAAACTGCTTCAAAGTGTCAATATGGCTTTTATGGTGGATGAAAGTTTGGTAATCCTTATGCTAACAACTCTGTAGTGAATATTTGTCGAATCCGTGATGCATGTAGGTTTTTCGAAACACGGAATTTCACGATGACGGGTTCTGTGTCAATTGCATATCTATTGGGTAGAACTCTCTCCAAGAGGATTTCTCTGGGAAAACTGCATGATATTAGAAACTGACATTAGGAGAAATCTACCAAATCAGAATAAATCATTCTATGTATAAATATGCATTGTAAGGTGGATGAAAGTTCAGTATACACATGTTCACAACTCATTAAAGAATGTGTGTTGAATCCATGATGCATGGAACGTGTTCAGAACATGGAAAGTCACGGTGAGTGAAACTATTTAAATTACATATCTTTTGGTTAGAACTCGCTCCAAGAGCATTTTTCTGCCAAATCTGCCTCATTTTCAAATCTGGCGTTAAAACTAACCTGTGAACTCTGAGAAAATCCTTCAAAGTGTTAGTAAGACTTGTATGTTGTATGAAAGTGTGCTAATCCACATGCTAACAGCTCTGTAGTGAATATTTGTCGAATCCGAGATACATGAAGCGTGTTTGGAACACAGAATGTCAAGGTGAGCTAATCCATGTAAATTACATGTCTAATGGTTAGAACTCGCTCCAAGACACTTTTGCCGTGAAATCTACCTCAGTTTCCAAATTGGCATTTGGAAAGATCTGTGAAATCAGAGAAAATTTTTCTAAGTATCAATATGCCCTGCATTGTCATGAAAGTCCTGTAATCCACATGCAAACAACTGCGTAGTGTATTTTTGTCGATAACTTTCTGCATGTAGTGTGTTCAAAACACGTAATTTCACAGAGGGGGAATCTATGTAATTTACGTATCTATTGGGTAGAACACAGTCCAACAATTTTATCCTTTGAAAACTGCCTGATTTTCGAAACTGCTATTCGGAAAAAGCTGCGATGTCAGAGTTAATGTTTCTAGGTGTAAATATGCCTTGTATGGTGGATGAAAGTTTGGTAATACACATGTACACAACTCATTAAACATGTTTGTGAAATCCGTGATGTAAGTAGCGTGTTCGGAACACGGACTCTCATGGTGTGGGAAAATATGTAAATTAAATGTTAGAACCCAGTCCAGGAGCATTATATTGAAAAATCTGACTCAGTTTTGAAACTGGTGTTATGAAAATGCTGCGACAACTGAGTAAATGCTTTAAGGTGACAATGTCTTCAATGGTTAATTAAAGATGTGTAATTCACATGCTAACCACTCAGCAGTGAATATTTGTTGAATCCGTGGTGCATGTACCGTTTTCGTAACACGGAATGTTACGGTGACGGTATCTATGAAAATGAGATATCTAGTGGATAGAACATGCACCAAGAGCATTTTTCTGCGGAAACTGCTTGATTTTCGAAACTGATGTTAGGAAAATCTGACTAAATGTTTCTAGGTAAAAATATGCCTTGTATGGTGGATGAAAGTTCTGTAATCCACATGCTCACACTCATTAAAGAATGTTTGTCAAATCTGTGATGCATGTGACACGTTCAGAACACGGAATGTCACGGTGAGTGAAACTATTTAAATTACATATCTTTTGGGTAGAACTCACTCCAAGAGTATTTTTCTGTGAAATCTGCCTCATTTTCAAAAGTGGCGTGAGGAAAAACCTGAAAAATCTGAGAAAATGCTTCTAAGTGTCAATATGCCTTGAATGGGGAATGAAAGTCCGTCAACCCACATGTTATAAACTAAGAAGTGAATAATTTTCGAATCCGTGATTTACTTAGCGTAATCGAAACATGGAATTTCACGGGTATGAAACTATGTAAATTACAATTCTATTGGGTAGAACAAGCTTGAATATAATTTTTCTGCGAAAATTGTATGATATTCGAATTTGAATTTTGGATAAAGTTTTGAAATGTGAGTAAATATATTTAGGTGTAAATATGCCTTTATGGTGGATGAAATTTTGTTAATCCACATTTTCACAACATATTAAAGAATCTTTGTCTGATCCGTGATGCATGTAGCATTTTTGGAACACAGAAATTCATGGAGAGTGAATCAATGTATATTACATTTCTATTGGGTAGAACTCGCTGCAAGGGAATTTTTCTGCGAAAACTGCATCATTTTTGAAACTGGCAATTGGAAAACGCTGCAAAATCTGAGAAAATACTTCTATCTGTCAATATTCATGGTATTGTGATTAAAGATCGGTATTCCTCATGCTAACAAATCTGTAGTGAATATATTTCGAATCCGTAATGCATGTAGCATGTTTGGAACACCGAATTGCACGGCGAGGAAATTTATGTAATTTACATTTCCCTAGGTTAGAAATCGCTCCAAGAGGCTTTTCCTGAGTTAACAGTCTGATTTTCGAAACTGGCGTTAGTAATAAGCTGCAAACTCAGATTAATAGATTCTCGGTGTAAATATGCCTTGTATTGTGGATGAAAGTTCGGGTATACGCGTGCTAACATCTCTGTAGTGAATATTTGTCGAATCCGAGATACATGAAGCGTGTTCGGAACACAGAATATCACGGTGAGCGAATCTATGTAAAATACATGTCTCTTGGGTAGAACTCACTTCAAGAGATTTTTCTGAGAAATCAGCCTCATTTTCGAAACTGGTGTTTGAAAATCTGCAAAATCAGAGAAAATGCTTCAAAGTGTCAATATGCCATGTATTGTGATGGAAGTTCGTAAAATCCCATGCAAACCAATCTGTGGTGAATATTTGTAGAAAGAGTTATGCATGTAGTGTGATCGTATTATGGAAATTCTCGGCGATGGACTCTTTGTAAATTACACGTCTATTGGGTAGGACACGCTCCAAAAATTTTTTCCTGACAAAACGGCCTGATCTTTGAAACTGGCATTAGGAAATTGCTGCAAATTCACAGTTAATGTTTCTAGGTGTAAATATGCCATGTCTGATGGATGAAAGTTCTGTAATCTACATATTCACAACTCATTCGAGAAAGTTTGTTGAATCCTTGATTCATGTAGCCTGTTCGGATATTGGAATGTCACTGTGAGGGAAACTACGTAAATTACATTTCTATTGGGAAGTACTCTCTCCATGAGGATTTTTCTGCGAATCTGCCTCATTTTCAAATCTGGATTAGGAAAGACTTTCCAAGTATGAAAAACTGCTTCAAAGTGTCAATATGGCTTTTATGGTGGATGAAAGTTTGGTAATCCTTATGCTAACAACTCTGTAGTGAATATTTGTCGAATCCGTGATGCATGTAGGTTTTTCGAAACACGGAATTTCACGATGACGGGTTCTATGTCAATTGCATATCTATTGGGTAGAACTCTCTCCAAGAGGATTTCTCTGGGAAAACTGCATGATATTAGAAACTGACATTAGGAGAAATCTACCAAATCAGAATAAATCATTCTATGTATAAATATGCATTGTAAGGTGGATGAAAGTTCAGTATACACATGTTAACAACTCATTAAAGAATGTGTGTTGAATCCATGATGCATGGAACGTGTTCAGAACATGGAAAGTCACGGTGAGTGAAACTATTTAAATTACATATCTTTTGGTTAGAACTCGCTCCAAGAGCATTTTTCTGCCAAATCTGCCTCATTTTCAAATCTGGCGTTAAACTAATCTGTGAACTCTGAGAAAATCCTTCAAAGTGTTAGTAAGACTTGTATGTTGTATGAAAGTGTGCTAATCCACATGCTAACAGCTCTGTAGTGAATATTTGTCGAATCCGAGATACATGAAGCGTGTTTGGAACACAGAATGTCAAGGTGAGCTAATCCATGTAAATTACATGTCTAATGGTTAGAACTCGCTCCAAGACACTTTTGCCGTGAAATCTACCTCAGTTTCCAAATTGGCATTTGGAAAGATCTGTGAAATCAGAGAAAATTTTTCTAAGTATCAATATGCCCTGCATTGTCATGAAAGTCCTGTAATCCACAAGCATACAACTGCGTAGTGTATTTTTGTCGATAACTTTCTGCATGTATTGTGTTCAAAACACGTAATTTCACAGAGGGGGAATCTATGTAATTTACGTATCTATTGGGTAGAACACAGTCCAACAATTTTATCCTTTGAAAACTGCCTGATTTTCGAAACTGCTATTCGGAAAAAGCTGCGATGTCAGAGTTAATGTTTCTAGGTGTAAATATGCCTTGTATGGTGGATGAAAGTTTGGTAATACACATGTACACAACTCATTAAACATGTTTGTGAAATCCGTGATGTAAGTAGCGTGTTCGGAACACGGACTCTCATGGTGTGGGAAAATATGTAAATTAAATGTTAGAACCCATTCCAGGAGCATTATATTGAAAAATCTGACTCAGTTTTGAAACTGGTGTTATGAAAATGCTGCGACAACTGAGTAAATGCTTTAAGGTGACAATGTCTTCAATGGTTAATTAAAGATGTGTAATTCACATGCTAACCACTCAGCAGTGAATATTTGTTGAATCCATGGTGCATGTACCGTTTTCGTAACACGGAATGTTACGGTGACGGTATCTATGAAAATGAGATATCTAGTGGATAGAACATGCACCAAGAGCATTTTTCTGCGGAAACTGCTTGATTTTCGAAACTGATGTTAGGAAAATCTGACTAAATGTTTCTAGGTGAAAATATGCCTTGTATGGTGGATGAAAGTTCTGTAATCCACATGCTCACACTCATTAAAGAATGTTTGTCAAATCTGTGATGCATGTGACACGTTCAGAACACGGAATGTCACGGTGAGTGAAACTATTTAAATTACATATCTTTGGGTAGAACTCACTCCAAGAGTATTTTTCTGTGAAATCTGCCTCATTTTCAAAAGTGGCGTGAGGAAAAACCTGAAAAATCTGAGAAAATGCTTCTAAGTGTCAATATGCCTTGAATGGGGAATGAAAGTCCGTCAACCCACATGTTATAAACTAAGAAGTGAACAATTTTCGAATCCGTGATTTACTTAGCGTATTCGAAACATGGAATTTCACGGGTATGAAACTATGTAAATTACAATTCTTTTGGGTAGAACAAGCTTGAATAGAATTTTTCTGCGAAAAGTGTTTGATTTTCGAATTTGAATTTTGGATAAAGTTTTGAAATGAGAGTAAATATATTTAGGTGTAAATATGCCTTTATGGTGGATGAAATTTTGTTAATCCACATTTTCACAACATATTAAAGAATCTTTGTCTGATCCATGATGCATGTAGCATTTTTGGAACACAGAAATTCATGGAGAGTGAATCAATGTATATTACATTTCTATTGGGTAGAACTCGCTGCAAGGGAATTTTTCTGCGAAAACTGCATCATTTTTGAAACTGGCAATTGGAAAACGCTGCAAAATCTGAGAAAATACTTCTATCTGTCAATATTCATGGTATTGTGATTAAAGATCGGTATTCCTCATGCTAACAAATCTGTAGTGAATATACTTCGACTCCGTAATGCATGTAGCATGTTTGGAACACCGAATTGCATGGCAAGGAAATTTATGTACTTTACATTTCCCTAGGTTAGAAATCGCTCCAAGAGGCTTTTCCTGAGTTAACAGTCTGATTTTCGAAACTGGCGTTAGTAATAAGCTGCGAACTCAGATTAATAGATTCTCGGTGCAAATATGCCTTGTATTGTGGATGAAAGTTCGGGTATACGCGTGCTAACATCTCTGTAGTGAATATTTGTCGAATCCGAGATACATGAAGCGTGTTCGGAACACAGAATATCACGGTGAGCGAATCTATGTAAAATACATGTCTCTTGGGTAGAACTCACTTCAAGAGATTTTTCTGAGAAATCAGCCTCATTTTCAAAACTGGTGTTTGAAAATCTGCAAAATCAGAGAAAATGCTTCAAAGTGTCAATATGCCATGTATTGTGATGGAAGTTCGTAAAATCCCATGCAAACCAATCTGTGGTGAATATTTGTAGAAAGCGTTATGCATGTAGCGTGATCGTATCATGGAAATTCCAGGCGATGGACTCTTTGTAAGTTACACGTCTATTGGTTAGGACACGCTCCAAAAATTTTTTCCTGAAAAAACCGCCTGATCAGTGAAACTGGCATTAGGAAATTGCTGCAAATTCACAGTTAATGTTTCTAGGTGTAAATATGCCATGTCTGATGGATGAAAGTTCTGTAATCTACATATTCACAACTCATTCGAGAAAGTTTGTTGAATCCTAGATGCATGTAGCATGTTCGGATATTGGAATGTCACTGTGAGGGAAACTACGTAAATTACATTTCTATTGGGAAGTACTCTCTCCATGAGGATTTTTCTGCGAATCTGCCTCATTTTCAAATCTGGATTAGGAAAGACTTTCAAAATATGAAAAACTGCTTCAAAGTGTCAATATGGCTTTTATGGTGGATGAAAGTTTGGTAATCCTTATGCTAACAACTCTGTAGTGAATATTTGTCGAATCAGTGATGCATGTAGGTTTTTCGAAACACGGAATTTCACGATGACGGGTTCTATGTCAATTGCATATCTATTGGGTAGAACTCTCTCCAAGAGGATTTCTCTGGGAAAACTGCATGATATTAGAAACTGACATTAGGAGAAATTTACCAAATCAGAATAAATCATTCTATGTATAAATATGCATTGTAAGGTGGATGAAAGTTCAGTATACACATGTTCACAACTCATTAAAGAATGTGTGTTGAATCCATGATGCATGGAACGTGTTCAGAACATGGAAAGTCACGGTGAGTGAAACTATTTAAATTACATATCTTTTGGTTAGAACTCGCTCCAAGAGCATTTTTCTGCCAAATCTGCCTCATTTTCAAATCTGGCGTTAAAACTAACCTGTGAACTCTGAGAAAATCCTTCAAAGTGTTAGTAAGACTTGTATGTTGTATGAAAGTGTGCTAATCCACATGCTAACAGCTCTGTAGTGAATATTTGTCGAATCCGAGATACATGAAGCGTGTTTGGAACACAGAATGTCAAGGTGAGCTAATCCATGTAAATTACATGTCTAATGGTTAGAACTCACTCCAAGACACTTTTGCTGTGAAATCTACCTCAGTTTCCAAATTGGCATTTGGAAAGATCTGTGAAATCAGAGAAAATTTTTCTAAGTATCAATATGCCCTGCATTGTCATGAAAGTCCTGTAATCCACATGCAAACAACTGCGTAGTGTATTTTTGTCGATAACTTTCTGCATGTAGTGTGTTCAAAACACGTAATTTCACAGAGGGGGAATCTATGTAATTTACGTATCTATTGGGTAGAACACAGTCCAACAATTTTATCCTTTGAAAACTGCCTGATTTTCGAAACTGCTATTCGGAAAAAGCTGCGATGTCAGAGTTAATGTTTCTAGGTGTAAATATGCCTTGTATGGTGGATGAAAGTTTGGTAATACACATGTACACAACTCATTAAACATGTTTGTGAAATCCGTGATGTAAGTAGCGTGTTCGGAACACGGACTCTCATGGTGTGGGAAAATATGTAAATTAAATGTTAGAACCCAGTCCAGGAGCATTATATTGAAAAATCTGACTCAGTTTTGAAACTGGTGTTATGAAAATGCTGCGACAACTGAGTAAATGCTTTAAGGTGACAATGTCTTCAATGGTTAATTAAAGATGTGTAATTCACATGCTAACCACTCAGCAGTGAATATTTGTGGAATCCGTGGTGCATGTACCGTTTTCGTAACACGGAATGTTACGGTGACGGTATCTATGAAAATGAGATATCTAGTGGATAGAACATGCACCAAGAGCATTTTTCTGCGGAAACTGCTTGATTTTCGAAACTGATGTTATGAAAATCTGACTAAATGTTTCTAGGTGAAAATATGCCTTGTATGGTGGATGAAAGTTCTGTAATCCACATGCTCACACTCATTAAAGAATGTTTGTCAAATCTGTGATGCATGTGACACGTTCAGAACACGGAATGTCACGGTGAGTGAAACTATTTAAATTACATATCTTTAGGGTAGAACTCACTCCAAGAGTATTTTTCTGTGCAATCTGCCTCATTTTCAAAAGTGGCGTGAGGAAAAACCTGAAAAATCTGAGAAAATGCTTCTAAGTGTCAATATGCCTTGAATGGGGAATGAAAGTCCGTCAACCCACATGTTATAAACTAAGAAGTGAATAATTTTCGAATCCGTGATTTACTTAGCGTATTCGAAACATGGAATTTCACGGGTATGAAACTATGTAAATTACAATTCTATTGGGTAGAACAAGCTTGAATAGAATTTTTCTGCGAAAATTGTTTGATTTTCGAATTTGAATTTTGGATAAAGTTTTGAAATGAGAGTAAATATATTTAGGTGTAAATATGCCTTTATGGTGGATGAAATTTTGTTAATCCACATTTTCACAACATATTAAAGAATCTTTGTCTGATCCATGATGCATGTAGCATTTTTGGAACACAGAAATTCATGGAGAGTGAATCAATGTATATTACATTTCTATTGGTTAGAACTCGCTGCAAGGGAATTTTTCTGCGAAAACTGCATCATTTTTGAAACTGGCAATTGGAAAACGCTGCAAAATCTGAGAAAATACTTCTATCTGTCAATATTCATGATATTGTGATTAAAGATCGGTATTCCTCATGCTAACAAATCTGTAGTGAATATACTTCGAATCCGTAATGCATGTAGCATGTTTGGAACACCGAATTGCATGGCAAGGAAATTTATGTAATTTACATTTCCCTAGGTTAGAAATCGCTCCAAGAGGCTTTTCCTGAGTTAACAGTCTGATTTTCGAAACTGGCATTAGTAATAAGCTCCGAACTCAGATTAATAGATTCTCGGTGCAAATATGCCTTGTATTGTGGATGAAAGTTCGGGTATACGCGTGCTAACATCTCTGTAGTGAATATTTGTCGAATCCGAGATACATGAAGCGTGTTCGGAACACAGAATATCACGGTGAGCGAATCTATGTAAAATACATGTCTCTTGGGTAGAACTCACTTCAAGAGATTTTTCTGAGAAATCAGCCTCATTTTCAAAACTGGTGTTTGAAAATCTGCAAAATCAGAGAAAATGCTTCAAAGTGTCAATATGCCATGTATTGTGATGGAAGTTCGTAAAATCCCATGCAAACCAATCTGTGGTGAATATTTGTAGAAAGCGTTATGCATGTAGCGTGATCGTATCACGGAAATTCCCGGCGATGGACTCTTTGTAAGTTACACGTCTATTGGGTAGGACACGCTCCAAAAATTTTTTCCTGACAAAACGGCCTGATCTTTGAAACTGGCATTAGGAAATTGCTGCAAATTCACAGTTAATGTTTCTAGGTGTAAATATGCCATGTCTGATGGATGAAAGTTCTGTAATCTACATATTCACAACTCATTCGAGAAAGTTTGTTGAATCCTTGATGCATGTAGCGTGTTCGGATATTGGAATGTCACTGTGAGGGAAACTACGTAAATTACATTTCTATTGGGAAGTACTCTCTCCATGAGGATTTTTCTGCGAATCTGCCTCATTTTCAAATCTGGATTAGGAAAGACTTTCCAAGTATGAAAAACTGCTTCAAAGTGTCAATATGGCTTTTATGGTGGATGAAAGTTTGGTAATCCTTATGCTAACAACTCTGTAGTGAATATTTGTCGAATCCGTGATGCATGTAGGTTTTTCGGAACACGGAATTTCACGATGACGGGTTCTATGTCAATTGCATATCTATTGGGTAGAACTGTCTCCAAGAGGATTTCTCTGGGAAAACTGCATGATATTAGAAACTGACATTAGGAGAAATCTACCAAATCAGAATAAATCATTCTATGTATAAATATGCATTGTAAGGTGGATGAAAGTTCAGTATACACATGTTCACAACTCATTAAAGAATGTGTGTTGAATCCATGATGCATGGAACGTGTTCAGAACATGGAAAGTCACGGTGAGTGAAACTATTTAAATTACATATCTTTTGGTTAGAACTCGCTCCAAGAGCATTTTTCTGCCAAATCTGCCTCATTTTCAAATCTGGCGTTAAAACTAACCTGTGAACTCTGAGAAAATCCTTCAAAGTGTTAGTAAGACTTGTATGTTGTATGAAAGTGTGCTAATCCACATGCTAACAGCTCTGTAGTGAATATTTGTCGAATCCGAGATACATGAAGCGTGTTTGGAACACAGAATGTCAAGGTGAGCTAATCCATGTAAATTACATGTCTAATGGTTAGAACTCGCTCCAAGACACTTTTGCCGTGAAATCTACCTCAGTTTCCAAATTGGCATTTGGAAAGATCTGTGAAATCAGAGAAAATTTTTCTAAGTATCAATATGCCCTGCATTGTCATGAAAGTCCTGTAATCCACATGCAAACAACTGCGTAGTGTATTTTTGTCGATAACTTTCTGCATGTAGTGTGTTCAAAACACGTAATTTCACAGAGGGGGAATCTATGTAATTTACGTATCTATTGGGTAGAACACAGTCCAACAATTTTATCCTTTGAAAACTGCCTGATTTTCGAAACTGCTATTCGGAAAAAGCTGCGATGTCAGAGTTAAAGTTTCTAGGTGTAAATATGCCTTGTATGGTGGATGAAAGTTTGGTAATACACATGTACACAACTCATTAAACATGTTTGTGAAATCCGTGATGTAAGTAGCGTGTTCGGAACACGGACTCTCATGGTGTGGGAAAATATGTAAATTAAATGTTAGAACCCAGTCCAGGAGCATTATATTGAAAAATCTGACTCAGTTTTGAAACTGGTGTTATGAAAATGCTGCGACAACTGAGTAAATGCTTTAAGGTGACAATGTCTTCAATGGTTAATTAAAGATGTGTAATTCACATGCTAACCACTCAGCAGTGAATATTTGTTGAATCCGTGGTGCATGTACCGTTTTGGTAACACGGAATGTTACGGTGACGGTATCTATGAAAATGAGATATCTAGTGGATAGAACATGCACCAAGAGCATTTTTCTGCGGAAACTGCTTGATTTTCGAAACTGATGTTAGGAAAATCTGACTAAATGTTTCTAGGTGAAAATATGCCTTGTATGGTGGATGAAAGTTCTGTAATCCACATGCTCACACTCATTAAAGAATGTTTGTCAAATCTGTGATGCATGTGACACGTTCAGAACACGGAATGTCACGGTGAGTGAAACTATTTAAATTACATATCTTTAGGGTAGAACTCACTCCAAGAGTATTTTTCTGTGCAATCTGCCTCATTTTCAAAAGTGGCGTGAGGAAAAACCTGAAAAATCTGAGAAAATGCTTCTAAGTGTCAATATGCCTTGAATGGGGAATGAAAGTCCGTCAACCCACATGTTATAAACTAATAAGTGAATAATTTTCGAATCCGTGATTTACTTAGCGTATTCGAAACATGGAATTTCACGGGTATGAAACTATGTAAATTACAATTCTATTGGGTAGAACAAGCTTGAATAGAATTTTTCTGCGAAAATTGTTTGATTTTCGAATTTGAATTTTGGATAAAGTTTTGAAATGAGAGTAAATATATTTAGGTGTAAATATGCCTTTATGGTGGATGAAATTTTGTTAATCCACATTTTCACAACATATTAAAGAATCTTTGTCTGATCCGTGATGCATGTAGCATTTTTGGAACACAGAAATTCATGGAGAGTGAATCAATGTATATTACATTTCTATTGGGTAGAACTCGCTGCAAGGGAATTTTTCTGCGAAAACTGCATCATTTTTGAAACTGGCAATTGGAAAACGCTGCAAAATCTGAGAAAATACTTCTATCTGTCAATATTCATGGTATTGTGATTAAAGATCGGTATTCCTCATGCTAACAAATCTGTAGTGAATATATTTCGAATCCGTAATGCATGTAGCATGTTTGGAACACCGAATTGCACGGCGAGGAAATTTATGTAATTTACATTTCCCTAGGTTAGAAATCGCTCCAAGAGGCTTTTCCTGAGTTAACAGTCTGATTTTCGAAACTGGCGTTAGTAATAAGCTGCAAATTCAGATTAATAGATTCTCGGTGCAAATATGCCTTGTATTGTGGATGAAAGTTCGGGTATACGCGTGCTAACATCTCTGTAGTGAATATTTGTCGAATCCGAGATACATGAAGCGTGTTCGGAACACAGAATATCACGGTGAGCGAATCTATGTAAAATACATGTCTCTTGGGTAGAACTCACTTCAAGAGATTTTTCTGAGAAATCAGCCTCATTTTCGAAACTGGTGTTTGAAAATCTGCAAAATCAGAGAAAATGCTTCAAAGTGTCAATATGCCATGTATTGTGATGGAAGTTCGTAAAATCCCATGCAAACCAATCTGTGGTGAATATTTGTAGAAAGCGTTATGCATGTAGCGTGATCGTATTATGGAAATTCCCGGCGATGGACTCTTTGTAAATTACACGTCTATTGGGTAGGACACGCTCCAAAAATTTTTTCCTGAAAAAACGGCCTGATCTTTGAAACTGGCATTAGGAATTTGCGGCAAATTCAGTGTTAGAATTTCTAGGTGTAAATATGCCATGTGTGGTGGATGAAAGTTCTGTAATCTACATGATCACAACTCATTCGAGAAAGTTTGTTGAATCCTTGATGCATGTAGCGTGTTCGGATATTGGAATGTCACTGTGAGGGAAACTACGTAAATTACATTTCTATTGGGAAGTACTCTCTCCATGAGGATTTTTCTGCGAATCTGCCTCATTTTCAAATCTGGATTAGGAAAGACTTTCCAAATATGAAAAACTGCTTCAAAGTGTCAATATGGCTTTTATGGTGGATGAAAGTTTGGTAATCCTTATGCTAACAACTCTGCAGTGAATATTTGTCGAGTCCGTGATGCATGTAGGTTTTTCGGAACACGGAATTTCACGATGACGGGTTCTATGTCAATTGCATATCTATTGGGTAGAACTGTCTCCAAGAGGATTTCTCTGGGAAAACTGCATGATATTAGAAACTGACATTAGGAGAAATCTACCAAATCAGAATAAATCATTCTATGTATAAATATGCATTGTAAGGTGGATGAAAGTTCAGTATACACATGTTCACAACTCATTAAAGAATGTGTGTTGAATCCATGATGCATGTAACGTGTTCAGAACACGGAATGTCACGGTGAGGGAAAATAGGTAAATTACATATCTTTTGGGTAGAACTCGCTCCAAGAGCATTTTTCTGCCATATCTGCCTCATTTTCAAAACTGGCGTTAAAACTAACCTGTGAACTCTGAGAAAATCCTTCAAAGTGTCAGTAAGACTTGTATGTTGTATGAAAGTGTGCTAATCCACATGCTAACAGCTCTGTAGTGAATATTTGTCGAATCCGAGATACATGAAGCGTGTTTGGAACACAGAATGTCAAGGTGAGCTAATCCATGTAAATTACAGGTCTATTGGTTAGAACTCGCTCCAAGACACTTTTGCCGTGAAATCTACCTCAGTTTCCAAACTGGCATTTGGAAAGTTCTGTGAAATCAGAGAAAATGCTACTAAGTATCAATATGCCTTGCATTGTCATGAAAGTCCTGTAATCCACATGCAAACAACTGCGTAGTGTATTTTTGTCGATAACTTTCTGCATGTAGTGTGTTCAAAACATGTAATTTCACAGAGGGGGAATCTATGTAATTTACGTATCTATTGGGTAGAACACGGTCCAACAATTTTATCCTTTGAAAACTGCCTGATTTTCGAAACTGCTATTCGGAAAAAGCTGCGAAGTCAGAGTTAATGTTTCTAGGTGTAAATATGCCTTGTATGGTGGATGAAAGTTCGGTAATACACATGTACACAACTCATTAAACATGTTTGTGAAATCCGTGATATAAGTAGCGTGTTCAGAAAACGGACTCTCATGGTGTGGGAAAATATGTAAATTAAATATTAGAACCCACTCCAGGAGCATTTTATAGAAAAATCTGACTCAGTTTTGAAACTGGTGTTATGAAAATGCTGCGACAACTGAGTAAATGCTTTAAGGTGACAATGTCTTCAATGGTTAATTAAAGATGTGTAATTCACATGCTAACCACTCAGCAGTGAATATTTTTTGAATCCGTGGTGCATGTACCATTTTGGTAACACGGAATGTTACGGTGACGGTATCTATGAAAATGAGATATCTAGTGGATAGAACATGCACCAAGAGCATTTTTCTGCGGAAACTGATTGATATTCGAACTGATGTTAGGAAAATCTGACTAAATGTTTCTAGGTGAAATTATGCCTTCTATGGTGGATGAAAGTTCTGTAATCCACATGCTCACACTCATTAAAGAATGTTTGTCAAATCTGTGATGCATGTGACACGTTCAGAACACGGAATGTCACGGTGAGTGAAAATAGGTAAATTACATATCTTTTGGGTAGAACTCGCTCCAAGAGCATTTTTCTGCCAAATCTGCCTCATTTTCAAAACTGGGGTTAAAACTAACCTGTGAAATCTGAGAAAATCCTTCAAAGTGTTAGTAAGACTTGTATGTTGTATGAAAGTGTGCTAATCCACATGCTAACAGCTCTGTAGTGAATATTTGTCGAATCCGAGATACATGAAGTGTGTTCGGAACACAGAATGTCAAGGTGAGCTAATCCATGTAAATTACATGTCTAAAGGTTAGAACTCGCTCCAAGACACTTTTGCCGTGAAATCTACCTCAGTTTCCAAATTGGCATTTGGAAAGATCTGTGAAATCAGAGAAAATTTTTCTAAGTATCAATATGCCCTGCATTGTCATGTAAGTCCTGTAATCCACATGCAAACAACTGCGTAGTGTATTTTTCTCGATAACTTTCTCCATGTAGTGTGTTCAAAACACGTAATTTCACAGAGGGGGAATCTATGTAATTTACGTATCTATTGGGTAGAACACGGTCCAACAATTTTATCCTTTGAAAACTGCCTGATTTTCGAAACTGCTCTTTGGAAAAAACTGCGAATTAAGAGTTAATGTTTCTAGGTGTAAATATGCCATGTATGGTGGATGAAAGTTCGGTAATACACATGTACACAACTCATTAAACATGTTTGTGAAGTCCATGATGTAAGTAGCGTGTTCAGAAAACGGACTCTCATGGTGTGGGAAAATATGTAAATTAAATGTTAGAACCCACTCCAGGAGCATTTTATAGAAAAATCTGACTCAGTTTTGAAACTGGTGTTATGAAAATGCTGCGACAACTGAGTAAATGCTTTAAGGTGACAATGTCTTCAATGGTTAAATAAGATGTGTAATTCACATGCTAACCACTCAGCAGTGAATATTTGTTGAATCCATGGTGCATGTACCGTTTTGGTAACACGGAATGTTACGGTGACGGTATCTATGAAAATGAGATATCTAGTGGATAGAACATGCACCAAGAGCATTTTTCTGCGGAAACTGCTTGATTTTCGAAACTGATGTTAGGAAAATCTGACTAAATGTTTCTAGGTGAAAATATGCCTTGTATGGTGGATGAAAGTTCTGTAATCCACATGCTCACACTCATTAAAGAATGTTTGTCAAATCTGTGATGCATGTGACACGTTCAGAACACGGAATGTCACGGTGAGTGAAACTATTTAAATTACATATCTTTGGGTAGAACTCACTCCAAGAGTATTTTTCTGTGAAATCTGCCTCATTTTCAAAAGTGGCGTGAGGAAAAACCTGAAAAATCTGAGAAAATGCTTCTAAGTGTCAATATGCCTTGAATGGGGAATGAAAGTCCGTCAACCCACATGTTATAAACTAAGAAGTGAATAATTTTCGAATCCGTGATTTACTTAGCGTATTCGAAACATGGAATTTCACGGGTATGAAACTATGTAAATTACAATTCTATTGGGTAGAGCAGGCTTGAATAGAATTTTTCTGCGAAAATTGTATGATTTTCGAATTTGAATTTTGGATAAAGTTTTGAAATGAGAGTAAATATATTTAGGTGTAAATATGCCTTTATGGTGGATGAAATTTTGTTAATCCACATTTTCACAACATATTAAAGAATCTTTGTCTGATCCGTGATGCATGTAGCATTTTTGGAACACAGAAATTCATGGAGAGTGAATCAATGTATATTACATTTCTATTGGGTAGAACTCGCTGCAAGGGAATTTTTCTGCGAAAACTGCATCATTTTTGAAACTGGCAATTGGAAAACGCTGCAAAATCTGAGAAAATACTTCTATCTGTCAATATTCATGGTATTGTGATTAAAGATCGGTATTCCTCATGCTAACAAATCTGTAGTGAATATACTTCGAATCCGTAATGCATGTAGCATGTTTGGAACACCGAATTGCATGGCGAGGAAATTTATGTAATTTACATTTCCCTAGGTTAGAAATCGCTCCAAGAGGCTTTTCCTGAGTTAACAGTCTGATTTTCGAAACTGGCGTTAGTAATAAGCTCCGAACTCAGATTAATAGTTTCTCGGTGCAAATATGCCTTGTATTGTGGATGAAAGTTCGGGTATACGCGTGCTAACAGCTCTGAAGTGAATATTTGTCGAATCCGAGATACATGAAGCGTGTTCGGAACACAGAATATCACGGTGAGCGAATCTATGTAAAATACATGTCTCTTGGGTAGAACTCACTTCAAGAGATTTTTCTGAGAAATCAGCCTCATTTTCAAAACTGGTGTTTGAAAATCTGCAAAATCAGAGAAAATGCTTCAAAGTGTCAATATGCCATGTATTGTGATGGAAGTTCGTAAAATCCCATGCAAACCAATCTGTGGTGAATATTTGTAGAAAGCTTTATGCATGTAGCGTGATCGTATCATGGAAATTCCAGGCGATGGACTCTTTGTAAGTTACACGTCTATTGGGTAGGACACGCTCCAAAAATTTTTTCCTGACAAAACTGCCTGATCTTTGAAACTGGCATTAGGAAATTGCTGCAAATTCACAGTTAATGTTTCTAGGTGTAAATATGCCATGTCTGATTGATGAAAGTTCTGTAATCTACATATTCACAACTCATTCGAGAAAGTTTGTTGAATCCTTGATGCATGTAGCGTGTTCGGATATTGGAATGTCACTGTGAGGGAAACTACGTAAATTACATTTCTATTGGGAAGTACTCTCTCCATGAGGATTTTTCTGCGAATCTGCCTCATTTTCAAATCTGGATTAGGAAAGACTTTCAAAATATGAAAAACTGCTTCAAAGTGTCAATATGGCTTTTATGGTGGATGAAAGTTTGGTAATCCTTATGCTAACAACTCTGCAGTGAATATTTGTCGAATCCGTGATGCATGTAGGTTTTTCGAAACACGGAATTTCACGATGACGGGTTCTATGTCAACTGCATATCTATTGGGTAGAACTGTCTCCAAGAGGATTTCTCTGGGAAAACTGCATGATATTAGAAACTGACATTAGGAGAAATCTACCAAATCAGAATAAATCATTCTATGTATAAATATGCATTGTAAGGTGGATGAAAGTTCAGTATACACATGTTCACAACTCATTAAAGAATGTGTGTTGAATCCATGATGCATGGAACGTGTTCAGAAAACGGAATGTCACGTTGAGTGAAAATAGTAAATTACATATCTTTTGGGTAGAACTCGCTCCAAGAGCATTTTTCTGCCAAATCTGCCTCATTTTCAAAACTGGCGTTAAAACTAACCTGTGAACTCTGAGAAAATCCTTCAAAGTGTCAGTAAGACTTGTATGTTGTATGAAAGTGTGATAATCCACATGCTAACAGCTCTGTAGTGAATATTTGTCGAATCCGAGATACATGAAGCGTGTTCGGAACACAGAATATCAAGGTGAGCTAATCCATGTAAATTACATGTCTAATGTTTAGAACTCACTCCAAGACACTTTTGCTGTGAAATCTACCTCAGTTTCCAAATTGGCATTTGGAAAGATCTGTGAAATCAGAGAAAATTTTCTAAGTATCATTATGCCCTGCATTGTCATGAAAGTCCTGTAATCCACATGCAAACAACTGCGTAGTGTATTTTTGTCGATAACTTTCTGCATGTAATGTGTTCAAAACACATAATTTCACAGAGGAGGAATCTATGTAATTTACGTGTCTATTGGGTAGAACACGGTCCAACAATTTTATCCTTTGAAAACTGCCTGATTTTCGAAACTGCTATTCGGAAAATGCTGCGAATTCATAGTTAATGTTTCTAGGTGTAAATATGCCTTGTATGGTGGATGAAAGTTCTGTAATACACATGTACACAACTCATTAAACATGTTTGTGAAATCCGTGATGTAAGTAGCGAGTTCGGAACACGGACTCTCATGGTTTTGGAAACTATGTAAATTACATATCTATTGGTTAGAACCAACTCCAGGAGCATTTTATAGAAAAATCTGACTCAGTTTCGAAACTGGTGTTATGAAAATGCTGCGAAAACTGAGTAAATGCTTTAAGGTGACAATGTCTTCAATGGTTAATTAAAGATGTGTAATTCACATGCTAACCACTCAGCAGGGAATATTTGTTGAATCCGTGGTGCATGTACCGTTTTCATAACACGGAATGTTACGGTGACTGTATCTATGAAAATGAGATATCCATTGGATAGAACATGCACCAAGAGCATTTTTCTGCGGAAACTGCTTGATTTTCGAAACTGATGTTAGGAAAATCTGACTAAATGTTTCTAGGTGAAAATATGCCTTGTATGGTGGATGAAAGTTCTGTAATCCACATGCTCACACTCATTAAAGAATGTTTGTCAAATCTGTGATGCATGTGACACGTTCAGAACACGGAATGTCACGGTGAGTGAAACTATTTAAATTACATATCTTTTGGGTAGAACTCACTCCAAGAGTATTTTTCTGTGAAATCTGCCTCATTTTCAAAAGTGGCGTGAGGAAAAACCTGAAAAATCTGAGAAAATGCTTCTAAGTGTCAATATGCCTTGAATGGGGAATGAAAGTCCGTCAACCCACATTTTATAAACTAAGAAGTGAATAATTTTCGAATCCGTGATTTACTTAGCGTAATCGAAACATGGAATTTCACGGGTATGAAACTATGTAAATTACAATTCTATTGGGTAGAACAAGCTTGAATAGAATTTTTCTGCGAAAATTGTATGATATTCGAATTTGAATTTTGGATAAAGTTTTGAAATGTGAGTAAATATATTTAGGTGTAAATATGCCTTTATGGTGGATGAAATTTTGTTAATCCACATTTTCACAACATATTAAAGAATCTTTGTCTGATCCATGATGCATGTAGCATTTTTGGAACACAGAAATTCATGGAGAGTGAATCAATGTGTGTTACATTTCTATTGGGTAGAACTCGCTGCAAGGGAATTTTTCTGCGAAAACTGCATCATTTTTGAAACTGGCAATTGGAAAACGCTGCAAAATCTGAGAAAATACTTCTATCTGTCAATATTCATGGTATTGTGATTAAAGATCGGTATTCCTCATGCTAACAAATCTGTAGGGAATATATTTCGAATCCATAATGCATGTAGCATGTTTGGAACACCGAATTGCACGGCGAGGAAATTTATGTAATTTACATTTCCCTAGGTTAGAAATCGCTCCAAGAGGCTTTTCCTGAGTTAACAGTCTGATTTTCGAAACTGGCGTTAGTAATAAGCTGCGAACTCAGATTAATAGATTCTCGGTGTAAATATGCCTTGTATTGTGGATGAAAGTTCGGGTATACGCGTGCTAACATCTCTGTAGTGAATATTTGTCGAATCCGAGATACATGAAGCGTGTTCGGAACACAGAATATCACGGTGAGCGAATCTATGTAAAATACATGTCTCTTGGGTAGAACTCACTTCAAGAGATTTTTCTGAGAAATCAGCCTCATTTTCGAAACTGGTGTTTGAAAATCTGCAAAATCAGAGAAAATGCTTCAAAGTGTCAATATGCCATGTATTGTGATGGAAGTTCGTAAAATCCCATGCAAAGCAATCTGTGGTGAATATTTGTAGAAAGCGTTATGCATGTAGCGTGATCGTATAACGGAAATTCCCGGCGATGGACTATTTGTAAATTACACGTCTATTGGGTAGGACACGCTCCAAAAATTTTTTCCTGAAAAACGGCCTGATCTTTGAAACTGGCATTAGGAATTTGCTGCAAATTCAGTGTTAGAATTTCTAGGTGTAAATATGCCATGTGTGGTGGATGAAAGTTCTGTAATCTACATGATCACAACTCATTCGAGAAAGTGTGTTGAATCCTTGATGCATGTAGCGTGTTCGGATATTGGAATGTCACTGTGAGTGAAACTACGTAAATTACATTTCTATTGGGAAGTACTCTCTCCATGAGGATTTTTCTGCGAATCTGCCTCATTTTCAAATCTGGATTAGGAAAGACTTTCCAAATATGAAAAACTGCTTCAAAGTGTCAATATGGCTTTTATGGTGGATGAAAGTTTGGTAATCCTTATGCTAACAACTCTGTAGTGAATATTGTCGAATCCGTGATGCATGTAGGTTTTTCGGAACACGGAATTTCACGATGACGTGTTCTGTGTCAATTGCATATCTACTGGGTAGAACTGTCTCCAAGAGGATTTCTCTGGGAAAACTGCATGATATTAGAAACTGACATTAGGAGAAATCTACCAAATCAGAATAAATCATTCTATGTATAAATATGCATTGTAAGGTGGATGAAAGTTCAGTATACACATGTTCACAACTCATTAAAGAATGTGTGTTGAATCCATGATGCATGTAATGTGTTCAGAACACAGAATGTCACGGTGAGGGAAAATAGGTAAATTACATATCTTTTGGGTAGAACTCGCTCCAAGAGCATTTTTCTGCCAAATCTGCCTCATTTTCAAATCTGGCGTTAAAACTAACCTGTGAACTCTGAGAAAATCCTTCAAAGTGTCAGTAAGACTTGTATGTTGTATGAAAGTGTGATAATCCACATGCTAACAGCTCTGTAGTGAATATTTGTCGAATCCGAGATACATGAAGCGTGTTTGGAACACAGAATATCAAGGTGAGCTAATCCATGTAAATTACAGGTCTATTGGTTAGAACACGCTCCAAGACACTTTTGCCGTGAAATCTACCTCAGTTTCCAAACTGGCATTTGGAAAGATCTGTGAAATCAGAGAAAATGCTACTAAGTATCAATATGCCTTGCATTGTCATGAAAGTCCTTTAATCCACATGCAAACAACTGCGTAGTGTATTTTTGTCGATAACTTTCTGCATGTAGTGTGTTCAAAACACGTAATTTCACAGAGGGGGAATCTATGTAATTTACGTATCTATTGGGTAGAACACGGTCCAACAATTTTATCCTTTGAAAACTGCCTGATTTTCGAAACTGCTCTTCGGAAAATGCTGCGAATTCAGGGTTAATGTTTCTAGGTGTAAATATGCATAATATGGTGGATGAAAGTTCAGTAATACACATGTACACAACTCATTAATCATGTTTGTGAAATCCGTGATGTAAGTAGCGTGTTCGGAACACGGACTCTCATGGTTTTGGAAACTATGTAAATTACATATCTATTGGTTAGAACCAACTCCAGGAGCATTTTATAGAAAAATCTGACTCAGTTTCGAAACTGGTGTTATGAAAATGCTGCGACAACTGAGTAAATGCTTTAAGGTGACAATGTCTTCAATGGTTAATTAAAGATGTGTAATTCACATGCTAACCACTCAGCAGTGAATATTTGTTGAATCCGTGGTGCATGTACCGTTTTGGTAACACAGAATGTTACGGTGATGGTATCTATGAAAATGAGATATCTAGTGGATAGAACATGCACCAAGACCATTTTTCTGCGGAAACTGCTTGATTTTCGAAACTGATGTAAGGAAAATCTGACTAAATGTTTCTAGGTGAAAATATGCCTTGTATGGTGGATGAAAGTTCTGTAATCCACATGCTCACACTCATTAAAGAATGTTTGTCAAATGTGTGATGCATGTGACACGTTCAGAACATGGAATGTCACGGTGAGTGAAACTATTTGAATTACATATCTTTTGGGTAGAACTCACTCCAAGAGCATTTTTCTGTGCAATCTGCCTCATTTTCAAAAGTGGCGTGAGGAAAAACCTGAAAAATCTGAGAAAATGCTTCTAAGTGTCAATATGCCTTGAATGGGGAATGAAAGTCCGTCAACCCACATGTTATAAACTAAGAAGTGAATAATTTTCGAATCCGTGATTTACTTAGCGTAATCGAAACATGGAATTTCACGGGTATGAAACTATGTAAATTACAATTCTATTGGGTAGAACAAGCTTGAATAGAATTTTTCTGCGAAAATTGTATGATTTTCGAATTTGAATTTTGCATAAAGTTTTGAAATGAGAGTAAATATATTTAGGTGTTAATATGCCTTTATGGTGGATGAAATTTTGTTAATCCACATTTTCACAACATATTAAAGAATCTTTGTCTGATCCGTGATGCATGTAGCATTTTTGGAACACAGAAATTCATGGAGAGTGAATCAATGTATATTACATTTCTATTGGGTAGAACTCGCTGCAAGGGAATTTTTCTGCGAAAACTGCATCATTTTTTGAAACTGGCAATTGGAAAACGCTGCAAAATCTGAGAAAATACTTCTATCTGTCAATATTCATGGTATTGTGATTAAAGATCGGTATTCCTCATGCTAACAAATCTGTAGGGAATATATTTCGAATCCATAATGCATGTAGCATGTTTGGAACACCGAATTGCATGGCGAGGAAATTTATGTAATTTACATTTCCCTAGGTTAGAAATCGCTCCAAGAGGCTTTTCCTGAGTTAACAGTCTGATTTTCGAAACTGGCGTTAGTAATAAGCTGCGAACTCAGATTAATAGGTTCTCGGTGTAAATATGCCTTGTATTGTGGATGAAAGTTCGGGTATACACGTGCTAACATCTCTGTAGTGAATATTCGTCGAATCCGAGATACATGAAGCGTGTTCGGAACACAGAATATCACGGTGAGCGAATCTATGTAAAATACATGTCTCTTGGGTAGAACTCACTTCAAGAGATTTTTCTGAGAAATCAGCCTCATTTTCGAAACTGGTGTTTGAAAATCTGCAAAATCAGAGAAAATGCTTCAAAGTGTCAATATGCCATGTATTGTGATGGAAGTTCGTAAAATCCCATGCAAAGCAATCTGTGGTGAATATTTGTAGAAAGCGTTATGCATGTAGCGTGATCGTATTACGGAAATTCCCGGCGATGGACTCTTTGTAAATTACACGTCTATTGGGTAGGACACGCTCCAAAAACTTATTCCTGAAAAAACGGCCTGATCTTTGAAACTGGCATTAGGAATTTGATGCAAATTCAGTGTTAGAATTTCTAGGTGTAAATATGCCATGTGTGGTGGATGAAAGTTCTGTAATCTACATGATCACAACACATTCGAGAAAGTGTGTTGAATCCTTGATGCATGTAGCGTGTTCGGATATTGGAATGTCACTGTGAGGGAAACTACGTAAATTACATTTCTATTGGGAAGTACTCTCTCCATGAGGATTTTTCTGCGAATCTGCCTCATTTTCAAATCTGGATTAGGAAAGACTTTCCAAATATGAAAAACTGCTTCAAAGTGTCAATATGGCTTTTATGGTGGATGAAAGTTTGGTAATCCTTATGCTAACAACTCTGCAGTGAATATTTGTCGAATCCGTGATGCATGTAGGTTTTTCGGAACACGGAATTTCACGATGACGGGTTCTATGTCAATTGCATATCTATTGGGTAGAACTGTCTCCAAGAGGATTTCTCTGGGAAAACTGCATGATATTAGAAACTGACATTAGGAGAAATCTACCAAATCAGAATAAATCATTCTATGTATAAATATGCATTGTAAGGTGGATGAAAGTTCAGTATACACATGTTCACAACTCATAAAAGAATGTGTGTTGAATCCATGATGCATGTAACGTGTTCAGAACACGGAATGTCACGGTGAGGGAAAATAGGTAAATTACATATCTTTTGGGTAGAACTCGCTCCAAGAGCATTTTTCTGCCAAATCTGCCTCATTTTCAAAACTGGCGTTAAAACTAACCTGTGAACTCTGAGAAAATCCTTCAAAGTGTCAGTAAGACTTGTATGTTGTATGAAAGTGTGATAATCCACATGCTAACAGCTCTGTAGTGAATATTTGTCGAATCCGAGATACATGAAGCGTGTTTGGAACACAGAATATCAAGGTGAGCTAATCCATGTAAATTACAGGTCTATTGGTTAGAACTCGCTCCAAGACACTTTTGCCGTGAAATCTACCTCAGTTTCCAAACTGGCATTTGGAAAGATCTGTGAAATCAGAGAAAATGCTACTAAGTATCAATATGCCTTGCATTGTCATGAAAGTCCTTTAATCCACATGCAAACAACTGCGTAGTGTATTTTTGTCAATAACTTTCTGCATGTAGTGTGTTCAAAACACGTAATTTCACAGAGGGGGAATCTATGTAATTTACGTATCTATTGGGTAGAACACGGTCCAACAATTTTATCCTTTGAAAACTGTCTGATTTTCGAAACTGCTCTTTGGAAAATGCTGCGAATTCATAGTTAATGTTTCTAGGTGTAAATATGCCTTGTATGGTGGATGAAAGTTCAGTAATACACATGTACACAACTCACTAAACATGTTTGTGAAATCCGTGATGTAAGTAGCGTGTTCGGAACACGGACTCTCATGGTTTTGGAAACTATGTAAATTACATATCTATTGGTTAGAACCCACTCCAGGAGCATTTTATAGAAAAATCTGACTCAGTTTCGAAACTGGTTTTATGAAAATGCTGCGACAACTGAGTAAATGCTTTAAGGTGACAATGTCTTCAATGGTTAATTAAAGATGTGTAATTCACATGCTAACCAGTCAGCAGTGAATATTTGTTGAATCCGTGGTGCATGAACCGTTTTTGGAACACGGAATGTTACGGTGACGGTATCTATTAAAATGAGATATCTATTGGAAAGAAATGCACCAAGAGAATTTTTCTGCGGAAACTGCTTGATTTTCGAAACTGTCGTTAGAAAAATCTGACTAAAAGTTTCTAGGTGAAAATATGCCTTGTATGGTGGATGAAAGTTCGGTAATCCACATGCTCACACTCATTAAAGAATGTTTGTCAAATCTGTGATGCATGTGACATGTTAAAAACACGGAATGTCACGGTGAGTGAAACTATATAAATTACATATCTTTTGGGTAGAACTCACTCCAAGAGCATTTTTCTGTGAAATCTGCCTCATTTTCAAAAGTGGTGTGGAGAAAAACCTGAGAAATTTGAGGAAATGCTTCTAAGTGTCAATATGCCTTGAATGGGGAATGAAAGCCCGGTAACCCACATGTTATCAACTAAGAAGTGAATAATTTTCGAATCCGTGATTTATTTAGTGTATTCGGAACATGGAATTTCACAGTTATGAAACTATGTAAATTAAAATTCTATTGGGTAGATCTAGCTTGAATAGAATTTTTCTGCAAAATTGTAGGATTTTCGAATTTGAATTTTGGATAAAGTTTTGAAATGTGAGTAAATATATTTAGGTGTAAATATGCCTTTATGGTGGATGAAATTTTGTTAATCCACATTTTCACAACATATTAAAGAATCTTTGTCTGATCCGTGATGCATGTAGCATTTTTGGAACACAGAAATTCATGGAGAGTGAATCAATGTGTGTTACATTTCTATTGGGTAGAACTCGCTGCAAGGGAATTTTTCTGCGAAAACTGCATCATTTTTGAAACTGGCAATTGGAAAACGCTGCAAAATCTGAGAAAATACTTCTATCTGTCAATATTCATGGTATTGTGATTAAAGATCGGTATTCCTCATGCTAACAAATCTGTAGGGAATATATTTCGAATCCATAATGCATGTAGCATGTTTGGAACACCGAATTGCACGGCGAGGAAATTTATGTAATTTACATTTCCCTAGGTTAGAAATCGCTCCAAGAGGCTTTTCCTGAGTTAACAGTCTGATTTTCGAAACTGGCGTTAGTAATAAGCTGCGAACTCAGATTAATAGATTCTCGGTGTAAATATGCCTTGTATTGTGGATGAAAGTTCGGGTATACGCGTGCTAACATCTCTGTAGTGAATATTCGTCGAATCCGAGATACATGAAGCGTGTTCGGAACACAGAATATCACGGTGAGCGAATCTATGTAAAATACATGTCTCTTGGGTAGAACTCACTTCAAGAGATTTTTCTGAGAAATCAGCCTCATTTTCGAAACTGGTGTTTGAAAATCTGCAAAATCAGAGAAAATGCTTCAAAGTGTCAATATGCCATGTATT
This sequence comes from Camelus bactrianus, assembly GCF_048773025.1. Lineage (NCBI taxonomy): Eukaryota > Metazoa > Chordata > Mammalia > Artiodactyla > Camelidae > Camelus > Camelus bactrianus. Next base: position 45,579,799 of record NC_133558.1, on the reverse strand, counting down.
GTGATGGAAGTTCGTAAAATCCCATGCAAAGCAATGTGTGGTGAATATTTGTAGAAAGCGTTATGCATGTAGCGTGATCGTATCACGGAAATTCCCGGCGATGGACTATTTGTAAATTACACGTCTATTGGGTAGGACACGCTCCAAAAATTTTTTCCTGAAAAACGGCCTGATCTTTGAAACTGGCATTAGGAATTTGCTGCAAATTCAGTGTTAGAATTTCTAGGTGTAAATATGCCATGTGTGGTGGATGAAAGTTCTGTAATCTACATGATCACAACTCATTCGAGAAAGTGTGTTGAATCCTTGATGCATGTAGCGTGTTCGGATATTGGAATGTCACTGTGAGTGAAACTACGTAAATTACATTTCTATTGGGAAGTACTCTCTCCATGAGGATTTTTCTGCGAATCTGCCTCATTTTCAAATCTGGATTAGGAAAGACTTTCCAAATATGAAAAACTGCTTCAAAGTGTCAATATGGCTTTTATGGTGGATGAAAGTTTGGTAATCCTTATGCTAACAACTCTGTAGTGAATATTTGTCGAATCCGTGATGCATGTAGGTTTTTCGGAACACGGAATTTCACGATGACGGGTTCTATGTCAATTGCATATCTATTGGGTAGAACTGTCTCCAAGAGGATTTCTCTGGGAAAACTGCATGATATTAGAAACTGACATTAGGAGAAATCTACCAAATCAGAATAAATCATTCTATGTATAAATATGCATTGTAAGGTGGATGAAAGTTCAGTATACACATGTTCACAACTCATTAAAGAATGTGTGTTGAATCCATGATGCATGTAACGTGTTCAGAACACAGAATGTCACGGTGAGGGAAAATAGGTAAATTACATATCTTTTGGGTAGAACTCGCTCCAAGAGCATTTTTCTGCCAAATCTGCCTCATTTTCAAATCTGGCGTTAAAACTAACCTGTGAACTCTGAGAAAATCCTTCAAAGTGTCAGTAAGACTTGTATGTTGTATGAAAGTGTGATAATCCACATGCTAACAGCTCTGTAGTGAATATTTGTCGAATCCGAGATACATGAAGCGTGTTTGGAACACAGAATGTCAAGGTGAGCTAATCCATGTAAATTACAGGTCTATTGGTTAGAACACGCTCCAAGACACTTTTGCCGTGAAATCTACCTCAGTTTCCAAACTGGCATTTGGAAAGATCTGTGAAATCAGAGAAAATGCTACTAAGTATCAATATGCCTTGCATTGTCATGAAAGTCCTTTAATCCACATGCAAACAACTACGTAGTGTATTTTTGTCGATAACTTTCTGCATGTAGTGTGTTCAAAACACGTAATTTCACAGAGGGGGAATCTATGTAATTTACGTATCTATTGGGTAGAACACGGTCCAACAATTTTATCCTTTGAAAACTGCCTGATTTTCGAAACTGCTCTTCAGAAAATGCTGCGAATTCAGAGTTAATGTTTCTAGGTGTAAATATGCATTGTATGGTGGATGAAAGTTCAGTAATACACATGTACACAACTCATTAATCATGTTTGTGAAATCCGTGATGTAAGTAGCGTGTTCGGAACACGGACTCTCATGGTTTTGGAAACTATGTAAATTACATATCTATTGGTTAGAACCAACTCCAGGAGCATTTTATAGAAAAATCTGACTCAGTTTCGAAACTGGTGTTATGAAAATGCTGCGACAACTGAGTAAATGCTTTAAGGTGACAATGTCTTCAATGGTTAATTAAAGATGTGTAATTCACATGCTAACCACTCAGCAGTGAATATTTGTTGAATCCGTGGTGCATGTACCGTTTTGGTAACACAGAATGTTACGGTGATGGTATCTATGAAAATGAGATATCTAGTGGATAGAACATGCACCAAGACCATTTTTCTGCGGAAACTGCTTGATTTTCGAAACTGATGTAAGGAAAATCTGACTAAATGTTTCTAGGTGAAAATATGCCTTGTATGGTGGATGAAAGTTCTGTAATCCACATGCTCACACTCATTAAAGAATGTTTGTCAAATCTGTGATGCATGTGACACGTTCAGAACATGGAATGTCACGGTGAGTGAAACTATTTGAATTACATATCTTTTGGGTAGAACTCACTCCAAGAGCATTTTTCTGTGCAATCTGCCTCATTTTCAAAAGTGGCGTGAGGAAAAACCTGAAAAATCTGAGAAAATGCTTCTAAGTGTCAATATGCCTTGAATGGGGAATGAAAGTCCGTCAACCCACATGTTATAAACTAAGAACTGAATAATTTTCGAATCCGTGATTTACTTAGCGTAATCGAAACATGGAATTTCACGGGTATGAAACTATGTAAATTAAAATTCTATTGGGTAGAACAAGCTTGAATAGAATTTTTCTGCGAAAATTGTATGATTTTCGAATTTGAATTTTGGATAAAGTTTTGAAATGAGAGTAAATATATTTAGGTGTTAATATGCCTTTATGGTGGATGAAATTTTGTTAATCCACATTTTCACAACATATTAAAGAATCTTTGTCTGATCCGTGATGCATGTAGCATTTTTGGAACACAGAAATTCATGGAGAGTGAATCAATGTATATTACATTTCTATTGGGTAGAACTCGCTGCAAGGGAATTTTTCTGCGAAAACTGCATCATTTTTGAAACTGGCAATTGGAAAACGCTGCAAAATCTGAGAAAATACTTCTATCTGTCAATATTCATGGTATTGTGATTAAAGATCGGTATTCCTCAGGCTAACAAATCTGTAGGGAATATATTTCGAATCCATAATGCATGTAGCATGTTTGGAACACCGAATTGCATGGCGAGGAAATTTATGTAATTTACATTTCCCTAGGTTAGAAATCGCTCCAAGAGGCTTTTCCTGAGTTAACAGTCTGATTTTCGAAACTGGCGTTAGTAATAAGCTGCGAACTCAGATTAATAGGTTCTCGGTGTAAATATGCCTTGTATTGTGGATGAAAGTTCGGGTATACACGTGCTAACATCTCTGTAGTGAATATTCGTCGAATCCGAGATACATGAAGCGTGTTCGGAACACAGAATATCACGGTGAGCGAATCTATGTAAAATACATGTCTCTTGGGTAGAACTCACTTCAAGAGATTTTTCTGAGAAATCAGCCTCATTTTCGAAACTGGTGTTTGAAAATCTGCAAAATCAGAGAAAATGCTTCAAAGTGTCAATATGCCATGTATTGTGATGGAAGTTCGTAAAATCCCATGCAAAGCAATCTGTGGTGAATATTTGTAGAAAGCGTTATGCATGTAGCGTGATCGTATTACGGAAATTCCCGGCGATGGACTCTTTGTAAATTACACGTCTATTGGGTAGGACACGCTCCAAAAACTTATTCCTGAAAAACGGCCTGATCTTTGAAACTGGCATTAGGAATTTGCTGCAAATTCAGTGTTAGAATTTCTAGGTGTAAATATGCCATGTGTGGTGGATGAAAGTTCTGTAATCTACATGATCACAACACATTCGAGAAAGTGTGTTGAATCCTTGATGCATGTAGCGTGTTCGGATATTGGAATGTCACTGTGAGGGAAACTACGTAAATTACATTTCTATTGGGAAGTACTCTCTCCATGAGGATTTTTCTGCGAATCTGCCTCATTTTCAAATCTGGATTAGGAAAGACTTTCCAAATATGAAAAACTGCTTCAAAGTGTCAATATGGCTTTTATGGTGGATGAAAGTTTGGTAATCCTTATGCTAACAACTCTGTAGTGAATATTTGTCGAATCCGTGATGCATGTAGGTTTTTCGGAACACGGAATTTCACGATGACGGGTTCTATGTCAATTGCATATCTATTGGGTAGAACTGTCTCCAAGAGGATTTCTCTGGGAAAACTGCATGATATTAGAAACTGACATTAGGAGAAATCTACCAAATCAGAATAAATCATTCTATGTATAAATATGCATTGTAAGGTGGATGAAAGTTCAGTATACACATGTTCACAACTCATAAAAGAATGTGTGTTGAATCCATGATGCATGTAACGTGTTCAGAACACGGAATGTCACGGTGAGGGAAAATAGGTAAATTACATATCTTTTGGGTAGAACTCGCTCCAAGAGCATTTTTCTGCCAAATCTGCCTCATTTTCAAAACTGGCATTAAAACTAACCTGTGAACTCTGAGAAAATCCTTCAAAGTGTCAGTAAGACTTGTATGTTGTATGAAAGTGTGATAATCCACATGCTAACAGCTCTGTAGTGAATATTTGTCGAATCTGAGATACATGAAGCGTGTTTGGAACACAGAATATCAAGGTGAGCTAATCCATGAAAATTACAGGTCTATTGGTTAGAACTCGCTCCAAGACACTTTTGCCGTGAAATCTACCTCAGTTTCCAAACTGGCATTTGGAAAGATCTGTGAAATCAGAGAAAATGCTACTAAGTATCAATATGCCTTGCATTGTCATGAAAGTCCTTTAATCCACATGCAAACAACTGCGTAGTGTATTTTTGTCGATAACTTTCTGCATGTAGTGTGTTCAAAACACGTAATTTCACAGAGGGGGAATCTATGTAATTTACGTATCTATTGGGTAGAACACGGTCCAACAATTTTATCCTTTGAAAACTGCCTGATTTTCGAAACTGCTCTTTGGAAAATGCTGCGAATTCATAGTTAATGTTTCTAGGTGTAAATATGCCTTGTATGGTGGATGAAAGTTCAGTAATACACATGTACACAACTCATTAAACATGTTTGTGAAATCCGTGATGTAAGTAGCGTGTTCGGAACACGGACTCTCATGGTTTTGGAAACTATGTAAATTACATATCTATTGGTTAGAACCCACTCCAGGAGCATTTTACTGAAAAATCTGACTCAGTTTCGAAACTGGTTTTATGAAAATGCTGCGACAACTGAGTAAATGCTTTAAGGTGACAATGTCTTCAATGGTTAATTAAAGATGTGTAATTCACATGCTAACCAGTCAGCAGTGAATATTTGTTGAATCCGTGGTGCATGAACCGTTTTTGGAACACGGAATGTTACGGTGACGGTATCTATTAAAATGAGATATCTATTGGAAAGAAATGCACCAAGAGAATTTTTCTGCGGAAACTGCTTGATTTTCGAAACTGTCGTTAGAAAAATCTGACTAAAAGTTTCTAGGTGAAAATATGCCTTGTATGGTGGATGAAAGTTCGGTAATCCACATGCTCACACTCATTAAAGAATGTTTGTCGAATCTGTGATGCATGTGACATGTTAAAAACACGGAATGTCACGGTGAGTGAAACTATATAAATTACATATCTTTTGGGTAGAACTCACTCCAAGAGCATTTTTCTGTGAAATCTGCCTCATTTTCAAAAGTGGTGTGGAGAAAAACCTGAGAAATCTGAGGAAATGCTTCTAAGTGTCAATATGCCTTGAATGGGGAATGAAAGCCCGGTAACCCACATGTTATCAACTAAGAAGTGAATAATTTTCGAATCCGTGATTTATTTAGTGTATTCGGAACATGGAATTTCACAGTTATGAAACTATGTAAATTAAAATTCTATTGGGTAGATCTAGCTTGAATAGAATTTTTCTGCAAAATTGTATGATTTTCGAATTTGAATTTTGGATAAAGTTTTGAAATGTGAGTAAATATATTTAGGTGTAAATATGCCTTTATGGTGGATGAAATTTTGTTAATCCACATTTTCACAACATATTAAAGAATCTTTGTCTGATCCGTGATGCATGTAGCATTTTTGGAACACAGAAATTCATGGAGAGTGAATCAATGTATATTACATTTCTATTGGGTAGAACTCGCTGCAAGGGAATTTTTCTGCGAAAACTGCATCATTTTTGAAACTGGCAATTGGAAAACGCTGCAAAATCTGAGAAAATACTTCTATCTGTCAATATTCATGGTATTGTGATTAAAGATCGGTATTCCTCATGCTAACAAATCTGTAGGGAATATATTTCGAATCCATAATGCATGTAGCATGTTTGGAACACCGAATTGCACGGCGAGGAAATTTATGTAATTTACATTTCCCTAGGTTAGAAATCGCTCCAAGAGGCTTTTCCTGAGTTAACAGTCTGATTTTCGAAACTGGCGTTAGTAATAAGCTGCGAACTCAGATTAATAGATTCTCGGTGTAAATATGCCTTGTATTGTGGATGAAAGTTCGGGTATACGCGTGCTAACATCTCTGTAGTGAATATTTGTCGAATCCGAGATACATGAAGCGTGTTCGGAACACAGAATATCACGGTGAGCGAATCTATGTAAAATACATGTCTCTTGGGTAGAACTCACTTCAAGAGATTTTTCTGAGAAATCAGCCTCATTTTCGAAACTGGTGTTTGAAAATCTGCAAAATCAGAGAAAATGCTTCAAAGTGTCAATATGCCATGTATTGTGATGGAAGTTCGTAAAATCCCATGCAAAGCAATCTGTGGTGAATATTTGTAGAAAGCGTTATGCATGTAGCGTGATCGTATAACGGAAATTCCCGGCGATGGACTATTTGTAAATTACACGTCTATTGGGTAGGACACGCTCCAAAAATTTTTTCCTGAAAAACGGCCTGATCTTTGAAACTGGCATTAGGAATTTGCTGCAAATTCAGTGTTAGAATTTCTAGGTGTAAATATGCCATGTGTGGTGGATGAAAGTTCTGTAATCTACATGATCACAACTCATTCGAGAAAGTGTGTTGAATCCTTGATGCATGTAGCGTGTTCGGATATTGGAATGTCACTGTGAGGGAAACTACGTAAATTGCATTTCTATTGGGAAGTACTCTCTCCATGAGGATTTTTCTGCGAATCTGCCTCATTTTCAAATCTGGATTAGGAAAGACTTTCCAAATATGAAAAACTGCTTCAAAGTGTCAATATGGCTTTTATGGTGGATGAAAGTTTGGTAATCCTTATGCTAACAACTCTGTAGTGAATATTTGTCGAATCCGTGATGCATGTAGGTTTTTCGGAACACGGAATTTCACGATGACGGGTTCTATGTCAATTGCATATCTATTGGGTAGAACTGTCTCCAAGAGGATTTCTCTGGGAAAACTGCATGATATTAGAAACTGACATTAGGAGAAATCTACCAAATCATAATAAATCATTCTATGTATAAATATGCATTGTAAGGTGGATGAAAGTTCAGTATACACATGTTCACAACTCATTAAAGAATGTGTGTTGAATCCATGATGCATGGAACGTGTTCAGAACACAGAATGTCACGGTGAGGGAAAATAGGTAAATTACATATCTTTTGGGTAGAACTCGCTCCAAGAGCATTTTTCTGCCAAATCTGCCTCATTTTCAAATCTGGCGTTAAAACTAACCTGTGAACTCTGAGAAAATCCTTCAAAGTGTCAGTAAGACTTGTATGTTGTATGAAAGTGTGATAATCCACATGCTAACAGCTCTGTAGTGAATATTTGTCGAATCCGAGATACATGAAGCGTGTTTGGAACACAGAATGTCAAGGTGAGCTAATCCATGTTAATTACAGGTCTATTGGTTAGAACACGCTCCAAGACACTTTTGCCGTGAAATCTACCTCAGTTTCCAAACTGGCATTTGGAAAGATCTGTGAAATCAGAGAAAATGCTACTAAGTATCAATATGCCTTGCATTGTCATGAAAGTCCTTTAATCCACATGCAAACAACTGCGTAGTGTATTTTTGTTGATAACTTTCTGCATGTAGTGTGTTCAAAACACGTAATTTCACAGAGGGGGAATCTATGTAATTTACGTATCTATTGGGTAGAACACGGTCCAACAATTTTATCCTTTGAAAACTGCCTGATTTTCGAAACTGCTCTTCGGAAAATGCTGCGAATTCAGAGTTAATGTTTCTAGGTGTAAATATGCATTGTATGGTGGATGAAAGTTCAGTAATACACATGTACACAACTCATTAATCATGTTTGTGAAATCCGTGATGTAAGTAGCGTGTTCGGAACACGGACTCTCATGGTTTTGGAAACTATGTAAATTACATATCTATTGGTTAGAACCAACTCCAGGAGCATTTTATAGAAAAATCTGACTCAGTTTCGAAACTGGTGTTATGAAAATGCTGCGACAACTGAGTAAATGCTTTAAGGTGACAATGTCTTCAATGGTTAATTAAAGATGTGTAATTCACATGCTAACCACTCAGCAGTGAATATTTGTTGAATCCGTGGTGCATGTACCGTTTTGGTAACACAGAATGTTACGGTGATGGTATCTATGAAAATGAGATATCTAGTGGATAGAACATGCACCAAGACCATTTTTCTGCGGAAACTGCTTGATTTTCGAAACTGATGTAAGGAAAATCTGACTAAATGTTTCTAGGTGAAAATATGCCTTGTATGGTGGATGAAAGTTCTGTAATCCACATGCTCACACTCATTAAAGAATGTTTGTCAAATCTGTGATGCATGTGACACGTTCAGAACACGGAATGTCACGGTGAGTGAAACTATTTGAATTACATATCTTTTGGGTACAACTCACTCCAAGAGCATTTTTCTGTGCAATCTGCCTCATTTTCAAAAGTGGCGTGAGGAAAAACCTGAAAAATCTGAGAAAATGCTTCTAAGTGTCAATATGCCTTGAATGGGGAATGAAAGTCCGTCAACCCACATGTTATAAACTAAGAAGTGAATAATTTTCGAATCCGTGATTTACTTAGCGTAATCGAAACATGGAATTTCACGGGTATGAAACTATGTAAATTACAATTCTATTGGGTAGAACAAGCTTGAATAGAATTTTTCTGCGAAAATTGTATGATTTTCGAATTTGAATTTTGGATAAAGTTTTGAAATGAGAGTAAATATATTTAGGTGTTAATATGCCTTTATGGTGGATGAAATTTTGTTAATCCACATTTTCACAACATATTAAAGAATCTTTGTCTGATCCGTGATGCATGTAGCATTTTTGGAACACAGAAATTCATGGAGAGTGAATCAATGTATATTACATTTCTATTGGGTAGAACTCGCTGCAAGGGAATTTTTCTGCGAAAACTGCATCATTTTTGAAACTGGCAATTGGAAAACGCTGCAAAATCTGAGAAAATACTTCTATCTGTCAATATTCATGGTATTGTGATTAAAGATCGGTATTCCTCATGCTAACAAATCTGTAGGGAATATATTTCGAATCCATAATGCATGTAGCATGTTTGGAACACCGAATTGCACGGCGAGGAAATTTATGTAATTTACATTTCCCTAGGTTAGAAATCGCTCCAAGAGGCTTTTCCTGAGTTAACAGTCTGATTTTCGAAACTGGCGTTAGTAATAAGCTGCGAACTCAGATTAATAGGTTCTCGGTGTAAATATGCCTTGTATTGTGGATGAAAGTTCGGGTATACACGTGCTAACATCTCTGTAGTGAATATTCGTCGAATCCGAGATACATGAAGCGTGTTCGGAACACAGAATATCACGGTGAGCGAATCTATGTAAAATACATGTCTCTTGGGTAGAACTCACTTCAAGAGATTTTTCTGAGAAATCAGCCTCATTTTCGAAACTGGTGTTTGAAAATCTGCAAAATCAGAGAAAATGCTTCAAAGTGTCAATATGCCATGTATTGTGATGGAAGTTCGTAAAATCCCATGCAAACCAATCTGTGGTGAATATTTGTAGAAAGCGTTATGCATGTAGCGTGATCGTATTACGGAAATTCCCGGCGATGGACTCTTTGTAAATTACACGTCTATTGGGTAGGACACGCTCCAAAAACTTATTCCTGAAAAAACGGCCTGATCTTTGAAACTGGCATTAGGAATTTGATGCAAATTCAGTGTTAGAATTTCTAGGTGTAAATATGCCATGTGTGGTGGATGAAAGTTCTGTAATCTACATGATCACAACACATTCGAGAAAGTGTGTTGAATCCTTGATGCATGTAGCGTGTTCGGATATTGGAATGTCACTGTGAGGGAAACTACGTAAATTACATTTCTATTGGGAAGTACTCTCTCCATGAGGATTTTTCTGCGAATCTGCCTCATTTTCAAATCTGGATTAGGAAAGACTTTCCAAATATGAAAAACTGCTTCAAAGTGTCAATATGGCTTTTATGGTGGATGAAAGTTTGGTAATCCTTATGCTAACAACTCTGTAGTGAATATTCGTCGAATCCGTGATGCATGTAGGTTTTTCGGAACACGGAATTTCACGATGACGGGTTCTATGTCAATTGCATATCTATTGGGTAGAACTGTCTCCAAGAGGATTTCTCTGGGAAAACTGCATGATATTAGAACCTGACATTAGGAGAAATCTACCAAATCATAATAAATCATTCTATGTGTAAATATGCATTGTAAGGTGGATGAAAGTTCAGTATACACATGTTCACAACTCATTAAAGAATGTGTGTTGAATCCATGATGCATGTAACGTGTTCAGAACACGGAATGTCACGGTGAGTGAAAATAGGTAAATTACATATCTTTTGGGTACAACTCGCTCCAAGAGCACTTTTCTGCCAAATCTGCCTCATTTTCAAAACTGGCGTTAAAACTAACCTGTGAACTCTGAGAAAATCCTTCAAAGTGTCAGTAAGACTTGTATGTTGTATGAAAGTGTGGTAATCCACATGCTAACAGCCCTGTAGTGAATACTTGTCGAATCCGATATAGATGAACTGTGTTCGGAACACAGAATATCACGGTGAGCTAATCCATGTAAATTACATGTCTATTGGTTAAAACTCGCTCCAAGAGTCTTTGCAGTGAAATCTACCTCAGTTTGCAAACTGGCGTTTGGAAAGATCTGTGAAATCATTGAAAATGCTTCTAAGCATCAACATGCCTTGCATTGTCATAAAAGTCCTGTAATCCACATGCAAAGAACTGTGTAGTGTATTTTTGTCGAAAACTTTCTGCATGTAGTGTGTTCAAAACACGTAATTTCACAGCGGGGGAATCTATGTAATTTACGAATCTATTGGGTAGAACACGGTCCATCAGTTTTATCCTTTGAAAACTGCCTGATTTTTGAAACTGCTATTAGGAAAAGCTGCGAATTCAGAGTTAATGTTTCTAGGTGTAAATATGCCTTGTATGGTGGGTGAAAGTACTGTAATACACATGTACGCAACTCATAAAAATGTATGTCAAATCCGGGATGTACCTAGCGTGTTCGGAACACGGACTCTCATGGTTTTGGAAACTATGTAAATTACACATCTATTGGTTAGAACCCACTCCAGGAGCATTTTACTGAAAAATCTGACTCAGTTTCGAAACTGGTGTTATGAAAATGCTGCGACAACTGAGTAAATGCTTTAAGGTGACATGATGTCTTCAATGGTTAATTAAAGATGTGTAATTCACATGCTAACCAGTCAGCAGTGAATATTTGTTGAATCCGTGGTGCATGTAACGTTTTTGGAACACGGAATGTTACGGTGACGGTATCTATGAAAATGAGATATCTATTGGAAAGAAATGCACCAAGAGAATTTTTCTGCGGAAACTGCTTGACTTTCGAAACTGTCGTTAGGAAAATCTGACTAAAAGTTTCTAGGTGAAAATATGACTTGTATGGTGGATGAAAGTTCGGTAATCCACATGCTCACACTCATTAAAGAATGTTTGTCGAATCTGTGATGCATGTGACATGTTCAGAACACGGAATGTCACGGTGAGTGAAACTATATAAATTACATATCTTTTGGGTAGAACTCACTCCAAGAGCATTTTTCTGTGAAATCTGCCTCATTTTCAAAAGTGGTGTGAAGAAAAACCTGAGAAATCTGAGGAAATGCTTCTAAGTGTCAATATGCCTTGAATGGGGAATGAAAGCCCGGTAACCCACAAGTTATCAACTAAAAAGTGAATAATTTTCCAATCCGTGATTTATTTAGTGTATTCGGAACATGGAATTTCACAGTTATGAAACTATATAAATTACAATTCTATTGGGTAGATCTAGCTTGAATAGAATTTTTCTGCGAAAATTGTATGATTTTCGAATTTGAATTTTGGATAAAGGTTCGAAATGAGAGTAAATATATTTAGGTGTAAATATGCCTTTATGGTGGATGAAATTTTGTTAATCCACATTTTCACAACATATTAAAGAATCTTTGTCTGATCCGTGATGCATGTAGCATTTTTGGAACACAGAAATTCATGGAAAGTGATTCAATGTATATTACATTTCTATTGGGTAGAACTCGCTGCAAGGGAATTTTTCTGTGAAAACTGCATCTTTTTTGAAACTGGATATTGGAAAACGCTGCAAAATCTGAGAAAATACTTCTATCTGTCAATATTCATGGTATTGTGATTAAAGTTCGGTATATCTCATGCTAACAAATCTGTAGTGAATATGTTTCGAATCCGTAATGCATGTAGCATGTTTGGAACACCGAATTGCATGGTGAGGAAATTTATGTAATTTACATTTCCCTAGGTTAGAAATCGCTCCAAGAGGCTTTTCCTGAGTTAACAGTCTGATTTTCGAAACTGGCGTTAGTAATAAGCTGCAAACTCAGATTAATAGATTCTCGGTGTAAATATGCCTTGTATTGTGGATGAAAGTTCGGGTATACGCGTGCTAACATCTCTGTAGTGAATATTTGTCGAATCCGAGATACATGAAGCGTGTTCGGAACACAGAAAATCACGGTGAGCGAATCTATGTAAAATACATGTCTCTTGGGTAGAACTCACTTCAAGAGATTTTTCTGAGAAATCAGCCTCATTTTCGAAACTGGTGTTTGAAAATCTGCAAAATCAGAGAAAATGCTTCAAAGTGTCAATATGCCATGTATTGTGATGGAAGTTCGTAAAATCCCATGCAACCCAATCTGTGGTGAATATTTGTAGAAAGCGTTATGCATGTAGCGTGATCGTATTACGGAAATTCCCGGCAATGGACTATTTGTAAATTACACGTCTATTGGGTAGGACACGCTCCAAAAATTTTTTCCTGAAAAAACGGCCTGATCTTTGAAACTGGCATTAGGAATTTGCTGCAAATTCAGTGTTAGAATTTCTAGGTGTAAATATGCCATGTGTGGTGGATGAAAGTTCTGTAATCTACATGATCACAACTCATTCGAGAAAGTGTGTTGAATCCTTGATGCATGTAGCGTGTTCGGATATTGGAATGTCACTGTGAGGGAAACTACGTAAATTACATTTCTATTGGGAAGTACTCTCTCCATGAGGATTTTTCTGCGAATCTGCCTCATTTTCAAATCTGGATTAGGAAAGACTTTCCAAATATGAAAAACTGCTTCAAAGTGTCAATATGGCTTTTATGGTGGATGAAAGTTTGGTAATCCTTATGCTAACAACTCTGTAGTGAATATTTGTCGAATCCGTGATGCATGTAGGTTTTTCGGAACACGGAATTTCACGATGACGGGTTCTATGTCAATTGCATATCTATTGGGTAGAACTGTCTCCAAGAGGATTTCTCTGGGAAAACTGCATGATATTAGAAACTGACATTAGGAGAAATCTACCAAATCAGAATAAATCATTCTATGTATAAATATGCAGTGTAAGTTGGATGATAGTTCAGTATACACATGTTCACAACTCATTAAAGAATGTGTGTTGAATCCATGATGCATGTAACGTGTTCAGAACACGGAATGTCACGGTGAGGGAAAATAGGTAAATTACATATCTTTTGGGTAGAACTCGCTCCAAGAGCATTTTTCTGCCAAATCTGCCTCATTTTCAAAACTGGCGTTAAAACTAAACTGTGAAATCTGAGAAAATCCTTCAAAGTGTCAGTAAGACTTGTATGTTGTATGAAAGTGTGATAATCCACATGCTAACAGCTCTGTAGTGAATATTTGTCGAATCCGAGATACATGAAGCGTGTTTGGAACACAGAATGTCAAGGTGAGCTAATCAATGTAAATTACAGGTCTATTGGTTAGAACACGCTCCAAGACACTTTTGCCGTGAAATCTACCTCAGTTTCCAAACTGGCATTTGGAAAGATCTGTGAAATCAGAGAAAATGCTACTAAGTATCAATATGCCTTGCATTGTCATGAAAGTCCTTTAATCCACATGCAAACAACTGCGTAGTGTATTTTTGTCGATAACTTTCTGCATGTAGTGTGTTCAAAACACGTAATTTCACAGAGGGGGAATCTATGTAATTTACGTATCTATTGGGTAGAACACGGTCCAACAATTTTATCCTTTGAAAACTGCCTGATTTTCGAAACTGCTCTTTGGAAAATGCTGCGAAATCAGAGTTAAAGTTTCTAGGTGTAAATATGCCTTGTATGGTGGATGAAATTTCAGTAATACACATGTACACAACTCATTAAACATGTTTGTGAAATCCGTGATGTAAGTAGCATGTTCGGAACACGGACTCTCATGGTTTTGGAAACTATGTAAATTACATATCTATTGGTTAGAACCCACTCCAGGAGCATTTTATAGAAAAATCTGACTCAGTTTCGAAACTGGTGTTATGAAAATGCTGCGACAACTGAGTAAATGCTTTAAGGTGACAATGTCTTCAATGGTTAATTAAAGATGTGTAATTCACATGCTAACCACTCAGCAGTGAATATTTGTTGAATCCGTGGTGCATGTACCGTTTTGGTAACACAGAATGTTACGGTGATGGTATCTATGAAAATGAGATATCTAGTGGATAGAACATGCACCAAGACCATTTTTCTGCGGAAACTGCTTGATTTTCGAAACTGATGTTAGGAAAATCTGACTAAATGTTTCTAGGTGAAAATATGCCTTGTATGGTGGATGAAAGTTCTGTAATCCACATGCTCACACTCATTAAAGAATGTTTGTCAAATCTGTGATGCATGTGACACGTTCAGAACACGGAATGTCACGGTGAGTGAAACTATTTAAATTACATATCTTTTGGGTAGAACTCACTCCAAGAGTATTTTTCTGTGCAATCTGCCTCATTTTCAAAAGTGGCGTGAGGAAAAACCTGAAAAATCTGAGAAAATGCTTCTAAGTGTCAATATGCCTTGAATGGGGAATGAAAGTCCGTCAACCCACATGTTATAAACTAAGAAGTGAATAATTTTCGAATCCGTGATTTACTTAGCGTATTCGAAACATGGAATTTCACGGGTATGAAACTATGTAAATTACAATACTATTGGGTAGAACAAGCTTGAATAGAATTTTTCTGCGAAAATTGTTTGATTTTCGAATTTGAATTTTGGATAAAGTTTTGAAATGAGAGTAAATATATTTAGGTGTAAATATGCCTTTATGGTGGATGAAATTTTGTTAATCCACATTTTCACAACATATTAAAGAATCTTTGTCTGATCCGTGATGCATGTAGCATTTTTGGAACACAGAAATTCATGGAGAGTGAATCAATGTATATTACATTTCTATTGGGTAGAACTCGCTGCAAGGGAATTTTTCTGCGAAAACTGCATCATTTTTGAAACTGGCAATTGGAAAACGCTGCAAAATCTGAGAAAATACTTCTATCTGTCAATATTCATGGTATTGTGATTAAAGATCGGTATTCCTCATGCTAACAAATCTGTAGGGAATATATTTCGAATCCATAATGCATGTAGCATGTTTGGAACACCGAATTGCACGGCGAGGAAATTTATGTAATTTACATTTCCCTAGGTTAGAAATCGCTCCAAGAGGCTTTTCCTGAGTTAACAGTCTGATTTTCGAAACTGGCGTTAGTAATAAGCTGCGAACTCAGATTAATAGATTCTCGGTGTAAATATGCCTTGTATTGTGGATGAAAGTTCGGGTATACGCGTGCTAACATCTCTGTAGTGAATATTTGTCGAATCCGAGATACATGAAGTGTGTACGGAACACAGAATATCACGGTGAGCGAATCTATGTAAAATACATGTCTCTTGGGTAGAACTCACTTCAAGAGATTTTTCTGAGAAATCAGCCTCATTTTCGAAACTGGTGTTTGAAAATCTGCAAAATCAGAGAAAATGCTTCAAAGTGTCAATATGCCATGTATTGTGATGGAAGTTCGTAAAATCCCATGCAAACCAATCTGTGGTGAATATTTGTAGAAAGCGTTATGCATGTAGCGTGATCGTATTACGGAAATTCCCGGCGATGGACTCTTTGTAAATTACACGTCTATTGGGTAGGACACGCTCCAAAAATTTTTTCCTGAAAAAACGGCCTGATCTTTGAAACTGGCATTAGGAATTTGCTGCAAATTCAGTGTTAGAATTTCTAGGTGTAAATATGCCATGTGTGGTGGATGAAAGTTCTGTAATCTACATGATCACAACTCATTCGAGAAAGTGTGTTGAATCCTTGATGCATGTAGCGTGTTCGGATATTGGAATGTCACTGTGAGGGAAACTACGTAAATTACATTTCTATTGGGAAGTAATCTCTCCATGAGGATTTTTCTGCGAATCTGCCTCATTTTCAAATCTGGATTAGGAAAGACTTTCCAAATATGAAAAACTGCTTCAAAGTGTCAATATGGCTTTTATGGTGGATGAAAGTTTGGTAATCCTTATGCTAACAACTCTGTAGTGAATATTTGTCGAATCCCTGATGCATGTAGGTTTTTCGGAACACGGAATTTCACGATGACGGGTTCTATGTCAATTGCATATCTATTGGGTAGAACTGTCTCCAAGAGGATTTCTCTGGGAAAACTGCATGATATTAGAAACTGACATTAGGAGAAATCTACCAAATCAGAATAAATCATTCTATGTATAAATATGCATTGTAAGTTGGATGATAGTTCAGTATACACATGTTCACAACTCATTAAAGAATGTGTGTTGAATCCATGATGCATGTAACGTGTTCAGAACACGGAATGTCACGGTGAGGGAAAATAGGTAAATTACATATCTTTTGGGTAGAACTCGCTCCAAGAGCATTTTTCTGCCAAATCTGCCTCATTTTCAAAACTGGCGTTAAAACTAAACTGTGAAATCTGAGAAAATCCTTCAAAGTGTCAGTAAGACTTGTATGTTGTATGAAAGTGTGATAATCCACATGCTAACAGCTCTGTAGTGAATATTTGTCGAATCCGAGATACATGAAGCGTGTTTGGAACACAGAATGTCAAGGTGAGCTAATCCATGTAAATTACAGGTCTATTGGTTAGAACACGCTCCAAGACACTTTTGCCGTGAAATCTACCTCAGTTTCCAAACTGGCATTTGGAAAGATCTGTGAAATCAGAGAAAATGCTACTAAGTATCAATATGCCTTGCATTGTCATGAAAGTCCTTTAATCCACATGCAAACAACTGCGTAGTGTATTTTTGTCGATAACTTTCTGCATGTAGTGTGTTCAAAACACGTAATTTCACAGAGGGGGAATCTATGTAATTTACGTATCTATTGGGTAGAACACGGTCCAACAATTTTATCCTTTGAAAACTGCCTGATTTTCGAAACTGCTCTTCGGAAAATGCTGCGAAATCAGAGTTAATGTTTCTAGGTGTAAATATGCCTTGTATGGTGGATGAAAGTTCAGTAATACACATGTACACAACTCATTAAACATGTTTGTGAAATCCGTGATGTAAGTAGCGTGTTCGGAACACGGACTCTCATGGTTTTGGAAACTATGTAAATTACATATCTATTGGTTAGAACCCACTCCAGGAGCATTTTATAGAAAAATCTGACTCAGTTTCGAAACTGGTGTTATGAAAATGCTGCGACAACTGAGTAAATGCTTTAAGGTGACAATGTCTTCAATGGTTAATTAAAGATGTGTAATTCACATGCTAACCACTCAGCAGTGAATATTTGTTGAATCCGTGGTGCATGTACCGTTTTGGTAACAGAGAATGTTACGGTGATGGTATCTATGAAAATGAGATATCTAGTGGATAGAACATGCACCAAGACCATTTTTCTGCGGAAACTGCTTGATTTTCGAAACTGATGTTAGGAAAATCTGACTAAATGTTTCTAGGTGAAAATATGCCTTGTATGGTGGATGAAAGTTCTGTAATCCACATGCTCACACTCATTAAAGAATGTTTGTCAAATCTGTGATGCATGTGACACGTTCAGAACACGGAATGTCACGGTGAGTGAAACTATTTAAATTACATATCTTTTGGGTAGAACTCACTCCAAGAGTATTTTTCTGTGAAATCTGCCTCATTTTCAAAAGTGGCGTGAGGAAAAACCTGAAAAATCTGAGAAAATGCTTCTAAGTGTCAATATGCCTTGAATGGGGAATGAAAGTCCGTCAACCCACATGTTATAAACTAAGAAGTGAATAATTTTCGAATCCGTGATTTACTTAGCGTATTCGAAACATGGAATTTCACGGGTATGAAACTATGTAAATTACAATACTATTGGGTAGAACAAGCTTGAATAGAATTTTTCTGCGAAAATTGTTTGATTTTCGAATTTGAATTTTGGATAAAGTTTTGAAATGAGAGTAAATATATTTAGGTGTAAATATGCCTTTATGGTGGATGAAATTTTGTTAATCCACATTTTCACAACATATTAAAGAATCTTTGTCTGATCCGTGATGCATGTAGCATTTTTGGAACACAGAAATTCATGGAGACTGAATCAATGTATATTACATTTCTATTGGGTAGAACTCGCTGCAAGGGAATTTTTCTGCGAAAACTGCATCATTTTTGAAACTGGCAATTGGAAAACGCTGCAAAATCTGAGAAAATACTTCTATCTGTCAATATTCATGGTATTGTGATTAAAGATCGGTATTCCTCATGCTAACAAATCTGTAGGGAATATATTTCGAATCCATAATGCATGTAGCATGTTTGGAACACCGAATTGCACGGCGAGGAAATTTATGTAATTTACATTTCCCTAGGTTAGAAATCGCTCCAAGAGGCTTTTCCTGAGTTAACAGTCTGATTTTCGAAACTGGCATTAGTAATAAGCTGCGAACTCAGATTAATAGATTCTCGGTGTAAATATGCCTTGTATTGTGGATGAAAGTTCGGGTATACGCGTGCTAACATCTCTGTAGTGAATATTTGTCGAATCCGAGATACATGAAGCGTGTTCGGAACACAGAATATCACGGTGAGCGAATCTATGTAAAATACATGTCTCTTGGGTAGAACTCACTTCAAGAGATTTTTCTGAGAAATCAGCCTCATTTTCGAAACTGGTGTTTGAAAATCTGCAAAATCAGAGAAAATGCTTCAAAGTGTCAATATGCCATGTATTGTGATGGAAGTTAGTAAAATCCCATGCAAACCAATCTGTGGTGAATATTTGTAGAAAGCGTTATGCATGTAGCGTGATCGTATTACGGAAATTCCCGGCGATGGACTCTTTGTAAATTACACGTCTATTGGGTAGGACACGCTCCAAAAATTTTTTCCTGAAAAAACGGCCTGATCTTTGAAACTGGCATTAGGAATTTGCTGCAAATTCAGTGTTAGAATTTCTAGGTGTAAATATGCCATGTGTGGTGGATGAAAGTTCTGTAATCTACATGATCACAACTCATTCGAGAAAGTGTGTTGAATCCTTGATGCATGTAGCGTGTTCGGATATTGGAATGTCACTGTGAGGGAAACTACGTAAATTACATTTCTATTGGGAAGTAATCTCTCCATGAGGATTTTTCTGCGAATCTGCCTCATTTTCAAATCTGGATTAGGAAAGATTTTCGAAATATGAGAAACTGCTTCAAAGTGTCAATATGGCTTTTATGGTGGATGAAAGTTTGGTAATCCTTATGCTAACAACTCTGTAGTGAATATTTGTCGAATCCGTGATGCATGTAGGTTTTTCGGAACACGGAATTTCACGATGACGGGTTCTATGTCAATTGCATATCTATTGGGTAGAACTGTCTCCAAGAGGATTTCTCTGGGAAAACTGCATGATATTAGAAACTGACATTAGGAGAAATCTACCAAATCAGAATAAATCATTCTATGTATAAATATGCATTGTAAGTTGGATGATAGTTCAGTATACACATGTTCACAACTCATTAAAGAATGTGTGTTGAATCCATGATGCATGTAACGTGTTCAGAACACGGAATGTCACGGTGAGGGAAAATAGGTAAATTACATATCTTTTGGGTAGAACTCGCTCCAAGAGCATTTTTCTGCCAAATCTGCCTCATTTTCAAAACTGGCGTTAAAACTAAACTGTGAAATCTGAGAAAATCCTTCAAAGTGTCAGTAAGACTTGTATGTTGTATGAAAGTGTGATAATCCACATGCTAACAGCTCTGTAGTGAATATTTGTCGAATCCGAGATACATGAAGCGTGTTTGGAACACAGAATGTCAAGGTGAGCTAATCCATGTAAATTACAGGTCTATTGGTTAGAACACGCTCCAAGACACTTTTGCCGTGAAATCTACCTCAGTTTCCAAACTGGCATTTGGAAAGATCTGTGAAATCAGAGAAAATGCTACTAAGTATCAATATGCCTTGCATTGTCATGAAAGTCCTTTAATCCACATGCAAACAACTGCGTAGTGTATTTTTGTCGATAACTTTCTGCATGTAGTGTGTTCAAAACACGTAATTTCACAGAGGGGGAATCTATGTAATTTACGTATCTATTGGGTAGAACACGGTCCAACAATTTTATCCTTTGAAAACTGCCTGATTTTCGAAACTGCTCTTTGGAAAATGCTGCGAAATCAGAGTTAATGTTTCTAGGTGTAAATATGCCTTGTATGGTGGATGAAAGTTCAGTAATACACATGTACACAACTCATTAAACATGTTTGTGAAATCCGTGATGTAAGTAGCGTGTTCGGAACACGGACTCTCATGGTTTTGGAAACTATGTAAATTACATATCTATTGGTTAGAACCCACTCCAGGAGCATTTTACTGAAAAATCTGACTCAGTTTCGAAACTGGTGTTATGAAAATGCTGCGACAACTGAGTAAATGCTTTAAGGTGACAATGTCTTCAATGGTTAATTAAAGATGTGTAATTCACATGCTAACCACTCAGCAGTGAATATTTGTTGAATCCGTGGTGCATGTACCGTTTTGGTAACACAGAATGTTACGGTGATGGTATCTATGAAAATGAGATATCTAGTGGATAGAACATGCACCAAGACCATTTTTCTGCGGAAACTGCTTGATTTTTGAAACTGATGTTAGGAAAATCTGACTAAATGTTTCTAGGTGAAAATATGCCTTGTATGGTGGATGAAAGTTCTGTAATCCACATGCTCACACTCATTAAAGAATGTTTGTCAAATCTGTGATGCATGTGACACGTTCAGAACACGGAATGTCACGGTGAGTGAAACTATTTAAATTACATATCTTTTGGGTAGAACTCACTCCAAGAGTATTTTTCTGTGCAATCTGCCTCATTTTCAAAAGTGGCGTGAGGAAAAACCTGAAAAATCTGAGAAAATGCTTCTAAGTGTCAATATGCCTTGAATGGGGAATGAAAGTCCGTCAACCCACATGTTATAAACTAAGAAGTGAATAATTTTCGAATCCGTGATTTACTTAGCGTATTCGAAACATGGAATTTCACGGGTATGAAACTATGTAAATTACAATACTATTGGGTAGAACAAGCTTGAATAGAATTTTTCTGCGAAAATTGTTTGATTTTCGAATTTGAATTTTGGATAAAGTTTTGAAATGAGAGTAAATATATTTAGGTGTAAATATGCCTTTATGGTGGATGAAATTTTGTTAATCCACATTTTCACAACATATTAAAGAATCTTTGTCTGATCCGTGATGCATGTAGCATTTTTGGAACACAGAAATTCATGGAGAGTGAATCAATGTATATTACATTTCTATTGGGTAGAACTCGCTGCAAGGGAATTTTTCTGCGAAAACTGCATCATTTTTGAAACTGGCAATTGGAAAACGCTGCAAAATCTGAGAAAATACTTCTATCTGTCAATATTCATGGTATTGTGATTAAAGATCGGTATTCCTCATGCTAACAAATCTGTAGGGAATATATTTCGAATCCATAATGCATGTAGCATGTTTGGAACACCGAATTGCACGGCGAGGAAATTTATGTAATTTACATTTCCCTAGGTTAGAAATCGCTCCAAGAGGCTTTTCCTGAGTTAACAGTCTGATTTTCGAAACTGGCGTTAGTAATAAGCTGCGAACTCAGATTAATAGATTCTCGGTGTAAATATGCCTTGTATTGTGGATGAAAGTTCGGGTATACGCGTGCTAACATCTCTGTAGTGAATATTTGTCGAATCCGAGATACATGAAGTGTGTACGGAACACAGAATATCACGGTGAGCGAATCTATGTAAAATACATGTCTCTTGGGTAGAACTCACTTCAAGAGATTTTTCTGAGAAATCAGCCTCATTTTCGAAACTGGTGTTTGAAAATCTGCAAAATCAGAGAAAATGCTTCAAAGTGTCAATATGCCATGTATTGTGATGGAAGTTCGTAAAATCCCATGCAAACCAATCTGTGGTGAATATTTGTAGAAAGCGTTATGCATGTAGCGTGATCGTATTACGGAAATTCCCGGCGATGGACTCTTTGTAAATTACACGTCTATTGGGTAGGACACGCTCCAAAAATTTTTTCCTGAAAAAACGGCCTGATCTTTGAAACTGGCATTAGGAATTTGCTGCAAATTCAGTGTTAGAATTTCTAGGTGTAAATATGCCATGTGTGGTGGATGAAAGTTCTGTAATCTACATGATCACAACTCATTCGAGAAAGTGTGTTGAATCCTTGATGCATGTAGCGTGTTCGGATATTGGAATGTCACTGTGAGGGAAACTACGTAAATTACATTTCTATTGGGAAGTAATCTCTCCATGAGGATTTTTCTGCGAATCTGCCTCATTTTCAAATCTGGATTAGGAAAGATTTTCGAAATATGAAAAACTGCTTCAAAGTGTCAATATGGCTTTTATGGTGGATGAAAGTTTGGTAATCCTTATGCTAACAACTCTGTAGTGAATATTTGTCGAATCCGTGATGCATGTAGGTTTTTCGGAACACGGAATTTCACGATGACGGGTTCTATGTCAATTGCATATCTATTGGGTAGAACTGTCTCCAAGAGGATTTCTCTGGGAAAACTGCATGATATTAGAAACTGACATTAGGAGAAATCTACCAAATCAGAATAAATCATTCTATGTATAAATATGCATTGTAAGTTGGATGATAGTTCAGTATACACATGTTCACAACTCATTAAAGAATGTGTGTTGAATCCATGATGCATGTAACGTGTTCAGAACACGGAATGTCACGGTGAGGGAAAATAGGTAAATTACATATCTTTTGGGTAGAACTCGCTCCAAGAGCATTTTTCTGCCAAATCTGCCTCATTTTCAAAACTGGCGTTAAAACTAAACTGTGAAATCTGAGAAAATCCTTCAAAGTGTCAGTAAGACTTGTATGTTGTATGAAAGTGTGATAATCCACATGCTAACAGCTCTGTAGTGAATATTTGTCGAATCCGAGATACATGAAGCGTGTTTGGAACACAGAATGTCAAGGTGAGCTAATCCATGTAAATTACAGGTCTATTGGTTAGAACACGCTCCAAGACACTTTTGCCGTGAAATCTACCTCAGTTTCCAAACTGGCATTTGGAAAGATCTGTGAAATCAGAGAAAATGCTACTAAGTATCAATATGCCTTGCATTGTCATGAAAGTCCTTTAATCCACATGCAAACAACTGCGTAGTGTATTTTTGTCGATAACTTTCTGCATGTAGTGTGTTCAAAACACGTAATTTCACAGAGGGGGAATCTATGTAATTTACGTATCTATTGGGTAGAACACGGTCCAACAATTTTATCCTTTGAAAACTGCCTGATTTTCGAAACTGCTCTTCGGAAAATGCTGCGAAATCAGAGTTAATGTTTCTAGGTGTAAATATGCCTTGTATGGTGGATGAAAGTTCAGTAATACACATGTACACAACTCATTAAACATGTTTGTGAAATCCGTGATGTAAGTAGCGTGTTCGGAACACGGACTCTCATGGTTTTGGAAACTATGTAAATTACATATCTATTGGTTAGAACCCACTCCAGGAGCATTTTATAGAAAAATCTGACTCAGTTTCGAAACTGGTGTTATGAAAATGCTGCGACAACTGAGTAAATGCTTTAAGGTGACAATGTCTTCAATGGTTAATTAAAGATGTGTAATTCACATGCTAACCACTCAGCAGTGAATATTTGTTGAATCCGTGGTGCATGTACCGTTTTGGTAACAGAGAATGTTACGGTGATGGTATCTATGAAAATGAGATATCTAGTGGATAGAACATGCACCAAGACCATTTTTCTGCGGAAACTGCTTGATTTTCGAAACTGATGTTAGGAAAATCTGACTAAATGTTTCTAGGTGAAAATATGCCTTGTATGGTGGATGAAAGTTCTGTAATCCACATGCTCACACTCATTAAAGAATGTTTGTCAAATCTGTGATGCATGTGACACGTTCAGAACACGGAATGTCACGGTGAGTGAAACTATTTAAATTACATATCTTTTGGGTAGAACTCACTCCAAGAGTATTTTTCTGTGAAATCTGCCTCATTTTCAAAAGTGGCGTGAGGAAAAACCTGAAAAATCTGAGAAAATGCTTCTAAGTGTCAATATGCCTTGAATGGGGAATGAAAGTCCGTCAACCCACATGTTATAAACTAAGAAGTGAATAATTTTCGAATCCGTGATTTACTTAGCGTATTCGAAACATGGAATTTCACGGGTATGAAACTATGTAAATTACAATACTATTGGGTAGAACAAGCTTGAATAGAATTTTTCTGCGAAAATTGTTTGATTTTCGAATTTGAATTTTGGATAAAGTTTTGAAATGAGAGTAAATATATTTAGGTGTAAATATGCCTTTATGGTGGATGAAATTTTGTTAATCCACATTTTCACAACATATTAAAGAATCTTTGTCTGATCCGTGATGCATGTAGCATTTTTGGAACACAGAAATTCATGGAGACTGAATCAATGTATATTACATTTCTATTGGGTAGAACTCGCTGCAAGGGAATTTTTCTGCGAAAACTGCATCATTTTTGAAACTGGCAATTGGAAAACGCTGCAAAATCTGAGAAAATACTTCTATCTGTCAATATTCATGGTATTGTGATTAAAGATCGGTATTCCTCATGCTAACAAATCTGTAGGGAATATATTTCGAATCCATAATGCATGTAGCATGTTTGGAACACCGAATTGCACGGCGAGGAAATTTATGTAATTTACATTTCCCTAGGTTAGAAATCGCTCCAAGAGGCTTTTCCTGAGTTAACAGTCTGATTTTCGAAACTGGCATTAGTAATAAGCTGCGAACTCAGATTAATAGATTCTCGGTGTAAATATGCCTTGTATTGTGGATGAAAGTTCGGGTATACGCGTGCTAACATCTCTGTAGTGAATATTTGTCGAATCCGAGATACATGAAGCGTGTTCGGAACACAGAATATCACGGTGAGCGAATCTATGTAAAATACATGTCTCTTGGGTAGAACTCACTTCAAGAGATTTTTCTGAGAAATCAGCCTCATTTTCGAAACTGGTGTTTGAAAATCTGCAAAATCAGAGAAAATGCTTCAAAGTGTCAATATGCCATGTATTGTGATGGAAGTTAGTAAAATCCCATGCAAACCAATCTGTGGTGAATATTTGTAGAAAGCGTTATGCATGTAGCGTGATCGTATTACGGAAATTCCCGGCGATGGACTCTTTGTAAATTACACGTCTATTGGGTAGGACACGCTCCAAAAATTTTTTCCTGAAAAAACGGCCTGATCTTTGAAACTGGCATTAGGAATTTGCTGCAAATTCAGTGTTAGAATTTCTAGGTGTAAATATGCCATGTGTGGTGGATGAAAGTTCTGTAATCTACATGATCACAACTCATTCGAGAAAGTGTGTTGAATCCTTGATGCATGTAGCGTGTTCGGATATTGGAATGTCACTGTGAGGGAAACTACGTAAATTACATTTCTATTGGGAAGTAATCTCTCCATGAGGATTTTTCTGCGAATCTGCCTCATTTTCAAATCTGGATTAGGAAAGATTTTCGAAATATGAGAAACTGCTTCAAAGTGTCAATATGGCTTTTATGGTGGATGAAAGTTTGGTAATCCTTATGCTAACAACTCTGTAGTGAATATTTGTCGAATCCGTGATGCATGTAGGTTTTTCGGAACACGGAATTTCACGATGACGGGTTCTATGTCAATTGCATATCTATTGGGTAGAACTGTCTCCAAGAGGATTTCTCTGGGAAAACTGCATGATATTAGAAACTGACATTAGGAGAAATCTACCAAATCAGAATAAATCATTCTATGTATAAATATGCATTGTAAGTTGGATGATAGTTCAGTATACACATGTTCACAACTCATTAAAGAATGTGTGTTGAATCCATGATGCATGTAACGTGTTCAGAACACGGAATGTCACGGTGAGGGAAAATAGGTAAATTACATATCTTTTGGGTAGAACTCGCTCCAAGAGCATTTTTCTGCCAAATCTGCCTCATTTTCAAAACTGGCGTTAAAACTAAACTGTGAAATCTGAGAAAATCCTTCAAAGTGTCAGTAAGACTTGTATGTTGTATGAAAGTGTGATAATCCACATGCTAACAGCTCTGTAGTGAATATTTGTCGAATCCGAGATACATGAAGCGTGTTTGGAACACAGAATGTCAAGGTGAGCTAATCCATGTAAATTACAGGTCTATTGGTTAGAACACGCTCCAAGACACTTTTGCCGTGAAATCTACCTCAGTTTCCAAACTGGCATTTGGAAAGATCTGTGAAATCAGAGAAAATGCTACTAAGTATCAATATGCCTTGCATTGTCATGAAAGTCCTTTAATCCACATGCAAACAACTGCGTAGTGTATTTTTGTCGATAACTTTCTGCATGTAGTGTGTTCAAAACACGTAATTTCACAGAGGGGGAATCTATGTAATTTACGTATCTATTGGGTAGAACACGGTCCAACAATTTTATCCTTTGAAAACTGCCTGATTTTCGAAACTGCTCTTCGGAAAATGCTGCGAAATCAGAGTTAATGTTTCTAGGTGTAAATATGCCTTGTATGGTGGATGAAAGTTCAGTAATACACATGTACACAACTCATTAAACATGTTTGTGAAATCCGTGATGTAAGTAGCGTGTTCGGAACACGGACTCTCATGGTTTTGGAAACTATGTAAATTACATATCTATTGGTTAGAACCCACTCCAGGAGCATTTTATAGAAAAATCTGACTCAGTTTCGAAACTGGTGTTATGAAAATGCTGCGACAACTGAGTAAATGCTTTAAGGTGACAATGTCTTCAATGGTTAATTAAAGATGTGTAATTCACATGCTAACCACTCAGCAGTGAATATTTGTTGAATCCGTGGTGCATGTACCGTTTTGGTAACAGAGAATGTTACGGTGATGGTATCTATGAAAATGAGATATCTAGTGGATAGAACATGCACCAAGACCATTTTTCTGCGGAAACTGCTTGATTTTCGAAACTGATGTTAGGAAAATCTGACTAAATGTTTCTAGGTGAAAATATGCCTTGTATGGTGGATGAAAGTTCTGTAATCCACATGCTCACACTCATTAAAGAATGTTTGTCAAATCTGTGATGCATGTGACACGTTCAGAACACGGAATGTCACGGTGAGTGAAACTATTTAAATTACATATCTTTTGGGTAGAACTCACTCCAAGAGTATTTTTCTGTGAAATCTGCCTCATTTTCAAAAGTGGCGTGAGGAAAAACCTGAAAAATCTGAGAAAATGCTTCTAAGTGTCAATATGCCTTGAATGGGGAATGAAAGTCCGTCAACCCACATGTTATAAACTAAGAAGTGAATAATTTTCGAATCCGTGATTTACTTAGCGTATTCGAAACATGGAATTTCACGGGTATGAAACTATGTAAATTACAATACTATTGGGTAGAACAAGCTTGAATAGAATTTTTCTGCGAAAATTGTTTGATTTTCGAATTTGAATTTTGGATAAAGTTTTGAAATGAGAGTAAATATATTTAGGTGTAAATATGCCTTTATGGTGGATGAAATTTTGTTAATCCACATTTTCACAACATATTAAAGAATCTTTGTCTGATCCGTGATGCATGTAGCATTTTTGGAACACAGAAATTCATGGAGACTGAATCAATGTATATTACATTTCTATTGGGTAGAACTCGCTGCAAGGGAATTTTTCTGCGAAAACTGCATCATTTTTGAAACTGGCAATTGGAAAACGCTGCAAAATCTGAGAAAATACTTCTATCTGTCAATATTCATGGTATTGTGATTAAAGATCGGTATTCCTCATGCTAACAAATCTGTAGGGAATATATTTCGAATCCATAATGCATGTAGCATGTTTGGAACACCGAATTGCACGGCGAGGAAATTTATGTAATTTACATTTCCCTAGGTTAGAAATCGCTCCAAGAGGCTTTTCCTGAGTTAACAGTCTGATTTTCGAAACTGGCATTAGTAATAAGCTGCGAACTCAGATTAATAGATTCTCGGTGTAAATATGCCTTGTATTGTGGATGAAAGTTCGGGTATACGCGTGCTAACATCTCTGTAGTGAATATTTGTCGAATCCGAGATACATGAAGCGTGTTCGGAACACAGAATATCACGGTGAGCGAATCTATGTAAAATACATGTCTCTTGGGTAGAACTCACTTCAAGAGATTTTTCTGAGAAATCAGCCTCATTTTCGAAACTGGTGTTTGAAAATCTGCAAAATCAGAGAAAATGCTTCAAAGTGTCAATATGCCATGTATTGTGATGGAAGTTAGTAAAATCCCATGCAAACCAATCTGTGGTGAATATTTGTAGAAAGCGTTATGCATGTAGCGTGATCGTATTACGGAAATTCCCGGCGATGGACTCTTTGTAAATTACACGTCTATTGGGTAGGACACGCTCCAAAAATTTTTTCCTGAAAAAACGGCCTGATCTTTGAAACTGGCATTAGGAATTTGCTGCAAATTCAGTGTTAGAATTTCTAGGTGTAAATATGCCATGTGTGGTGGATGAAAGTTCTGTAATCTACATGATCACAACTCATTCGAGAAAGTGTGTTGAATCCTTGATGCATGTAGCGTGTTCGGATATTGGAATGTCACTGTGAGGGAAACTACGTAAATTACATTTCTATTGGGAAGTAATCTCTCCATGAGGATTTTTCTGCGAATCTGCCTCATTTTCAAATCTGGATTAGGAAAGATTTTCGAAATATGAGAAACTGCTTCAAAGTGTCAATATGGCTTTTATGGTGGATGAAAGTTTGGTAATCCTTATGCTAACAACTCTGTAGTGAATATTTGTCGAATCCGTGATGCATGTAGGTTTTTCGGAACACGGAATTTCACGATGACGGGTTCTATGTCAATTGCATATCTATTGGGTAGAACTGTCTCCAAGAGGATTTCTCTGGGAAAACTGCATGATATTAGAAACTGACATTAGGAGAAATCTACCAAATCAGAATAAATCATTCTATGTATAAATATGCATTGTAAGTTGGATGATAGTTCAGTATACACATGTTCACAACTCATTAAAGAATGTGTGTTGAATCCATGATGCATGTAACGTGTTCAGAACACGGAATGTCACGGTGAGGGAAAATAGGTAAATTACATATCTTTTGGGTAGAACTCGCTCCAAGAGCATTTTTCTGCCAAATCTGCCTCATTTTCAAAACTGGCGTTAAAACTAAACTGTGAAATCTGAGAAAATCCTTCAAAGTGTCAGTAAGACTTGTATGTTGTATGAAAGTGTGATAATCCACATGCTAACAGCTCTGTAGTGAATATTTGTCGAATCCGAGATACATGAAGCGTGTTTGGAACACAGAATGTCAAGGTGAGCTAATCCATGTAAATTACAGGTCTATTGGTTAGAACACGCTCCAAGACACTTTTGCCGTGAAATCTACCTCAGTTTCCAAACTGGCATTTGGAAAGATCTGTGAAATCAGAGAAAATGCTACTAAGTATCAATATGCCTTGCATTGTCATGAAAGTCCTTTAATCCACATGCAAACAACTGCGTAGTGTATTTTTGTCGATAACTTTCTGCATGTAGTGTGTTCAAAACACGTAATTTCACAGAGGGGGAATCTATGTAATTTACGTATCTATTGGGTAGAACACGGTCCAACAATTTTATCCTTTGAAAACTGCCTGATTTTCGAAACTGCTCTTTGGAAAATGCTGCGAAATCAGAGTTAATGTTTCTAGGTGTAAATATGCCTTGTATGGTGGATGAAAGTTCAGTAATACACATGTACACAACTCATTAAACATGTTTGTGAAATCCGTGATGTAAGTAGCGTGTTCGGAACACGGACTCTCATGGTTTTGGAAACTATGTAAATTACATATCTATTGGTTAGAACCCACTCCAGGAGCATTTTACTGAAAAATCTGACTCAGTTTCGAAACTGGTGTTATGAAAATGCTGCGACAACTGAGTAAATGCTTTAAGGTGACAATGTCTTCAATGGTTAATTAAAGATGTGTAATTCACATGCTAACCACTCAGCAGTGAATATTTGTTGAATCCGTGGTGCATGTACCGTTTTGGTAACACAGAATGTTACGGTGATGGTATCTATGAAAATGAGATATCTAGTGGATAGAACATGCACCAAGACCATTTTTCTGCGGAAACTGCTTGATTTTTGAAACTGATGTTAGGAAAATCTGACTAAATGTTTCTAGGTGAAAATATGCCTTGTATGGTGGATGAAAGTTCTGTAATCCACATGCTCACACTCATTAAAGAATGTTTGTCAAATCTGTGATGCATGTGACACGTTCAGAACACGGAATGTCACGGTGAGTGAAACTATTTAAATTACATATCTTTTGGGTAGAACTCACTCCAAGAGTATTTTTCTGTGCAATCTGCCTCATTTTCAAAAGTGGCGTGAGGAAAAACCTGAAAAATCTGAGAAAATGCTTCTAAGTGTCAATATGCCTTGAATGGGGAATGAAAGTCCGTCAACCCACATGTTATAAACTAAGAAGTGAATAATTTTCGAATCCGTGATTTACTTAGCGTATTCGAAACATGGAATTTCACGGGTATGAAACTATGTAAATTACAATACTATTGGGTAGAACAAGCTTGAATAGAATTTTTCTGCGAAAATTGTTTGATTTTCGAATTTGAATTTTGGATAAAGTTTTGAAATGAGAGTAAATATATTTAGGTGTAAATATGCCTTTATGGTGGATGAAATTTTGTTAATCCACATTTTCACAACATATTAAAGAATCTTTGTCTGATCCGTGATGCATGTAGCATTTTTGGAACACAGAAATTCATGGAGAGTGAATCAATGTATATTACATTTCTATTGGGTAGAACTCGCTGCAAGGGAATTTTTCTGCGAAAACTGCATCATTTTTGAAACTGGCAATTGGAAAACGCTGCAAAATCTGAGAAAATACTTCTATCTGTCAATATTCATGGTATTGTGATTAAAGATCGGTATTCCTCATGCTAACAAATCTGTAGGGAATATATTTCGAATCCATAATGCATGTAGCATGTTTGGAACACCGAATTGCACGGCGAGGAAATTTATGTAATTTACATTTCCCTAGGTTAGAAATCGCTCCAAGAGGCTTTTCCTGAGTTAACAGTCTGATTTTCGAAACTGGCATTAGTAATAAGCTGCGAACTCAGATTAATAGATTCTCGGTGTAAATATGCCTTGTATTGTGGATGAAAGTTCGGGTATACGCGTGCTAACATCTCTGTAGTGAATATTTGTCGAATCCGAGATACATGAAGTGTGTACGGAACACAGAATATCACGGTGAGCGAATCTATGTAAAATACATGTCTCTTGGGTAGAACTCACTTCAAGAGATTTTTCTGAGAAATCAGCCTCATTTTCGAAACTGGTGTTTGAAAATCTGCAAAATCAGAGAAAATGCTTCAAAGTGTCAATATGCCATGTATTGTGATGGAAGTTCGTAAAATCCCATGCAAACCAATCTGTGGTGAATATTTGTAGAAAGCGTTATGCATGTAGCGTGATCGTATTACGGAAATTCCCGGCGATGGACTCTTTGTAAATTACACGTCTATTGGGTAGGACACGCTCCAAAAATTTTTTCCTGAAAAAACGGCCTGATCTTTGAAACTGGCATTAGGAATTTGCTGCAAATTCAGTGTTAGAATTTCTAGGTGTAAATATGCCATGTGTGGTGGATGAAAGTTCTGTAATCTACATGATCACAACTCATTCGAGAAAGTGTGTTGAATCCTTGATGCATGTAGCGTGTTCGGATATTGGAATGTCACTGTGAGGGAAACTACGTAAATTACATTTCTATTGGGAAGTAATCTCTCCATGAGGATTTTTCTGCGAATCTGCCTCATTTTCAAATCTGGATTAGGAAAGATTTTCGAAATATGAAAAACTGCTTCAAAGTGTCAATATGGCTTTTATGGTGGATGAAAGTTTGGTAATCCTTATGCTAACAACTCTGTAGTGAATATTTGTCGAATCCGTGATGCATGTAGGTTTTTCGGAACACGGAATTTCACGATGACGGGTTCTATGTCAATTGCATATCTATTGGGTAGAACTGTCTCCAAGAGGATTTCTCTGGGAAAACTGCATGATATTAGAAACTGACATTAGGAGAAATCTACCAAATCAGAATAAATCATTCTATGTATAAATATGCATTGTAAGTTGGATGATAGTTCAGTATACACATGTTCACAACTCATTAAAGAATGTGTGTTGAATCCATGATGCATGTAACGTGTTCAGAACACGGAATGTCACGGTGAGGGAAAATAGGTAAATTACATATCTTTTGGGTAGAACTCGCTCCAAGAGCATTTTTCTGCCAAATCTGCCTCATTTTCAAAACTGGCGTTAAAACTAAACTGTGAAATCTGAGAAAATCCTTCAAAGTGTCAGTAAGACTTGTATGTTGTATGAAAGTGTGATAATCCACATGCTAACAGCTCTGTAGTGAATATTTGTCGAATCCGAGATACATGAAGCGTGTTTGGAACACAGAATGTCAAGGTGAGCTAATCCATGTAAATTACAGGTCTATTGGTTAGAACACGCTCCAAGACACTTTTGCCGTGAAATCTACCTCAGTTTCCAAACTGGCATTTGGAAAGATCTGTGAAATCAGAGAAAATGCTACTAAGTATCAATATGCCTTGCATTGTCATGAAAGTCCTTTAATCCACATGCAAACAACTGCGTAGTGTATTTTTGTCGATAACTTTCTGCATGTAGTGTGTTCAAAACACGTAATTTCACAGAGGGGGAATCTATGTAATTTACGTATCTATTGGGTAGAACACGGTCCAACAATTTTATCCTTTGAAAACTGCCTGATTTTCGAAACTGCTCTTTGGAAAATGCTGCGAAATCAGAGTTAATGTTTCTAGGTGTAAATATGCCTTGTATGGTGGATGAAAGTTCAGTAATACACATGTACACAACTCATTAAACATGTTTGTGAAATCCGTGATGTAAGTAGCGTGTTCGGAACACGGACTCTCATGGTTTTGGAAACTATGTAAATTACATATCTATTGGTTAGAACCCACTCCAGGAGCATTTTACTGAAAAATCTGACTCAGTTTCGAAACTGGTGTTATGAAAATGCTGCGACAACTGAGTAAATGCTTTAAGGTGACAATGTCTTCAATGGTTAATTAAAGATGTGTAATTCACATGCTAACCACTCAGCAGTGAATATTTGTTGAATCCGTGGTGCATGTACCGTTTTGGTAACACAGAATGTTACGGTGATGGTATCTATGAAAATGAGATATCTAGTGGATAGAACATGCACCAAGACCATTTTTCTGCGGAAACTGCTTGATTTTTGAAACTGATGTTAGGAAAATCTGACTAAATGTTTCTAGGTGAAAATATGCCTTGTATGGTGGATGAAAGTTCTGTAATCCACATGCTCACACTCATTAAAGAATGTTTGTCAAATCTGTGATGCATGTGACACGTTCAGAACACGGAATGTCACGGTGAGTGAAACTATTTAAATTACATATCTTTTGGGTAGAACTCACTCCAAGAGTATTTTTCTGTGAAATCTGCCTCATTTTCAAAAGTGGCGTGAGGAAAAACCTGAAAAATCTGAGAAAATGCTTCTAAGTGTCTATATGCCTTGAATGGGGAATGAAAGTCCGTCAACCCACATGTTATAAACTAAGAAGTGAATAATTTTCGAATCCGTGATTTACTTAGCGTATTCGAAACATGGAATTTCACGGGTATGAAACTATGTAAATTACAATACTATTGGGTAGAACAAGCTTGAATAGAATTTTTCTGCGAAAATTGTATGATTTTCGAATTTGAATTTTGGATAAAGTTTTGAAATGAGAGTAAATATATTTAGGTGTAAATATGCCTTTATGGTGGATGAAATTTTGTTAATCCACATTTTCACAACATATTAAAGAATCTTTGTCTGATCCGTGATGCATGTAGCATTTTTGGAACACAGAAATTCATGGAGAGTGAATCAATGTATATTACATTTCTATTGGGTAGAACTCGCTGCAAGGGAATTTTTCTGCGAAAACTGCATCATTTTTGAAACTGGCAATTGGAAAACGCTGCAAAATCTGAGAAAATACTTCTATCTGTCAATATTCATGGTATTGTGATTAAAGATCGGTATTCCTCATGCTAACAAATCTGTAGGGAATATATTTCGAATCCATAATGCATGTAGCATGTTTGGAACACCGAATTGCACGGCGAGGAAATTTATGTAATTTACATTTCCCTAGGTTAGAAATCGCTCCAAGAGGCTTTTCCTGAGTTAACAGTCTGATTTTCGAAACTGGCGTTAGTAATAAGCTGCGAACTCAGATTAATAGATTCTCGGTGTAAATATGCCTTGTATTGTGGATGAAAGTTCGGGTATACGCGTGCTAACATCTCTGTAGTGAATATTTGTCGAATCCGAGATACATGAAGTGTGTACGGAACACAGAATATCACGGTGAGCGAATCTATGTAAAATACATGTCTCTTGGGTAGAACTCACTTCAAGAGATTTTTCTGAGAAATCAGCCTCATTTTCGAAACTGGTGTTTGAAAATCTGCAAAATCAGAGAAAATGCTTCAAAGTGTCAATATGCCATGTATTGTGATGGAAGTTCGTAAAATCCCATGCAAACCAATCTGTGGTGAATATTTGTAGAAAGCGTTATGCATGTAGCGTGATCGTATTACGGAAATTCCCGGCGATGGACTCTTTGTAAATTACACGTCTATTGGGTAGGACACGCTCCAAAAATTTTTTCCTGAAAAAACGGCCTGATCTTTGAAACTGGCATTAGGAATTTGCTGCAAATTCAGTGTTAGAATTTCTAGGTGTAAATATGCCATGTGTGGTGGATGAAAGTTCTGTAATCTACATGATCACAACTCATTCGAGAAAGTGTGTTGAATCCTTGATGCATGTAGCGTGTTCGGATATTGGAATGTCACTGTGAGGGAAACTACGTAAATTACATTTCTATTGGGAAGTAATCTCTCCATGAGGATTTTTCTGCGAATCTGCCTCATTTTCAAATCTGGATTAGGAAAGACTTTCCAAATATGAAAAACTGCTTCAAAGTGTCAATATGGCTTTTATGGTGGATGAAAGTTTGGTAATCCTTATGCTAACAACTCTGTAGTGAATATTTGTCGAATCCGTGATGCATGTAGGTTTTTCGGAACACGGAATTTCACGATGACGGGTTCTATGTCAATTGCATATCTATTGGGTAGAACTGTCTCCAAGAGGATTTCTCTGGGAAAACTGCATGATATTAGAAACTGACATTAGGAGAAATCTACCAAATCAGAATAAATCATTCTATGTATAAATATGCATTGTAAGTTGGATGATAGTTCAGTATACACATGTTCACAACTCATTAAAGAATGTGTGTTGAATCCATGATGCATGTAACGTGTTCAGAACACGGAATGTCACGGTGAGGGAAAATAGGTAAATTACATATCTTTTGGGTAGAACTCGCTCCAAGAGCATTTTTCTGCCAAATCTGCCTCATTTTCAAATCTGGCGTTAAAACTAAACTGTGAACTCTGAGAAAATCCTTCAAAGTGTCAGTAAGACTTGTATGTTGTATGAAAGTGTGATAATCCACATGCTAACAGCTCTGTAGTGAATATTTGTCGAATCCGAGATACATGAAGCGTGTTTGGAACACAGAATGTCAAGGTGAGCTAATCCATGTAAATTACAGGTCTATTGGTTAGAACACGCTCCAAGACACTTTTGCCGTGAAATCTACCTCAGTTTCCAAACTGGCATTTGGAAAGATCTGTGAAATCAGAGAAAATGCTACTAAGTATCAATATGCCTTGCATTGTCATGAAAGTCCTTTAATCCACATGCAAACAACTGCGTAGTGTATTTTTGTCGATAACTTTCTGCATGTAGTGTGTTCAAAACACGTAATTTCACAGAGGGGGAATCTATGTAATTTACGTATCTATTGGGTAGAACACGGTCCAACAATTTTATCCTTTGAAAACTGCCTGATTTTCGAAACTGCTCTTCGGAAAATGCTGCGAAATCAGAGTTAATGTTTCTAGGTGTAAATATGCCTTGTATGGTGGATGAAAGTTCAGTAATACACATGTACACAACTCATTAAACATGTTTGTGAAATCCGTGATGTAAGTAGCGTGTTCGGAACAAGGACTCTCATGGTTTTGGAAACTATGTAAATTACATATCTATTGGTTAGAACCCACTCCAGGAGCATTTTATAGAAAAATCTGACTCAGTTTCGAAACTGGTGTTATGAAAATGCTGCGACAACTGAGTAAATGCTTTAAGGTGACAATGTCTTCAATGGTTAATTAAAGATGTGTAATTCACATGCTAACCACTCAGCAGTGAATATTTGTTGAATCCGTGGTGCATGTACCGTTTTGGTAACAGAGAATGTTACGGTGATGGTATCTATGAAAATGAGATATCTAGTGGATAGAACATGCACCAAGACCATTTTTCTGCGGAAACTGCTTGATTTTCGAAACTGATGTTAGGAAAATCTGACTAAATGTTTCTAGGTGAAAATATGCCTTGTATGGTGGATGAAAGTTCTGTAATCCACATGCTCACACTCATTAAAGAATGTTTGTCAAATCTGTGATGCATGTGACACGTTCAGAACACGGAATGTCACGGTGAGTGAAACTATTTAAATTACATATCTTTTGGGTAGAACTCACTCCAAGAGTATTTTTCTGTGAAATCTGCCTCATTTTCAAAAGTGGCGTGAGGAAAAACCTGAAAAATCTGAGAAAATGCTTCTAAGTGTCAATATGCCTTGAATGGGGAATGAAAGTCCGTCAACCCACATGTTATAAACTAAGAAGTGAATAATTTTCGAATCCGTGATTTACTTAGCGTATTCGAAACATGGAATTTCACGGGTATGAAACTATGTAAATTACAATACTATTGGGTAGAACAAGCTTGAATAGAATTTTTCTGCGAAAATTGTTTGATTTTCGAATTTGAATTTTGGATAAAGTTTTGAAATGAGAGTAAATATATTTAGGTGTAAATATGCCTTTATGGTGGATGAAATTTTGTTAATCCACATTTTCACAACATATTAAAGAATCTTTGTCTGATCCGTGATGCATGTAGCATTTTTGGAACACAGAAATTCATGGAGAGTGAATCAATGTATATTACATTTCTATTGGGTAGAACTCGCTGCAAGGGAATTTTTCTGCGAAAACTGCATCATTTTTGAAACTGGCAATTGGAAAACGCTGCAAAATCTGAGAAAATACTTCTATCTGTCAATATTCATGGTATTGTGATTAAAGATCGGTATTCCTCATGCTAACAAATCTGTAGGGAATATATTTCGAATCCATAATGCATGTAGCATGTTTGGAACACCGAATTGCACGGCAAGGAAATTTATGTAATTTACATTTCCCTAGGTTAGAAATCGCTCCAAGAGGCTTTTCCTGAGTTAACAGTCTGATTTTCGAAACTGGCATTAGTAATAAGCTGCGAACTCAGATTAATAGATTCTCGGTGTAAATATGCCTTGTATTGTGGATGAAAGTTCGGGTATACGCGTGCTAACATCTCTGTAGTGAATATTTGTCGAATCCGAGATACATGAAGCGTGTTCGGAACACAGAATATCACGGTGAGCGAATCTATGTAAAATACATGTCTCTTGGGTAGAACTCACTTCAAGAGATTTTTCTGAGAAATCAGCCTCATTTTCGAAACTGGTGTTTGAAAATCTGCAAAATCAGAGAAAATGCTTCAAAGTGTCAATATGCCATGTATTGTGATGGAAGTTCGTAAAATCCCATGCAAACCAATCTGTGGTGAATATTTGTAGAAAGCGTTATGCATGTAGCGTGATCGTATTACGGAAATTCCCGGCGATGGACTCTTTGTAAATTACACGTCTATTGGGTAGGACACGCTCCAAAAATTTTTTCCTGAAAAAACGGCCTGATCTTTGAAACTGGCATTAGGAATTTGCTGCAAATTCAGTGTTAGAATTTCTAGGTGTAAATATGCCATGTGTGGTGGATGAAAGTTCTGTAATCTACATGATCACAACTCATTCGAGAAAGTGTGTTGAATCCTTGATGCATGTAGCGTGTTCGGATATTGGAATGTCACTGTGAGGGAAACTACGTAAATTACATTTCTATTGGGAAGTAATCTCTCCATGAGGATTTTTCTGCGAATCTGCCTCATTTTCAAATCTGGATTAGGAAAGATTTTCGAAATATGAAAAACTGCTTCAAAGTGTCAATATGGCTTTTATGGTGGATGAAAGTTTGGTAATCCTTATGCTAACAACTCTGTAGTGAATATTTGTCGAATCCGTGATGCATGTAGGTTTTTCGGAACACGGAATTTCACGATGACGGGTTCTATGTCAATTGCATATCTATTGGGTAGAACTGTCTCCAAGAGGATTTCTCTGGGAAAACTGCATGATATTAGAAACTGACATTAGGAGAAATCTACCAAATCAGAATAAATCATTCTATGTATAAATATGCATTGTAAGTTGGATGATAGTTCAGTATACACATGTTCACAACTCATTAAAGAATGTGTGTTGAATCCATGATGCATGTAACGTGTTCAGAACACGGAATGTCACGGTGAGGGAAAATAGGTAAATTACATATCTTTTGGGTAGAACTCGCTCCAAGAGCATTTTTCTGCCAAATCTGCCTCATTTTCAAAACTGGCGTTAAAACTAAACTGT
This sequence comes from Camelus bactrianus, assembly GCF_048773025.1. NCBI lineage: Eukaryota > Metazoa > Chordata > Mammalia > Artiodactyla > Camelidae > Camelus > Camelus bactrianus. Next base: position 45,540,473 of record NC_133558.1, on the reverse strand, counting down.
GAAATCTGAGAAAATCCTTCAAAGTGTCAGTAAGACTTGTATGTTGTATGAAAGTGTGATAATCCACATGCTAACAGCTCTGTAGTGAATATTTGTCGAATCCGAGATACATGAAGCGTGTTTGGAACACAGAATGTCAAGGTGAGCTAATCCATGTAAATTACAGGTCTATTGGTTAGAACACGCTCCAAGACACTTTTGCCGTGAAATCTACCTCAGTTTCCAAACTGGCATTTGGAAAGATCTGTGAAATCAGAGAAAATGCTACTAAGTATCAATATGCCTTGCATTGTCATGAAAGTCCTTTAATCCACAAGCAAACAACTGCGTAGTGTATTTTTGTCGATAACTTTCTGCATGTAGTGTGTTCAAAACACGTAATTTCACAGAGGGGGAATCTATGTAATTTACGTATCTATTGGGTAGAACACGGTCCAACAATTTTATCCTTTGAAAACTGCCTGATTTTCGAAACTGCTCTTCGGAAAATGCTGCGAATTCAGAGTTAATGTTTCTAGGTGTAAATATGCCTTGTATGGTGGATGAAAGTTCAGTAATACACATGTACACAACTCATTAAACATGTTTGTGAAATCCGTGATGTAAGTAGCGTGTTCGGAACACGGACTCTCATGGTTTTGGAAACTATGTAAATTACATATCTATTGGTTAGAACCCACTCCAGGAGCATTTTACTGAAAAATCTGACTCAGTTTCGAAACTGGTGTTATGAAAATGCTGCGACAACTGAGTAAATGCTTTAAGGTGACAATGTCTTCAATGGTTAATTAAAGATGTGTAATTCACATGCTAACCACTCAGCAGTGAATATTTGTTGAATCCGTGGTGCATGTACCGTTTTGGTAACACAGAATGTTACGGTGATGGTATCTATGAAAATGAGATATCTAGTGGATAGAACATGCACCAAGACCATTTTTCTGCGGAAACTGCTTGATTTTCGAAACTGATGTTAGAAAAATCTGACTAAATGTTTCTAGGTGAAAATATGCCTTGTATGGTGGATGAAAGTTCTGTAATCCACATGCTCACACTCATTAAAGAATGTTTGTCAAATCTGTGATGCATGTGACACGTTCAGAACACGAAATGTCACGGTGAGTGAAACTATTTAAATTACATATCTTTTGGGTAGAACTCACTCCAAGAGTATTTTTCTGTGAAATCTGCCTCATTTTCAAAAGTGGCGTGAGGAAAAACCTGAAAAATCTGAGAAAATGCTTCTAAGTGTCAATATGCCTTGAATGGGGAATGAAAGTCCGTCAACCCACATGTTATAAACTAAGAAGTGAATAATTTTCGAATCCGTGATTTACTTAGCGTATTCGAAACATGGAATTTCACGGGTATGAAACTATGTAAATTACAATACTATTGGGTAGAACAAGCTTGAATAGAATTTTTCTGCGAAAATTGTTTGATTTTCGAATTTGAATTTTGGATAAAGTTTTGAAATGAGAGTAAATATATTTAGGTGTAAATATGCCTTTATGGTGGATAAAATTTTGTTAATCCACATTTTCACAACATATTAAAGAATCTTTGTCTGATCCGTGATGCATGTAGCATTTTTGGAACACAGAAATTCATGGAGAGTGAATCAATGTATATTACATTTCTATTGGGTAGAACTCGCTGCAAGGGAATTTTTCTGCGAAAACTGCATCATTTTTGAAACTGGCAATTGGAAAACGCTGCAAAATCTGAGAAAATACTTCTATCTGTCAATATTCATGGTATTGTGATTAAAGATCGGTATTCCTCATGCTAACAAATCTGTAGGGAATATATTTCGAATCCATAATGCATGTAGCATGTTTGGAACACCGAATTGCACGGCAAGGAAATTTATGTAATTTACATTTCCCTAGGTTAGAAATCGCTCCAAGAGGCTTTTCCTGAGTTAACAGTCTGATTTTCGAAACTGGCATTAGTAATAAGCTGCGAACTCAGATTAATAGATTCTCGGTGTAAATATGCCTTGTATTGTGGATGAAAGTTCGGGTATACGCGTGCTAACATCTCTGTAGTGAATATTTGTCGAATCCGAGATACATGAAGCGTGTTCGGAACACAGAATATCACGGTGAGCGAATCTATGTAAAATACATGTCTCTTGGGTAGAACTCACTTCAAGAGATTTTTCTGAGAAATCAGCCTCATTTTCGAAACTGGTGTTTGAAAATCTGCAAAATCAGAGAAAATGCTTCAAAGTGTCAATATGCCATGTATTGTGATGGAAGTTCGTAAAATCCCATGCAAACCAATCTGTGGTGAATATTTGTAGAAAGCGTTATGCATGTAGCGTGATCGTATCACGGAAATTCCCGGCGATGGACTATTTGTAAATTACACGTCTATTGGGTAGGACACGCTCCAAAAATTTTTTCCTGAAAAACGGCCTGATCTTTGAAACTGGCATTAGGAATTTGCTGCAAATTCAGTGTTAGAATTTCTAGGTGTAAATATGCCATGTGTGGTGGATGAAAGTTCTGTAATCTACATGATCACAACACATTCGAGAAAGTGTGTTGAATCCTTGATGCATGTAGCGTGTTCGGATATTGGAATGTCACTGTGAGGGAAACTACGTAAATTACATTTCTATTGGGAAGTAATCTCTCCATGAGGATTTTTCTGCGAATCTGCCTCATTTTCAAATCTGGATTAGGAAAGATTTTCGAAATATGAGAAACTGCTTCAAAGTGTCAATATGGCTTTTATGGTGGATGAAAGTTTGGTAATCCTTATGCTAACAACTCTGTAGTGAATATTTGTCGAATCCGTGATGCATGTAGGTTTTTCGGAACACGGAATTTCACGATGACGGGTTCTATGTCAATTGCATATCTATTGGGTAGAACTGTCTCCAAGAGGATTTCTCTGGGAAAACTGCATGATATTAGAAACTGACATTAGGAGAAATCTACCAAATCAGAATAAATCATTCTATGTATAAATATGCATTGTAAGTTGGATGATAGTTCAGTATACACATGTTCACAACTCATTAAAGAATGTGTGTTGAATCCATGATGCATGTAACGTGTTCAGAACACGGAATGTCACGGTGAGGGAAAATAGGTAAATTACATATCTTTTGGGTAGAACTCGCTCCAAGAGCATTTTTCTGCCAAATCTGCCTCATTTTCAAAACTGGCGTTAAAACTAAACTGTGAAATCTGAGAAAATCCTTCAAAGTGTCAGTAAGACTTGTATGTTGTATGAAAGTGTGATAATCCACATGCTAACAGCTCTGTAGTGAATATTTGTCGAATCCGAGATACATGAAGCGTGTTTGGAACACAGAATGTCAAGGTGAGCTAATCCATGTAAATTACAGGTCTATTGGTTAGAACACGCTCCAAGACACTTTTGCCGTGAAATCTACCTCAGTTTCCAAACTGGCATTTGGAAAGATCTGTGAAATCAGAGAAAATGCTACTAAGTATCAATATGCCTTGCATTGTCATGAAAGTCCTTTAATCCACAAGCAAACAACTGCGTAGTGTATTTTTGTCGATAACTTTCTGCATGTAGTGTGTTCAAAACACGTAATTTCACAGAGGGGGAATCTATGTAATTTACGTATCTATTGGGTAGAACACGGTCCAACAATTTTATCCTTTGAAAACTGCCTGATTTTCGAAACTGCTCTTCGGAAAATGCTGCGAATTCAGAGTTAATGTTTCTAGGTGTAAATATGCCTTGTATGGTGGATGAAAGTTCAGTAATACACATGTACACAACTCATTAAACATGTTTGTGAAATCCGTGATGTAAGTAGCGTGTTCGGAACACGGACTCTCATGGTTTTGGAAACTATGTAAATTACATATCTATTGGTTAGAACCCACTCCAGGAGCATTTTATAGAAAAATCTGACTCAGTTTCGAAACTGGTGTTATGAAAATGCTGCGACAACTGAGTAAATGCTTTAAGGTGACAATGTCTTCAATGGTTAATTAAAGATGTGTAATTCACATGCTAACCACTCAGCAGTGAATATTTGTTGAATCCGTGGTGCATGTACCGTTTTGGTAACACAGAATGTTACGGTGATGGTATCTATGAAAATGAGATATCTAGTGGATAGAACATGCACCAAGACCATTTTTCTGCGGAAACTGCTTGATTTTCGAAACTGATGTTAGAAAAATCTGACTAAATGTTTCTAGGTGAAAATATGCCTTGTATGGTGGATGAAAGTTCTGTAATCCACATGCTCACACTCATTAAAGAATGTTTGTCAAATCTGTGATGCATGTGACACGTTCAGAACACGAAATGTCACGGTGAGTGAAACTATTTAAATTACATATCTTTTGGGTAGAACTCACTCCAAGAGTATTTTTCTGTGAAATCTGCCTCATTTTCAAAAGTGGCGTGAGGAAAAACCTGAAAAATCTGAGAAAATGCTTCTAAGTGTCAATATGCCTTGAATGGGGAATGAAAGTCCGTCAACCCACATGTTATAAACTAAGAAGTGAATAATTTTCGAATCCGTGATTTACTTAGCGTATTCGAAACATGGAATTTCACGGGTATGAAACTATGTAAATTACAATACTATTGGGTAGAACAAGCTTGAATAGAATTTTTCTGCGAAAATTGTTTGATTTTCGAATTTGAATTTTGGATAAAGTTTTGAAATGAGAGTAAATATATTTAGGTGTAAATATGCCTTTATGGTGGATGAAATTTTGTTAATCCACATTTTCACAACATATTAAAGAATCTTTGTCTGATCCGTGATGCATGTAGCATTTTTGGAACACAGAAATTCATGGAGAGTGAATCAATGTATATTACATTTCTATTGGGTAGAACTCGCTGCAAGGGAATTTTTCTGTGAAAACTGCATCATTTTTGAAACTGGCAATTGGAAAACGCTGCAAAATCTGAGAAAATACTTCTATCTGTCAATATTCATGGTATTGTGATTAAAGATCGGTATTCCTCATGCTAACAAATCTGTAGGGAATATATTTCGAATCCATAATGCATGTAGCATGTTTGGAACACCGAATTGCACGGCGAGGAAATTTATGTAATTTACATTTCCCTAGGTTAGAAATCGCTCCAAGAGGCTTTTCCTGAGTTAACAGTCTGATTTTCGAAACTGGCATTAGTAATAAGCTGCGAACTCAGATTAATAGATTCTCGGTGTAAATATGCCTTGTATTGTGGATGAAAGTTCGGGTATACGCGTGCTAACATCTCTGTAGTGAATATTTGTCGAATCCGAGATACATGAAGCGTGTTCGGAACACAGAATATCACGGTGAGCGAATCTATGTAAAATACATGTCTCTTGGGTAGAACTCACTTCAAGAGATTTTTCTGAGAAATCAGCCTCATTTTCGAAACTGGTGTTTGAAAATCTGCAAAATCAGAGAAAATGCTTCAAAGTGTCAATATGCCATGTATTGTGATGGAAGTTCGTAAAATCCCATGCAAACCAATCTGTGGTGAATATTTGTAGAAAGCGTTATGCATGTAGCGTGATCGTATCACGGAAATTCCCGGCGATGGACTATTTGTAAATTACACGTCTATTGGGTAGGACACGCTCCAAAAATTTTTTCCTGAAAAACGGCCTGATCTTTGAAACTGGCATTAGGAATTTGCTGCAAATTCAGTGTTAGAATTTCTAGGTGTAAATATGCCATGTGTGGTGGATGAAAGTTCTGTAATCTACATGATCACAACACATTCGAGAAAGTGTGTTGAATCCTTGATGCATGTAGCGTGTTCGGATATTGGAATGTCACTGTGAGGGAAACTACGTAAATTACATTTCTATTGGGAAGTAATCTCTCCATGAGGATTTTTCTGCGAATCTGCCTCATTTTCAAATCTGGATTAGGAAAGATTTTCGAAATATGAGAAACTGCTTCAAAGTGTCAATATGGCTTTTATGGTGGATGAAAGTTTGGTAATCCTTATGCTAACAACTCTGTAGTGAATATTTGTCGAATCCGTGATGCATGTAGGTTTTTCGGAACACGGAATTTCACGATGACGGGTTCTATGTCAATTGCATATCTATTGGGTAGAACTGTCTCCAAGAGGATTTCTCTGGGAAAACTGCATGATATTAGAAACTGACATTAGGAGAAATCTACCAAATCAGAATAAATCATTCTATGTATAAATATGCATTGTAAGTTGGATGATAGTTCAGTATACACATGTTCACAACTCATTAAAGAATGTGTGTTGAATCCATGATGCATGTAACGTGTTCAGAACACGGAATGTCACGGTGAGGGAAAATAGGTAAATTACATATCTTTTGGGTAGAACTCGCTCCAAGAGCATTTTTCTGCCAAATCTGCCTCATTTTCAAAACTGGCGTTAAAACTAAACTGTGAAATCTGAGAAAATCCTTCAAAGTGTCAGTAAGACTTGTATGTTGTATGAAAGTGTGATAATCCACATGCTAACAGCTCTGTAGTGAATATTTGTCGAATCCGAGATACATGAAGCGTGTTTGGAACACAGAATGTCAAGGTGAGCTAATCCATGTAAATTACAGGTCTATTGGTTAGAACACGCTCCAAGACACTTTTGCCGTGAAATCTACCTCAGTTTCCAAACTGGCATTTGGAAAGATCTGTGAAATCAGAGAAAATGCTACTAAGTATCAATATGCCTTGCATTGTCATGAAAGTCCTTTAATCCACAAGCAAACAACTGCGTAGTGTATTTTTGTCGATAACTTTCTGCATGTAGTGTGTTCAAAACACGTAATTTCACAGAGGGGGAATCTATGTAATTTACGTATCTATTGGGTAGAACACGGTCCAACAATTTTATCCTTTGAAAACTGCCTGATTTTCGAAACTGCTCTTCGGAAAATGCTGCGAATTCAGAGTTAATGTTTCTAGGTGTAAATATGCCTTGTATGGTGGATGAAAGTTCAGTAATACACATGTACACAACTCATTAAACATGTTTGTGAAATCCGTGATGTAAGTAGCGTGTTCGGAACACGGACTCTCATGGTTTTGGAAACTATGTAAATTACATATCTATTGGTTAGAACCCACTCCAGGAGCATTTTATAGAAAAATCTGACTCAGTTTCGAAACTGGTGTTATGAAAATGCTGCGACAACTGAGTAAATGCTTTAAGGTGACAATGTCTTCAATGGTTAATTAAAGATGTGTAATTCACATGCTAACCACTCAGCAGTGAATATTTGTTGAATCCGTGGTGCATGTACCGTTTTGGTAACACAGAATGTTACGGTGATGGTATCTATGAAAATGAGATATCTAGTGGATAGAACATGCACCAAGACCATTTTTCTGCGGAAACTGCTTGATTTTCGAAACTGATGTTAGGAAAATCTGACTAAATGTTTCTAGGTGAAAATATGCCTTGTATGGTGGATGAAAGTTCTGTAATCCACATGCTCACACTCATTAAAGAATGTTTGTCAAATCTGTGATGCATGTGACACGTTCAGAACACGAAATGTCACGGTGAGTGAAACTATTTAAATTACATATCTTTTGGGTAGAACTCACTCCAAGAGTATTTTTCTGTGAAATCTGCCTCATTTTCAAAAGTGGCGTGAGGAAAAACCTGAAAAATCTGAGAAAATGCTTCTAAGTGTCAATATGCCTTGAATGGGGAATGAAAGTCCGTCAACCCACATGTTATAAACTAAGAAGTGAATAATTTTCGAATCCGTGATTTACTTAGCGTATTCGAAACATGGAATTTCACGGGTATGAAACTATGTAAATTACAATACTATTGGGTAGAACAAGCTTGAATAGAATTTTTCTGCGAAAATTGTTTGATTTTCGAATTTGAATTTTGGATAAAGTTTTGAAATGAGAGTAAATATATTTAGGTGTAAATATGCCTTTATGGTGGATGAAATTTTGTTAATCCACATTTTCACAACATATTAAAGAATCTTTGTCTGATCCGTGATGCATGTAGCATTTTTGGAACACAGAAATTCATGGAGAGTGAATCAATGTATATTACATTTCTATTGGGTAGAACTCGCTGCAAGGGAATTTTTCTGTGAAAACTGCATCATTTTTGAAACTGGCAATTGGAAAACGCTGCAAAATCTGAGAAAATACTTCTATCTGTCAATATTCATGGTATTGTGATTAAAGATCGGTATTCCTCATGCTAACAAATCTGTAGGGAATATATTTCGAATCCATAATGCATGTAGCATGTTTGGAACACCGAATTGCACGGCGAGGAAATTTATGTAATTTACATTTCCCTAGGTTAGAAATCGCTCCAAGAGGCTTTTCCTGAGTTAACAGTCTGATTTTCGAAACTGGCATTAGTAATAAGCTGCGAACTCAGATTAATAGATTCTCGGTGTAAATATGCCTTGTATTGTGGATGAAAGTTCGGGTATACGCGTGCTAACATCTCTGTAGTGAATATTTGTCGAATCCGAGATACATGAAGCGTGTTCGGAACACAGAATATCACGGTGAGCGAATCTATGTAAAATACATGTCTCTTGGGTAGAACTCACTTCAAGAGATTTTTCTGAGAAATCAGCCTCATTTTCGAAACTGGTGTTTGAAAATCTGCAAAATCAGAGAAAATGCTTCAAAGTGTCAATATGCCATGTATTGTGATGGAAGTTCGTAAAATCCCATGCAAACCAATCTGTGGTGAATATTTGTAGAAAGCGTTATGCATGTAGCGTGATCGTATTACGGAAATTCCCGGCGATGGACTCTTTGTAAATTACACGTCTATTGGGTAGGACACGCTCCAAAAATTTTTTCCTGAAAAAACGGCCTGATCTTTGAAACTGGCATTAGGAATTTGCTGCAAATTCAGTGTTAGAATTTCTAGGTGTAAATATGCCATGTGTGGTGGATGAAAGTTCTGTAATCTACATGATCACAACTCATTCGAGAAAGTGTGTTGAATCCTTGATGCATGTAGCGTGTTCGGATATTGGAATGTCACTGTGAGGGAAACTACGTAAATTACATTTCTATTGGGAAGTAATCTCTCCATGAGGATTTTTCTGCGAATCTGCCTCATTTTCAAATCTGGATTAGGAAAGATTTTCGAAATATGAGAAACTGCTTCAAAGTGTCAATATGGCTTTTATGGTGGATGAAAGTTTGGTAATCCTTATGCTAACAACTCTGTAGTGAATATTTGTCGAATCCGTGATGCATGTAGGTTTTTCGGAACACGGAATTTCACGATGACGGGTTCTATGTCAATTGCATATCTATTGGGTAGAACTGTCTCCAAGAGGATTTCTCTGGGAAAACTGCATGATATTAGAAACTGACATTAGGAGAAATCTACCAAATCAGAATAAATCATTCTATGTATAAATATGCATTGTAAGTTGGATGATAGTTCAGTATACACATGTTCACAACTCATTAAAGAATGTGTGTTGAATCCATGATGCATGTAACGTGTTCAGAACACGGAATGTCACGGTGAGGGAAAATAGGTAAATTACATATCTTTTGGGTAGAACTCGCTCCAAGAGCATTTTTCTGCCAAATCTGCCTCATTTTCAAAACTGGCGTTAAAACTAAACTGTGAAATCTGAGAAAATCCTTCAAAGTGTCAGTAAGACTTGTATGTTGTATGAAAGTGTGATAATCCACATGCTAACAGCTCTGTAGTGAATATTTGTCGAATCCGAGATACATGAAGCGTGTTTGGAACACAGAATGTCAAGGTGAGCTAATCCATGTAAATTACAGGTCTATTGGTTAGAACACGCTCCAAGACACTTTTGCCGTGAAATCTACCTCAGTTTCCAAACTGGCATTTGGAAAGATCTGTGAAATCAGAGAAAATGCTACTAAGTATCAATATGCCTTGCATTGTCATGAAAGTCCTTTAATCCACATGCAAACAACTGCGTAGTGTATTTTTGTCGATAACTTTCTGCATGTAGTGTGTTCAAAACACGTAATTTCACAGAGGGGGAATCTATGTAATTTACGTATCTATTGGGTAGAACACGGTCCAACAATTTTATCCTTTGAAAACTGCCTGATTTTCGAAACTGCTCTTTGGAAAATGCTGCGAAATCAGAGTTAATGTTTCTAGGTGTAAATATGCCTTGTATGGTGGATGAAAGTTCAGTAATACACATGTACACAACTCATTAAACATGTTTGTGAAATCCGTGATGTAAGTAGCGTGTTCGGAACACGGACTCTCATGGTTTTGGAAACTATGTAAATTACATATCTATTGGTTAGAACCCACTCCAGGAGCATTTTACTGAAAAATCTGACTCAGTTTCGAAACTGGTGTTATGAAAATGCTGCGACAACTGAGTAAATGCTTTAAGGTGACAATGTCTTCAATGGTTAATTAAAGATGTGTAATTCACATGCTAACCAGTCAGCAGTGAATATTTGTTGAATCCGTGGTGCATGTACCGTTTTGGTAACACAGAATGTTACGGTGATGGTATCTATGAAAATGAGATATCTAGTGGATAGAACATGCACCAAGACCATTTTTCTGCGGAAACTGCTTGATTTTTGAAACTGATGTTAGGAAAATCTGACTAAATGTTTCTAGGTGAAAATATGCCTTGTATGGTGGATGAAAGTTCTGTAATCCACATGCTCACACTCATTAAAGAATGTTTGTCAAATCTGTGATGCATGTGACACGTTCAGAACACGGAATGTCACGGTGAGTGAAACTATTTAAATTACATATCTTTTGGGTAGAACTCACTCCAAGAGTATTTTTCTGTGAAATCTGCCTCATTTTCAAAAGTGGCGTGAGGAAAAACCTGAAAAATCTGAGAAAATGCTTCTAAGTGTCTATATGCCTTGAATGGGGAATGAAAGTCCGTCAACCCACATGTTATAAACTAAGAAGTGAATAATTTTCGAATCCGTGATTTACTTAGCGTATTCGAAACATGGAATTTCACGGGTATGAAACTATGTAAATTACAATACTATTGGGTAGAACAAGCTTGAATAGAATTTTTCTGCGAAAATTGTTTGATTTTCGAATTTGAATTTTGGATAAAGTTTTGAAATGAGAGTAAATATATTTAGGTGTAAATATGCCTTTATGGTGGATGAAATTTTGTTAATCCACATTTTCACAACATATTAAAGAATCTTTGTCTGATCCGTGATGCATGTAGCATTTTTGGAACACAGAAATTCATGGAGAGTGAATCAATGTATATTACATTTCTATTGGGTAGAACTCGCTGCAAGGGAATTTTTCTGCGAAAACTGCATCATTTTTGAAACTGGCAATTGGAAAACGCTGCAAAATCTGAGAAAATACTTCTATCTGTCAATATTCATGGTATTGTGATTAAAGATCGGTATTCCTCATGCTAACAAATCTGTAGGGAATATATTTCGAATCCATAATGCATGTAGCATGTTTGGAACACCGAATTGCACGGCGAGGAAATTTATGTAATTTACATTTCCCTAGGTTAGAAATCGCTCCAAGAGGCTTTTCCTGAGTTAACAGTCTGATTTTCGAAACTGGCATTAGTAATAAGCTGCGAACTCAGATTAATAGATTCTCGGTGTAAATATGCCTTGTATTGTGGATGAAAGTTCGGGTATACGCGTGCTAACATCTCTGTAGTGAATATTTGTCGAATCCGAGATACATGAAGCGTGTACGGAACACAGAATATCACGGTGAGCGAATCTATGTAAAATACATGTCTCTTGGGTAGAACTCACTTCAAGAGATTTTTCTGAGAAATCAGCCTCATTTTCGAAACTGGTGTTTGAAAATCTGCAAAATCAGAGAAAATGCTTCAAAGTGTCAATATGCCATGTATTGTGATGGAAGTTCGTAAAATCCCATGCAAACCAATCTGTGGTGAATATTTGTAGAAAGCGTTATGCATGTAGCGTGATCGTATTACGGAAATTCCCGGCGATGGACTCTTTGTAAATTACACGTCTATTGGGTAGGACACGCTCCAAAAATTTTTTCCTGAAAAAACGGCCTGATCTTTGAAACTGGCATTAGGAATTTGCTGCAAATTCAGTGTTAGAATTTCTAGGTGTAAATATGCCATGTGTGGTGGATGAAAGTTCTGTAATCTACATGATCACAACTCATTCGAGAAAGTGTGTTGAATCCTTGATGCATGTAGCGTGTTCGGATATTGGAATGTCACTGTGAGGGAAACTACGTAAATTACATTTCTATTGGGAAGTAATCTCTCCATGAGGATTTTTCTGCGAATCTGCCTCATTTTCAAATCTGGATTAGGAAAGACTTTCCAAATATGAAAAACTGCTTCAAAGTGTCAATATGGCTTTTATGGTGGATGAAAGTTTGGTAATCCTTATGCTAACAACTCTGTAGTGAATATTTGTCGAATCCGTGATGCATGTAGGTTTTTCGGAACACGGAATTTCACGATGACGGGTTCTATGTCAATTGCATATCTATTGGGTAGAACTGTCTCCAAGAGGATTTCTCTGGGAAAACTGCATGATATTAGAAACTGACATTAGGAGAAATCTACCAAATCAGAATAAATCATTCTATGTATAAATATGCATTGTAAGTTGGATGATAGTTCAGTATACACATGTTCACAACTCATTAAAGAATGTGTGTTGAATCCATGATGCATGTAACGTGTTCAGAACACGGAATGTCACGGTGAGGGAAAATAGGTAAATTACATATCTTTTGGGTAGAACTCGCTCCAAGAGCATTTTTCTGCCAAATCTGCCTCATTTTCAAAACTGGCGTTAAAACTAACCTGTGAACTCTGAGAAAATCCTTCAAAGTGTCAGTAAGACTTGTATGTTGTATGAAAGTGTGATAATCCACATGCTAACAGCTCTGTAGTGAATATTTGTCGAATCCGAGATACATGAAGCGTGTTTGGAACACAGAATGTCAAGGTGAGCTAATCCATGTAAATTACAGGTCTATTGGTTAGAACACGCTCCAAGACACTTTTGCCGTGAAATCTACCTCAGTTTCAAAACTGGCATTTGGAAAGATCTGTGAAATCAGAGAAAATGCTACTAAGTATCAATATGCCTTGCATTGTCATGAAAGTCCTTTAATCCACATGCAAACAACTGCGTAGTGTATTTTTGTCGATAACTTTCTGCATGTAGTGTGTTCAAAACACGTAATTTCACAGAGGGGGAATCTATGTAATTTACGTATCTATTGGGTAGAACACGGTCCAACAATTTTATCCTTTGAAAACTGCCTGATTTTCGAAACTGCTCTTTGGAAAATGCTGCGAAATCAGAGTTAATGTTTCTAGGTGTAAATATGCCTTGTATGGTGGATGAAAGTTCAGTAATACACATGTACACAACTCATTAAACATGTTTGTGAAATCCGTGATGTAAGTAGCGTGTTCGGAACACGGACTCTCATGGTTTTGGAAACTATGTAAATTACATATCTATTGGTTAGAACCCACTCCAGGAGCATTTTACTGAAAAATCTGACTCAGTTTCGAAACTGGTGTTATGAAAATGCTGCGACAACTGAGTAAATGCTTTAAGGTGACAATGTCTTCAATGGTTAATTAAAGATGTGTAATTCACATGCTAACCAGTCAGCAGTGAATATTTGTTGAATCCGTGGTGCATGTACCGTTTTGGTAACACAGAATGTTACGGTGATGGTATCTATGAAAATGAGATATCTAGTGGATAGAACATGCACCAAGACCATTTTTCTGCGGAAACTGCTTGATTTTTGAAACTGATGTTAGGAAAATCTGACTAAATGTTTCTAGGTGAAAATATGCCTTGTATGGTGGATGAAAGTTCTGTAATCCACATGCTCACACTCATTAAAGAATGTTTGTCAAATCTGTGATGCATGTGACACGTTCAGAACACGGAATGTCACGGTGAGTGAAACTATTTAAATTACATATCTTTTGGGTAGAACTCACTCCAAGAGTATTTTTCTGTGAAATCTGCCTCATTTTCAAAAGTGGCGTGAGGAAAAACCTGAAAAATCTGAGAAAATGCTTCTAAGTGTCTATATGCCTTGAATGGGGAATGAAAGTCCGTCAACCCACATGTTATAAACTAAGAAGTGAATAATTTTCGAATCCGTGATTTACTTAGCGTATTCGAAACATGGAATTTCACGGGTATGAAACTATGTAAATTACAATACTATTGGGTAGAACAAGCTTGAATAGAATTTTTCTGCGAAAATTGTTTGATTTTCGAATTTGAATTTTGGATAAAGTTTTGAAATGAGAGTAAATATATTTAGGTGTAAATATGCCTTTATGGTGGATGAAATTTTGTTAATCCACATTTTCACAACATATTAAAGAATCTTTGTCTGATCCGTGATGCATGTAGCATTTTTGGAACACAGAAATTCATGGAGAGTGAATCAATGTATATTACATTTCTATTGGGTAGAACTCGCTGCAAGGGAATTTTTCTGCGAAAACTGCATCATTTTTGAAACTGGCAATTGGAAAATGCTGCAAAATCTGAGAAAATACTTCTATCTGTCAATATTCATGGTATTGTGATTAAAGATCGGTATTCCTCATGCTAACAAATCTGTAGGGAATATATTTCGAATCCATAATGCATGTAGCATGTTTGGAACACCGAATTGCACGGCGAGGAAATTTATGTAATTTACATTTCCCTAGGTTAGAAATCGCTCCAAGAGGCTTTTCCTGAGTTAACAGTCTGATTTTCGAAACTGGCATTAGTAATAAGCTGCGAACTCAGATTAATAGATTCTCGGTGTAAATATGCCTTGTATTGTGGATGAAAGTTCGGGTATACGCGTGCTAACATCTCTGTAGTGAATATTTGTCGAATCCGAGATACATGAAGCGTGTACGGAACACAGAATATCACGGTGAGCGAATCTATGTAAAATACATGTCTCTTGGGTAGAACTCACTTCAAGAGATTTTTCTGAGAAATCAGCCTCATTTTCGAAACTGGTGTTTGAAAATCTGCAAAATCAGAGAAAATGCTTCAAAGTGTCAATATGCCATGTATTGTGATGGAAGTTCGTAAAATCCCATGCAAACCAATCTGTGGTGAATATTTGTAGAAAGCGTTATGCATGTAGCGTGATCGTATTACGGAAATTCCCGGCGATGGACTCTTTGTAAATTACACGTCTATTGGGTAGGACACGCTCCAAAAATTTTTTCCTGAAAAAACGGCCTGATCTTTGAAACTGGCATTAGGAATTTGCTGCAAATTCAGTGTTAGAATTTCTAGGTGTAAATATGCCATGTGTGGTGGATGAAAGTTCTGTAATCTACATGATCACAACTCATTCGAGAAAGTGTGTTGAATCCTTGATGCATGTAGCGTGTTCGGATATTGGAATGTCACTGTGAGGGAAACTACGTAAATTACATTTCTATTGGGAAGTAATCTCTCCATGAGGATTTTTCTGCGAATCTGCCTCATTTTCAAATCTGGATTAGGAAAGACTTTCCAAATATGAAAAACTGCTTCAAAGTGTCAATATGGCTTTTATGGTGGATGAAAGTTTGGTAATCCTTATGCTAACAACTCTGTAGTGAATATTTGTCGAATCCGTGATGCATGTAGGTTTTTCGGAACACGGAATTTCACGATGACGGGTTCTATGTCAATTGCATATCTATTGGGTAGAACTGTCTCCAAGAGGATTTCTCTGGGAAAACTGCATGATATTAGAAACTGACATTAGGAGAAATCTACCAAATCAGAATAAATCATTCTATGTATAAATATGCATTGTAAGTTGGATGATAGTTCAGTATACACATGTTCACAACTCATTAAAGAATGTGTGTTGAATCCATGATGCATGTAACGTGTTCAGAACACGGAATGTCACGGTGAGGGAAAATAGGTAAATTACATATCTTTTGGGTAGAACTCGCTCCAAGAGCATTTTTCTGCCAAATCTGCCTCATTTTCAAAACTGGCGTTAAAACTAACCTGTGAACTCTGAGAAAATCCTTCAAAGTGTCAGTAAGACTTGTATGTTGTATGAAAGTGTGATAATCCACATGCTAACAGCTCTGTAGTGAATATTTGTCGAATCCGAGATACATGAAGCGTGTTTGGAACACAGAATGTCAAGGTGAGCTAATCCATGTAAATTACAGGTCTATTGGTTAGAACACGCTCCAAGACACTTTTGCCGTGAAATCTACCTCAGTTTCAAAACTGGCATTTGGAAAGATCTGTGAAATCAGAGAAAATGCTACTAAGTATCAATATGCCTTGCATTGTCATGAAAGTCCTTTAATCCACATGCAAACAACTGCGTAGTGTATTTTTGTCGATAACTTTCTGCATGTAGTGTGTTCAAAACACGTAATTTCACAGAGGGGGAATCTATGTAATTTACGTATCTATTGGGTAGAACACGGTCCAACAATTTTATCCTTTGAAAACTGCCTGATTTTCGAAACTGCTCTTTGGAAAATGCTGCGAAATCAGAGTTAATGTTTCTAGGTGTAAATATGCCTTGTATGGTGGATGAAAGTTCAGTAATACACATGTACACAACTCATTAAACATGTTTGTGAAATCCGTGATGTAAGTAGCGTGTTCGGAACACGGACTCTCATGGTTTTGGAAACTATGTAAATTACATATCTATTGGTTAGAACCCACTCCAGGAGCATTTTACTGAAAAATCTGACTCAGTTTCGAAACTGGTGTTATGAAAATGCTGCGACAACTGAGTAAATGCTTTAAGGTGACAATGTCTTCAATGGTTAATTAAAGATGTGTAATTCACATGCTAACCAGTCAGCAGTGAATATTTGTTGAATCCGTGGTGCATGTACCGTTTTGGTAACACAGAATGTTACGGTGATGGTATCTATGAAAATGAGATATCTAGTGGATAGAACATGCACCAAGACCATTTTTCTGCGGAAACTGCTTGATTTTTGAAACTGATGTTAGGAAAATCTGACTAAATGTTTCTAGGTGAAAATATGCCTTGTATGGTGGATGAAAGTTCTGTAATCCACATGCTCACACTCATTAAAGAATGTTTGTCAAATCTGTGATGCATGTGACACGTTCAGAACACGGAATGTCACGGTGAGTGAAACTATTTAAATTACATATCTTTTGGGTAGAACTCACTCCAAGAGTATTTTTCTGTGCAATCTGCCTCATTTTCAAAAGTGGCGTGAGGAAAAACCTGAAAAATCTGAGAAAATGCTTCTAAGTGTCAATATGCCTTGAATGGGGAATGAAAGTCCGTCAACCCACATGTTATAAACTAAGAAGTGAATAATTTTCGAATCCGTGATTTACTTAGCGTATTCGAAACATGGAATTTCACGGGTATGAAACTATGTAAATTACAATTCTATTGGGTAGAACAAGCTTGAATAGAATTTTTCTGCGAAAATTGTATGATTTCCGAATTTGAATTTTGGATAAAGTTTTGAAATGTGAGTAAATATATTTAGGTGTAAATATGCCTTTATGGTGGATGAAATTTTGTTAATCCACATTTTCACAACATATTAAAGAATCTTTGTCTGATCCGTGATGCATGTAGCATTTTTGGAACACAGAAATTCATGGAGAGTGAATCAATGTATATTACATTTCTATTGAGTAGAACTCGCTGCAAGGGAATTTTTCTGCGAAAACTGCATCATTTTTGAAACTGGCAATTGGAAAACGCTGCAAAATCTGAGAAAATACTTCTATCTGTCAATATTCATGGTATTGTGATTAAAGATCGGTATTCCTCATGCTAACAAATCTGTAGGGAATATATTTCGAATCCATAATGCATGTAGCATGTTTGGAACACCGAATTGCACGGCGAGGAAATTTACGTAATTTACATTTCCCTAGGTTAGAAATCGCTCCAAGAGGCTTTTCCTGAGTTAACAGTCTGATTTTCGAAACTGGCGTTAGTAATAAGCTGCGAACTCAGATTAATAGATTCTCGGTGTAAATATGCCTTGTATTGTGGATGAAAGTTCGGGTATACGCGTGCTAACATCTCTGTAGTGAATATTTGTCGAATCCGAGATACATGAAGTGTGTACGGAACACAGAATATCACGGTGAGCGAATCTATGTAAAATACATGTCTCTTGGGTAGAACTCACTTCAAGAGATTTTTCTGAGAAATCAGCCTCATTTTCGAAACTGGTGTTTGAAAATCTGCAAAATCAGAGAAAATGCTTCAAAGTGTCAATATGCCATGTATTGTGATGGAAGTTCGTAAAATCCCATGCAAACCAATCTGTGGTGAATATTTGTAGAAAGCGTTATGCATGTAGTGTGATCGTATTACGGAAATTCCCGGCGATGGACTCTTTGTAAATTACACGTCTATTGGGTAGGACACGCTCCAAAAATTTTTTCCTGAAAAAACGGCCTGATCTTTGAAACTGGCATTAGGAATTTGCTGCAAATTCAGTGTTAGAATTTCTAGGTGTAAATATGCCATGTGTGGTGGATGAAAGTTCTGTAATCTACATGAACACAACTCATTCGAGAAAGTGTGTTGAATCCTTGATGCATGTAGCGTGTTCGGATATTGGAATGTCACTGTGAGGGAAACTACGTAAATTACATTTCTATTGGGAAGTAATCTCTCCATGAGGATTTTTCTGCGAATCTGCCTCATTTTCAAATCTGGATTAGGAAAGATTTTCGAAATATGAGAAACTGCTTCAAAGTGTCAATATGGCTTTTATGGTGGATGAAAGTTTGGTAATCCTTATGCTAACAACTCTGTAGTGAATATTTGTCGAATCCGTGATGCATGTAGGTTTTTCGGAACACGGAATTTCACGATGACGGGTTCTATGTCAATTGCATATCTATTGGGTAGAACTGTCTCCAAGAGGATTTCTCTGGGAAAACTGCATGATATTAGAAACTGACATTAGGAGAAATCTACCAAATCAGAATAAATCATTCTATGTATAAATATGCATTGTAAGGTGGATGAAAGTTCAGTATACACATGTTCACAACTCATTAAAGAATGTGTGTTGAATCCATGATGCATGTAACGTGTTCAGAACACGGAATGTCACGGTGAGGGAAAATAGGTAAATTACATATCTTTTGGGTAGAAATCGCTCCAAGAGCATTTTTCTGCCAAATCTGCCTCATTTTCAAAACTGGCATTAAAACTAACCTGTGAAATCTGAGAAAATCCTTCAAAGTGTCAGTAAGACTTGTATGTTGTATGAAAGTGTGATAATCCACATGCTAACAGCTCTGTAGTGAATATTTGTCGAATCCGAGATACATGAAGCGTGTTTGGAACACAGAATGTCAAGGTGAGCTAATCCATGTAAATTACAGGTCTATTGGTTAGAACTCGCTCCAAGACACTTTTGCCGTGAAATCTACCTCAGTTTCCAAACTGGCATTTGGAAAGATCTGTGAAATCAGAGAAAATGCTACTAAGTATCAATATGCCTTGCATTGTCATGAAAGTCCTTTAATCCACATGCAAACAACTGCGTAGTGTATTTTTGTCGATAACTTTCTGCATGTAGTGTGTTCAAAACACGTAATTTCACAGAGGGGGAATCTGTAATTTACGTATCTATTGGGTAGAACACGGTCCAACAATTTTATCCTTTGAAAACTGCCTGATTTTCGAAACTGCTATTCGGAAAATGCTGCGAATTCAGAGTTAATGTTTCTAGGTGTAAATATGCCTTGTATGGTGGATGAAAGTTCAGTAATACACATGTACACAACTCATTAAACATGTTTGTGAAATCCGTGATGTAAGTAGCGTGTTCGGAACACGGACTCTCATGGTTTTGGAAACTATGTAAATTACATATCTATTGGTTAGAACCCACTCCAGGAGCATTTTACTGAAAAATCTGACTCAGTTTCGAAACTGGTGTTATGAAAATGCTGCGACAACTGAGTAAATGCTTTAAGGTGACAATGTCTTCAATGGTTAATTAAAGATGTGTAATTCACATGCTAACCAGTCAGCAGTGAATATTTGTTGAATCCGTGGTGCATGAACCATTTTTGGAACACGGAATGTTACGGTGACGGTATCTATGAAAATGAGATATCTATTGGAAAGAAATGCACCAAGAGAATTTTTCTGCGGAAACTGCTTGATTTTCGAAACTGTCGTTAGGAAAATCTGACTAAAAGTTTCTAGGTGAAAATATGCCTTGTATGGTGGATGAAAGTTCGGTAATCCACATGCTCACACTCATTAAAGAATGTTTGTCGAATCTGTGATGCATGTGACATGTTCAGAACACGGAATGTCACGGTGAGTGAAACTATATAAATTACATATCTTTTGGGTAGAACTCACTCCAAGAGTATTTTTCTGTGAAATCTGCCTCATTTTCAAATGTGCTGTGGAGAAAAACCTGAGAAATCTGAGGAAATGCTTCTAAGTGTCAATATGCCTTGAATGGGGAATGAAAGCCCGGTAACCCACATGTTATCAACTAAGAAGTGAATAATTTTCGAATCCGTGATTTATTTAGTGTATTCGGAACATGGAATTTCACAGTTATGAAACTATGTAAATTAAAATTCTATTGGGTAGATCTAGCTTGAATAGAATTTTTCTGCAAAAATTGTATCATTTTCGAATTTGAATTTTGGATAAAGGTTCGAAATGAGAGTAAGTATATTTAGGTGTAAATATGCCTTTATGGTGGATGAAATTTTGTTAATCCACATTTTCACAACATATTAAAGAATCTTTGTCTGATCCGTGATGCATGTAGCATTTTTGGAACACAGAAATTCATGGAGCGTTAATCAATGTATATTACATTTCTATTGGGTAGAACAAGCTGCAAGGGAATTTTTCTGTGAAAACTGCATCATTTTTGAAACTGGATATTGGAAAACGCTGCAAAATCTGAGAAAATACTTCTATCTGTCAATATTCATGGTATTGTGATTAAAGATCGGTATTCCTCATGCTAACCAATCTGTAGTGAATATGTTTCGAATCCGTAATACATGTAGCATGTTTGGAACACCGAATTGCACTGTGAGGAAATTTATGTAATTTACATTTCCCTAGGTTAGAAATCGCTCCAAGAGTCTTTTCCTGAGTTAACAGTCTGATTTTCGAAACTGGCGTTAGTAATAAGCTGTGAACTCAGATTAATAGGTTCTTGGTGTAAATATGCCTTATATTGTGGATGAAAGTTCGGGTATACGCGTGCTAACATCTCTGTACTGAATATTTGTCGAATCCGAGATACATGAAGCGTGTTCGGAACACAGAATATCACGGTGAGCGAATCTATGAAAAATACATGCCTCTTGGGTAGAACTCACTTCAAGAGATTTTTCTGAGAAATCAGCCTCATTTTCGAAACTGGTGTTTGAAAATCTGCAAAATCAGAGAAAATGCTTCAAAGTGTCAATATGCCATGTATTGTGATGGATGTTCGTAAAATCACATGCAAACCAGTCTGTGGTGAATATTTGTAGAAAGCGTTATGCATGTAGCGTGATCGTATCACGGAAATTCCCGGCGATGGACACTTTGTAAAGTACACGTCTATTGGGTAGGACACGCTCCAAAAATGTTTTCCTGAAAAAAAGGCCTGATCTTTGAAACTGGCATTAGGAAATTGCTGCAAATTCACAGTTAATGTTTCTAGGTGTAAATATGCCATGTGTGGTGGATGAAAGTTCTGTAATCTACATGAACACAACTCATTCGAGAAAGTGTGTTGAATCCTTGATGCATGTAGCGTGTTCGGATATTGGAATGTCACTGTGAGGGAAACTACGTAAATTACATTTCTATTGGGAAGTACTCTCTCCATGAGGATTTTTCTGCGAATCTGCCTCATTTTCAAATCTGGATTAGGAAAGACTTTCCAAATATGAAAAACTGCTTCAAAGTGTCAATATGGCTTTTATGGTGGATGAAAGTTTGGTAATCCTTATGCTAACAACTCTGTAGTGAATATTTGTCGAATCCGTGATGCATGTAGGTTTTTCGGAACACGGAATTTCACGATGACGGGTTCTATGTCAATTGCATATCTATTGGGTAGAACTCTCCCCAAGAGGATTTCTCTGGGAAAACTGCATGATATTAGAACATGACATTAGGAGAAATCTACCAAATCATAATAAATCATTCTATGTGTAAATATGCATTGTAAGGTGGATGAAAGTTCAGTATACACATGTTCACAACTCATTAAAGAATGTGTGTTGAATCCATGATGCATGTAACGTGTTCAGAACACGGAATGTCACGGTGAGTGAAAATAGGTAAATTACATATCTTTTGGGTACAACTCGCTCCAAGAGCACTTTTCTGCCAAATCTGCCTCATTTTCAAAACTGGTGTTAAAACTAACCTGTGAACTCTGAGAAAATCCTTCAAAGTGTCAGTAAGACTTGTATGTTGTATGAAAGTGTGGTAATCCACATGCTAACAGCCCTGTAGTGAATACTTGTCGAATCCGATATAGATGAACTGTGTTCGGAACACAGAATATCACGGTGAGCTAATCCATGTAAATTACATGTCTATTGGTTAAAACTCGCTCCAAGAGTCTTTGCAGTGAAACCTACCTCAGTTTGCAAACTGGCGTTTGGAAAGATCTGTGAAATCATTGAAAATGCTTCTAAGCATCAATATGCCTTGCATTGTCATAAAAGTGCTGTAATCCACATGCAAAGAACTGTGTAGTGTATTTTTGTCGAAAATTTTCTGCATGTAGTGTGTTCAAAACACGTAATTTCACAGCGGGGGAATCTATGTAATTTATGTATCTATTGGGTAGAACACGGTCCAACAGTTTTATCCTTTGAAAACTGCCTGATTTTTGAAACTGCTATTAGGAAAAAGCTGCGAATTCAGAGTTAATGTTTCTAGGTGTAAATATGCCTTGTATGGTGGGTGAAAGTTCTGTAATACACATGTACGCAACTCATTAAAAATGTATGTCAAATCCGGGATGTACCTAGCGTGTTCGGAACACGGACTCTCATGGTGAGTGAAACTATGTAAATTACACATCTATTGGTTAGAACCCACTCCAGGAGCATTTTACTGAAAAATCTGACTCAGTTTCGATACTGGTGTTATGAAAATGCTGCGACAACTGAGTAAATGCTTTAAGGTGACATGATGTCTTCAATGGTTAATTAAAGATGTGTAATTCACATGCTAACCACTCAGCAGTGAATATTTGTTGAATCCGTGGTGCATGAAACGTTTTTGGAACACGGAGTGTTACGGTGACGGTATCTATGAAAATGAGATATCTATTGGAAAGAAATGCACCAAGAGAATTTTTCTGCGGAAACTGCTTGACTTTCGAAACTGTCGTTAGGAAAATCTGACTAAAAGTTTCTAGGTGAAAATATGACTTGTATGGTGGATGAAAGTTCGGTAATCCACATGCTCACACTCATTAAAGAATGTTTGTCGAATCTGTGATGCATGTGACATGTTCAGAACACGGAATGTCACGGTGAGTGAAACTATATAAATTACATATCTTTTGGGTAGAACTCACTCCAAGAGCATTTTTCTGTGAAATCTGCCTCATTTTCAAAAGTGCTGTGGAGAAAAACCTGAGAAATCTGAGGAAATGCTTCTAAGTGTCAATATGCCTTGAATGGGGAATGAAAGCCCGGTAACCCACATGTTATCAACTAAGAAGTGAATAATTTTCCAATCCGTGATTTATTTAGTGTATTCGGAACATGGAATTTCACAGTTATGAAACTATGTAAATTACAATTCTATTGGGTAGATCTAGCTTGAATAGAATTTTTCTGCGAAAATTGTATGATTTTCGAATTTGAATTTTGGATAAAGGTTCGAAATGAGAGTAAATATATTTAGGTGTAAATATGCCTTTATGGTGGATGAAATTTTGTTAATCCACATTTTCACAACATATTAAAGAATCTTTGTCTGATCCTTGATGCATGTAGCATTTTTGGAACACAGAAATTCATGGAGAGTGAATCAATGTATATTACATTTCTATTGGGTAGAACTCGCTGCAAGGGAATTTTTCTGTGAAAACTGCATCATTTTTGAAACTGGCAATTGGAAAACGCTGCAAAATCTGAGAAAATACTTCTATCTGTCAATATTCATGGTATTGTGATTAAAGTTCGGTATATCTCATGCTAACAAATCTGTAGTGAATATGTTTCGAATCCGTAATGCATGTAGCATGTTTGGATCACCGAATTGCATGATTAGGAAATTCATGTAATTTACATTTCCCTAGGTTAGAAATCGCTCCAAGAGGCTTTTCCTGAGTTAACAGTCTGATTTTCGAAACTGGCGTTAGTAATAAGCTGTGAACTCAGATTAATAGATTCTCGGTGTAAATATGCCTTGTATTGTGGATGAAAGTTCGGGTATACGCGTGCTAACATCTCTGTACTGAATATTTGTCGAATCCGAGATACATGAAGCGTGTTCGGAACACAGAATATCACGGTGAGCGAATCTATGAAAAATAAATGTCTCTTGGGTATAACTCACTTCAAGAGATTTTTCTGAGAATTCAGCCTCATTTTCGAAAATGGTGTTTGAAAATCTGCAAAATCAGAGAAAATGCTTCAAAGTGTCAATATGCCATGTATTGTGATGGATGTTCGTAAAATCACATGCAAACCAGTCTGTGGTGAATATTTGTAGAAAGCGTTATGCATGTAGCATGATCGTATCACGGAAATTCCCGGCGATGGACACTTTGTAAAGTACACGTCTATTGGGTAGGACACGCTCCAAAAATTTTTTCCTGAAAAAAAGGCCTGATCTTTGAAACTGGCATTAGGAAATTGCTGCAAATTCACAGTTAATGTTTCTAGGTGTAAATATGCCATGTGTGGTGGATGAAAGTTCTGTAATCTAAATGTTTACAACTCATTCGAGAAAGTTTGTTGATTACATGATGCATGTAGCGTGTTCGGAAATTGGAATGTCTCTGTGAGTGAAACTACGTAAATTACATTTCTATTGGGAAGAACTCTCTCCATGAGGATTTTTCTGCGAATCTGCCTCATTTATAAATCTGGATTAGGAAAGATTTTCAAAACATGAAAAACTGCTTCAAAGTGTCAATATGGCTTTTATGGTGGATGAAAGTTTTGTAATCCTTATGCTAACAACTCTGTAGTGAATATTTGTCGAATCCATGATGCATGTAGGTTTTTCGGAACACGGAATTTCACGATGACGGGTTTTATGTCAATTGCATATCTATTGGGTAGAACTCTCTCCAAGAGGATTTCTCTGGGAAAACTGCATGATATTAGAACCTGACATTAGGAGAAATCTACCAAATAAAAATAAATCATTCTATGTATAAATATGCATTGTAAGGTGGATGAAAGTTCAGTATACACATGTTCACAACTCATTAAAGAATGTGTGTTGAATCCAAAATGCATGTAACGTGTTTAGAACACGGAATGTCACGGTGAGTGAAAATAGGTAAATTACATAGCTTTTGGGTAGAACTCGCTCCAAGAGCATTTTTCTGCCAAATCTGCCTCATTTTCAAAACTGGCATTAAAACTAAACTGTGAACTCTGAGAAAATCCTTCAAAGTGTCAGTAAGACTTGTATGTTGTATGAAAGTGTGCTAATCCACATGCTAACAGCCCTGTACTGAATATTTGTCGAATCCGATATAGATGAACTGTGTTCAGAACACAGAATATCACGGTGAGCTAATCCATGTAAATTACATGTCTATTGGTTAAAACTCGCTCCAAGAGACTTTGCAGTGAAATCTACCTCAGTTTGCAAACTGGCGTTAGGAAAGATCTGTGAAATCATTGAAAATGCTTCTAAGCATCAATATGCCTTGCATTGTCATAAAAGTGCTGTAATCCACATGCAAAGAACTGTGTAGTGTATTTTTGTCGAAAACTTTCTGCATGTAGTGTGTTCAAAACACGTAATTTCACAGCGGGGGAATCTATGTAATTTATGTATCTATTGGGTAGAACACGGTCCAACAGTTTTATCCTTTGAAAACTGCCTGATATTTGAAACTGCTATTAAGAAAAAGCTGCGAATTCAGAGTTAATGTTTCTAGGTGTAAATATGCCTTGTATGGTGGGTGAAAGTTCTGTAATACACATGTACGCAACTCATTAAAAATGTATGTCAAATCCGGGATGTACCTAGCGTGTTCGGAACACGGACTCTCATCGTGAGGGAAACTATGTAAATTAAATATCTATTGGTTAGAACCCACTCCAGGAGCATTTTCCTGAAAAATCTGACTCAGTTTCCAAACTGGTGTTATGAAAATGCTGCGACAACTGAGTAAATGCTTTAAGGTGACATGATGTCTTCAATGGTTAATTAAAGATGTGTAATTCACATGCTAACCAGTCAGCAGTGAATATTTGTTGAATCCGTTGTGCATGTACCATTTTTGGAACACGGAATGTTACGGTGACGGTATCTATTAAAATGAGATATCTATTGGAAAGAAATGCACCAAGAGAATTTTTCTGCGGAAACTACTTGATTTTCGAAACTGTCGTTAGGAAAATCTGACTAAAAGTTTCTAGGTGAAAATATGCCTTGTGTGGTGGATGAAACTTCGGTAATCCACATGCTCACACTCATTAAAGAATGTTTGTCAAATCTGTGATGCATGTGACACGTTCAGAACACGGAATGTCACGGTGAGTGAAACTATATAAATTACATATCTTTTGGGTAGAACTCACTCCAAGAGCATTTTTCTGTGAAATCTGCCTCATTTTCAAAAGTGGTGTGAAGAAAAACCTGAGAAATCTGAGGAAATGCTTCTAAGTGTCAATATGCCTTGAATGGGGAATGAAAGTCCGGTAACCCACATGTTATCAACTAAGAAGTGAATAATTTTCGAATCCGTGATTTATTTAGTGTATTCGGAACATGGAATTTCACAGTTATGAAACTATGTAAATTACAATTCTATTGGGTAGATCTAGCTTGAATAGAATTTTTCTGCAAAAATTGTATCATTTTCGAATTTGAATTTTGGATAAAAGTTCGAAATGAGAGTAAATATATTTAGGTGTAAATATGCCTTTATGGTGGATGAAATTTTGTTAATCCACATTTTCACAACATATTAAAGAATCTTTGTCTGATCCGTGATGCATGTAGCATTTTTGGAACACAGAAATTCATGGAGCGTTAATCAATGTATATTACATTTCTATTGGGTAGAACTCGCTGCAAGGGAATTTTTCTGTGAAAACTGCATCATTTTTGAAACTGGCAATTGGAAAACGCTGCAAAATCTGAGAAAATACTTCTATCTGTCAATATTCATGGTATTGTGATTAAAGATCGGTATTCCTCATGCTAACCAATCTGTGTGAATATGTTTCGAATCCGTAATACATGTAGCATGTTTGGAACACCGAATTGCACTGTGAGGAAATTTATGTAATTTACATTTCCCTAGGTTAGAAATCGCTCCAAGAGTCTTTTCCTGAGTTAACAGTCTGATTTTCGAAACTGGCGTTAGTAATAAGCTGTGAACTCAGATTAATAGGTTCTCGGTGTAAATATGCCTTATATTGTGGATGAAAGTTCGGGTATACGCGTGCTAACATCTCTGTACTGAATATTTGTCGAATCCGAGATACATGAAGCGTGTTCGGAACACAGAATATCACGGTGAGCGAATCTATGAAAAATACATGCCTCTTGGGTAGAACTCACTTCAAGAGATTTTTCTGAGAATTCAGCCTCATTTTCGAAACTGGTGTTTGAAAATCTGCAAAATCAGAGAAAATTCTTCAAAGTGTCAATATGCCATATATTGTGATGGATGTTCGTAAAATCACATGCAAACCAGTCTGTGGTGAATATTTGTAGAAAGCGTTATGCATGTAGCGTGATCGTATCACGGAAATTCCCGGCGATGGACACTTTGTAAAGTACACGTCTATTGGGTAGGACACGCTCCAAAAATGTTTTCCTGAAAAAAAGGCCTGATCTTTGAAACTGGCATTAGGAAATTGCTGCAAATTCACAGTTAATGTTTCTAGGTGTAAATATGCCATGTGTGGTGGATGAAAGTTCTGTAATCTACATGATCACAACTCATTCGAGAAAGTGTGTTGAATCCTTGATGCATGTAGCGTGTTCGGATATTGGAATGTCACTGTGAGGGAAACTACGTAAATTACATTTCTATTGGGAAGTACTCTCTCCATGAGGATTTTTCTGCGAATCTGCCTCATTTTCATATCTGGATTAGGAAAGACTTTCCAAATATGAAAAACTGCTTCAAAGTGTCAATATGGCTTTTATGGTGGATGAAAGTTTGGTAATCCTTATGCTAACAACTCTGTAGTGAATATTTGTCGAATCTGTGATGCATGTAGGTTTTTCGGAACACGGAATTTCACGATGACGGGTTCTATGTCAATTGCATATCTATTGGGTAGAACTCTCCCCAAGAGGATTTCTCTGGGAAAACTGCATGATATTAGAACCTGACATTAGGAGAAATCTACCAAATCATAATAAATCATTCTATGTGTAAATATGCATTGTAAGGTGGATGAAAGTTCAGTATACACATGTTCACAACTCATTAAAGAATGTGTGTTGAATCCATGATGCATGTAACGTGTTCAGAACACGGAATGTCACGGTGAGTGAAAATAGGTAAATTACATATCTTTTGGGTACAACTCGCTCCAAGAGCACTTTTCTGCCAAATCTGCCTCATTTTCAAAACTGGTGTTAAAACTAACCTGTGAACTCTGAGAAAATCCTTCAAAGTGTCAGTAAGACTTGTATGTTGTATGAAAGTGTGGTAATCCACATGCTAACAGCCCTGTAGTGAATACTTGTCGAATCCGATATAGATGAACTGTGTTCGGAACACAGAATATCACGGTGAGCTAATCCATGTAAATTACATGTCTATTGGTTAAAACTCGCTCCAAGAGTCTTTGCAGTGAAACCTACCTCAGTTTGCAAACTGGCGTTTGGAAAGATCTGTGAAATCATTGAAAATGCTTCTAAGCATCAATATGCCTTGCATTGTCATAAAAGTCCTGTAATCCACATGCAAAGAACTGTGTAGTGTATTTTTGTCGAAAACTTTCTGCATGTAGTGTGTTCAAAACACGTAATTTAACAGCGGGGGAATCTATGTAATTTATGTATCTATTGGGTAGAACACGGTCCAACAGATTTATCCTTTGAAAACTGCCTGATTTTTGAAACTGCTATTAGGAAAAAGCTGCGAATTCAGAGTTAATGTTTCTAGGTGTAAATATGCCTTGTATGGTGGATGAAAGTTCGGTAATACACATGTACGCAACTCATTAAAAATGTATGTCAAATCCGGGATGTACCTAGCGTGTTCGGAACACGGACTCTCATGGTGAGGGAAATTATGTAAATTACACATCTATTGGTTAGAACCCACTCCAGGAGCATTTTACTGAAAAATCTGACTCAGTTTCGAAACTGGTGTTATGAAAATGCTGCGACAACTGAGTAAATGCTTTAAGGTGACATGATGTCTTCAATGGTTAATTAAAGATGTGTAATTCACATGCTAACCAGTCAGCAGTGAATATTTGTTGAATCCGTGGTGCATGAAACGTTTTTGGAACACGGAATGTTACGGTGACGGTATCTATGAAAATGATATATCTATTGGAAAGAAATGCACCAAGAGAATTTTTCTGCGGAAACTGCTTGACTTTCGAAACTGTCGTTAGGAAAATCTGACTAAAAGTTTCTAGGTGAAAATATGACTTGTATGGTGGATGAAAGTTCGGTAATCCACATGCTCACACTCATTAAAGAATGTTTGTCGAATCTGTGATGCATGTGACATGTTCAGAACACGGAATGTCACGGTGAGTGAAACTATATAAATTACATATCTTTTGGGTAGAACTCACTCCAAGAGCATTTTTCTGTGAAATCTGCCTCATTTTCAAAAGTGGTGTGAAGAAAAACCTGAGAAATCTGAGGAAATGCTTCTAAGTGTAAATATGCCTTGAATGGGGAATGAAAGCCCGGTAACCCACATGTTATCAACTAAAAAGTGAATAATTTTCGAATCCGTGATTTATTTAGTGTATTCGGAACATGGAATTTCACAGTTATGAAACTATGTAAATTACAATTCTATTGGGTAGATCTAGCTTGAATAGAATTTTTCTGCGAAAATTGTATGATTTTCGAATTTGAATTTTGGATAAAGGTTCGAAATGAGAGTAAATATATTTAGGTGTAAATATGCCTTTATGGTGGATGAAATTTTGTTAATCCACATTTTCACAACATATTAAAGAATCTTTGTCTGATCCGTGATGCATGTAGCATTTTTGGAACACAGAAATTCATGGAGAGTGAATCAATGTATATTACATTTCTATTGGGTAGAACTCGCTGCAAGGGAATTTTTCTGTGAAAACTGCATCATTTTGGAAACTGGATATTGGAAAACGCTGCAAAATCTGAGAAAATACTTCTATCTGTCAATATTCATGGTATTGTGATTAAAGTTCGGTATATCTCATGCTAACAAATCTGTAGTGAATATGTTTCGAATCCGTAATGCATGTAGCATGTTTGGAACACCGAAATGCACTGTGAGGAAATTTATGTAATTTACATTTCCCTAGGTTAGAAATCGCTCCAAGAGGCTTTTCCTGAGTTAACAGTCTGATTTTAGAAACTGGCGTTAGTAATAAGCTGTGAACTCAGATTAATAGATTCTCGGTGTAAATATGCCTTGTATTGTGGATGAAAGTTCGGGTATACGCGTGCTAACATCTCTGTACTGAATATTTGTCGAATCCGAGATACATGAAGCGTGTTCGGAACACAGAATATCACGGTGAGCGAATCTATGAAAAATACATGTCTCTTGGGTAGAACTCACTTCAAGAGATTTTTCTGAGAATTCAGCCTCATTTTCGAAAATGGTGTTTGAAAATCTGCAAAATCAGAGAAAATGCTTCAAAGTGTCAATATGCCATGTATTGTGATGGAAGTTCGTAAATTCACATGCAAACCAGTCTGTGGTGAATATTTGTAGAAAGCGTTATGCATGTAGCGTGATCGTATCACGGAAATTCCCGGCGATGGACACTTTGTAAAGTACACGTCTATTGGGTAGGACACGCTCCAAAAATTTTTTCCTGAAAAAACGGCCTGATCTTTGAAACTGGCATTAGGAATTTGCTGCAAATTCAGTGTTAGAATTTCTAGGTGTAAATATGCCATGTGTGGTGGATGAAAGTTCTGTAATCTACATGATCACAACTCATTCGAGAAAGTGTGTTGAATCCTTGATGCATGTAGCGTGTTCGGATATTGGAATGTCACTGTGAGGGAAACTACGTAAATTACATTTCTATTGGGAAGTACTCTCTCCATGAGGATTTTTCTGCGAATCTGCCTCATTTTCAAATCTGGATTAGGAAAGACTTTCCAAATATGAAAAACTGCTTCAAAGTGTCAATATGGCTTTTATGGTGGATGAAAGTTTGGTAATCCTTATGCTAACAACTCTGTAGTGAATATTTGTCGAATCCGTGATGCATGTAGGTTTTTCGGAACACGGAATTTCACGATGACGGGTTCTATGTCAATTGCATATCTATTGGGTAGAACTGTCTCCAAGAGGATTTCTCTGGGAAAACTGCATGATATTAGAAACTGACATTAGGAGAAATCTACCAAATCAGAATAAATCATTCTATGTATAAATATGCATTGTAAGTTGGATGATAGTTCAGTATACACATGTTCACAACTCATTAAAGAATGTGTGTTGAATCCATGATGCATTGAACGTGTTCAGAACACGGAATGTCACGGTGAGGGAAAATAGGTAAATTACATATCTTTTGGGTAGAACTCGCTCCAAGAGCATTTTTCTGCCAAATCTGCCTCATTTTCAAAGCTGGCGTTAAAACTACACTGTGAAATCTGAGAAAATCCTTCAAAGTGTCAGTAAGACTTGTATGTTGTATGAAAGTGTGATAATCCACATGCTAACAGCTCTGTAGTGAATATTTGTCGAATCCGAGATTCATGAAGCGTGTTTGGAACACAGAATGTCAAGGTGAGCTAATCCATGTAAATTACAGGTCTATTGGTTAGAACTCGCTCCAAGACACTTTTGCCGTGAAATCTACCTCAGTTTCCAAACTGGCATTTGGAAAGATCTGTGAAATCAGAGAAAATGCTACTAAGTATCAATATGCCTTGCATTGTCATGAAAGTACTTTAATCCACATGCAAACAACTGCGTAGTGTATTTTTGTCGATAACTTTCTGCATGTAGTGTGTTCAAAACACGTAATTTCACAGAGGGGGAATCTATGTAATTTACGTATCTATTGGGTAGAACACGGTCCAACAATTTTATCCTTTGAAAACTGCCTGATTTTCGAAACTGCTCTTCGGAAAATGCTGCGAATTCAGAGTTAATGTTTCTAGGTGTAAATATGCCTTCTATGGTGGATGAAAGTTCAGTAATACACATGTACACAACTCATTAAACATGTTTGTGAAATCCGTGATGTAAGTAGCGTGTTCGGAACACAGACTCTCATGGTTTTGGAAACTATGTAAATTACATATCTATTGGTTAGAACCAACTCCAGGAGCATTTTATAGAAAAATCTGACTCAGTTTCGAAACTGGTGTTATGAAAATGCTGCGACAACTGAGTAAATGCTTTAAGGTGACAATGTCTTCAATGGTTAATTAAAGATGTGTAATTCACATACTAACCACTCAGCAGTGAATATTTGTTGAATCCGTGGTGCATGTACCGTTTTGGTAACACAGAATGTTACGGTGATGGTATCTATGAAAATGAGATATCTAGTGGATAGAACATGCACCAAGACCATTTTTCTGCGGAAACTGCTTGATTTTCGAAACTGATGTTAGGAAAATCTGACTAAATGTTTCTAGGTGAAAATATGCCTTGTATGGTGGATGAAAGTTCTGTAATCCACATGCTCACACTCATTAAAGAATGTTTGTCAAATCTGTGATGCATGTGACACGTTCAGAACACGGAATGTCACGGTGAGTGAAACTATTTAAATTACATATCTTTTGGGTAGAACTCACTCCAAGAGTATTTTTCTGTGCAATCTGCCTCATTTTCAAAAGTGGCGTGAGGAAAAACCTGAAAAATCTGAGAAAATGCTTCTAAGTGTCAATATGCCTTGAATGGGGAATGAAAGTCCGTCAACCCACATGTTATAAACTAAGAAGTGAATAATTTTCGAATCCGTGATTTACTTAGCGTATTCGAAACATGGAATTTCACGGGTATGAAACTATGTAAATTACAATTCTATTGGGTAGAACAAGCTTGAATAGAATTTTTCTGCGAAAATTGTATGATTTTCGAATTTGAATTTTGGATAAAGTTTTGAAATGAGAGTAAATATATTTAGGTGTTAATATGCCTTTATGGTGGATGAAATTTTGTTAATCCACATTTTCACAACATATTAAAGAATCTTTGTCTGATCCGTGATGCATGTAGCATTTTTGGAACACAGAAATTCATGGAGAGTGAATCAATGTATATTACATTTCTATTGGGTAGAACTCGCTGCAAGGGAATTTTTCTGCGAAAACTGCATCATTTTTGAAACTGGCAATTGGAAAACGCTGCAAAATCTGAGAAAATACTTCTATCTGTCAATATTCATGGTATTGTGATTAAAGATCGGTATTCCTCATGCTAACAAATCTGTAGGGAATATATTTCGAATCCATAATGCATGTAGCATGTTTGGAACACCGAATTGCACGGCGAGGAAATTTATGTAATTTACATTTCCCTAGGTTAGAAATCGCTCCAAGAGGCTTTTCCTGAGTTAACAGTCTGATTTTCGAAACTGGCGTTAGTAATAAGCTGCGAACTCAGATTAATAGATTCTCGGTGTAAATATGCCTTGTATTGTGGATGAAAGTTCGGGTATACGCGTGCTAACATCTCTGTAGTGAATATTTGTCGAATCCGAGATACATGAAGCGTGTTCGGAACACAGAATATCACGGTGAGCGAATCTATGAAAAATACATGTCTCTTGGGTAGAACTCACTTCAAGAGATTTTTCTGAGAATTCAGCCTCATTTTCGAAAATGGTGTTTGAAAATCTGCAAAATCAGAGAAAATGCTTCAAAGTGTCAATATGCCATGTATTGTGATGGAAGTTCGTAAATTCACATGCAAACCAGTCTGTGGTGAATATTTGTAGAAAGCGTTATGCATGTAGCGTGATCGTATTACGGAAATTCCCGGCGATGGACACTTTGTAAAGTACACGTCTATTGGGTAGGACACGCTCCAAAAATTTTTTCCTGAAAAAACGGCCTGATCTTTGAAACTGGCATTAGGAATTTGCTGCAAATTCAGTGTTAGAATTTCTAGGTGTAAATATGCCATGTGTGGTGGATGAAAGTTCTGTAATCTACATGATCACAACTCATTCGAGAAAGTGTGTTGAATCCTTGATGCATGTAGCGTGTTCGGATATTGGAATGTCACTGTGAGGGAAACTACGTAAATTACATTTCTATTGGGAAGTACTCTCTCCATGAGGATTTTTCTGCGAATCTGCCTCATTTTCAAATCTGGATTAGGAAAGACTTTCCAAATATGAAAAACTGCTTCAAAGTGTCAATATGGCTTTTATGGTGGATGAAAGTTTGGTAATCCTTATGCTAACAACTCTGTAGTGAATATTTGTCGAATCCGTGATGCATGTAGGTTTTTCGGAACACGGAATTTCACGATGACGGGTTCTATGTCAATTGCATATCTATTGGGTAGAACTGTCTCCAAGAGGATTTCTCTGGGAAAACTGCATGATATTAGAAACTGACATTAGGAGAAATCTACCAAATCAGAATAAATCATTCTATGTATAAATATGCATTGTAAGTTGGATGATAGTTCAGTATACACATGTTCACAACTCATTAAAGAATGTGTGTTGAATCCATGATGCATGTAACGTGTTCAGAACACGGAATGTCACGGTGAGGGAAAATAGGTAAATTACATATCTTTTGGGTAGAACTCGCTCCAAGAGCATTTTTCTGCCAAATCTGCCTCATTTTCAAAGCTGGCGTTAAAACTACACTGTGAAATCTGAGAAAATCCTTCAAAGTGTCAGTAAGACTTGTATGTTGTATGAAAGTGTGATAATCCACATGCTAACAGCTCTGTAGTGAATATTTGTCGAATCCGAGATACATGAAGCGTGTTTGGAACACAGAATGTCAAGGTGAGCTAATCAATGTAAATTACAGGTCTATTGGTTAGAACTCGCTCCAAGACACTTTTGCCATGAAATCTACCTCAGTTTCCAAACTGGCATTTGGAAAGATCTGTGAAATCAGAGAAAATGCTACTAAGTATCAATATGCCTTGCATTGTCATGAAAGTACTTTAATCCACATGCAAACAACTGCGTAGTGTATTTTTGTCGATAACTTTCTGCATGTAGTGTGTTCAAAACACGTAATTTCACAGAGGGGGAATCTATGTAATTTACGTATCTATTGGGTAGAACACGGTCCAACAATTTTATCCTTTGAAAACTGCCTGATTTTCGAAACTGCTCTTCGGAAAATGCTGCGAATTCAGAGTTAATGTTTCTAGGTGTAAATATGCCTTCTATGGTGGATGAAAGTTCAGTAATACACATGTACACAACTCATTAAACATGTTTGTGAAATCCGTGATGTAAGTAGCGTGTTCGGAACACAGACTCTCATGGTTTTGGAAACTATGTAAATTACATATCTATTGGTTAGAACCAACTCCAGGAGCATTTTATAGAAAAATCTGACTCAGTTTCGAAACTGGTGTTATGAAAATGCTGCGACAACTGAGTAAATGCTTTAAGGTGACAATGTCTTCAATGGTTAATTAAAGATGTGTAATTCACATGCTAACCACTCAGCAGTGAATATTTGTTGAATCCGTGGTGCATGTACCGTTTTGGTAACACAGAATGTTACGGTGATGGTATCTATGAAAATGAGATATCTAGTGGATAGAACATGCACCAAGACCATTTTTCTGCGGAAACTGCTTGATTTTCGAAACTGATGTTAGGAAAATCTGACTAAATGTTTCTAGGTGAAAATATGCCTTGTATGGTGGATGAAAGTTCTGTAATCCACATGCTCACACTCATTAAAGAATGTTTGTCAAATCTGTGATGCATGTGACACGTTCAGAACACGGAATGTCACGGTGAGTGAAACTATTTAAATTACATATCTTTTGGGTAGAACTCACTCCAAGAGTATTTTTCTGTGCAATCTGCCTCATTTTCAAAAGTGGCGTGAGGAAAAACCTGAAAAATCTGAGAAAATGCTTCTAAGTGTCAATATGCCTTGAATGGGGAATGAAAGTCCGTCAACCCACATGTTATAAACTAAGAAGTGAATAATTTTCGAATCCGTGATTTACTTAGCGTATTCGAAACATGGAATTTCACGGGTATGAAACTATGTAAATTACAATTCTATTGGGTAGAACAAGCTTGAATAGAATTTTTCTGCGAAAATTGTATGATTTTCGAATTTGAATTTTGGATAAAGTTTTGAAATGAGAGTAAATATATTTAGGTGTTAATATGCCTTTATGGTGGATGAAATTTTGTTAATCCACATTTTCACAACATATTAAAGAATCTTTGTCTGATCCGTGATGCATGTAGCATTTTTGGAACACAGAAATTCATGGAGAGTGAATCAATGTATATTACATTTCTATTGGGTAGAACTCGCTGCAAGGGAATTTTTCTGCGAAAACTGCATCATTTTTGAAACTGGCAATTGGAAAACGCTGCAAAATCTGAGAAAATACTTCTATCTGTCTATATTCATGGTATTGTGATTAAAGATTGGTATTCCTCATGCTAACAAATCTGTAGGGAATATATTTCGAATCCGTAATGCATGTAGCATGTTTGGAACACCGAATTGCACGGCGAGGAAATTTATGTAATTTACATTTCCCTAGGTTAGAAATCGCTCCAAGAGGCTTTTCCTGAGTTAACAGTCTGATTTTCGAAACTGGCGTTAGTAATAAGCTGCGAACTCAGATTAATAGATTCTCGGTGTAAATATGCCTTGTATTGTGGATGAAAGTTCTGTAATACACAAGTACACAACTATTCAAAAATGTTAGTCAAATCCGTGATGTATGTAATGTGTTCTGAACATGGAGTGTCACCGTGAGGGAAGCTATGTAAATTATATTTCTATTGGTTAGAACCCGCTCCAGGAGCATTTTACTGAAAAATTTGCCTCAGTTTCAACACTGGATTTATGGAAACACTGCAAAATCTGAGTAAATGCTTTAAGGTGACAATATATATTCAATGGTTTATTAAAGATCTGTAATTCACATGCTAACAACTAAGCAGTGAATATTTGTTGAATCCGTGTTGCATGTACAGTTTTCTGGTACCGAATGTTACGGTGATGGTATCTATGAAAATGAGATGTCTATTGGATAGAACATGCACCAAGAGAATTTTTCTGCAAAAACTGCCTGATTTTCGAAACCGACATTAGGAAACTTCTGCAAAATCTGAGTAAAACTTTCTACGTGAAAATATGCCTTGTATGGTGGATGAAAGTTCAGTACTCCACATGCTAATTGTCATAAAATCTATTTGTCGAATCCGTGATGAATTTAGTTTTCAGAAAAAGGATTGTCTCGGTGAGTGAAACTCTGAAAATAACAATTCTACTGGATAGAACACGCTCCAAGAGAAATTTCTTTGTGAAAACTGCCTCATTCTCTAAACTGGCATTTGGAAAATTCTGCGAAATCAGAGAAAATGCTTCTAAGTATCACCATGCCTTGTGTTGTTTTGAAAGTGCAGTAATCCACATGGAAACAAATCTGTAGTGAATATTTGTCGAGTCCATTGTGCATGTAGCATGTTCGGACCACGGAATTTCACGGCCAGGGAATTTATGTAAATTGCTTTTCTATTGGTTAGAAATCGCTCCAAGAGTTTTTTCGAGAAAACTGCCTGATTTTGGAAACTGGCGTAAGGAAAAATCTGCGAAATCAGAATAATAGTTTCTAGGTGTAAATATGCCTTGTATGGTGGTTGAAAGTTTGGTAATCCACATGCTAACAGCTGTGTAGTGAATATTTGTCGAATCCGAGATACATGAAGCGTGTTCGGAACACATAATATCACGGTGGGCGAATCGATGAAAATTACATTTCTATTGGGTAGAACTCGCTCCAAGAGATTTTTCCTACGAAATCTGCTTCATTTTCATAACTGGCATTTGGAAATCTCTGCAAAATCAAAGAAAATGCTTCTAAGTAACTATATGCATTGTATTGTGATGGAAATTCGTAAAACCACATGCAAACAAATCTGTTGTGTATATTTGTAGAAAGCGTTATGCATGTAGAGTGATAGTAACACAGAAATTCCCAGGGATGGAATCTATGTAAGTTACATGTCTATTGGATAGAACTCGCTCGAACACATTTTTCCTGAGAAAACTGCCTGATTTTCAAAAGTGGCATTAGGAAAAACTGCCAAATCAGATTTCATGTTTCTATGTGAAATTATGCCATGTATGTTGGATGAAAGTTCGGTAATCTACATGTTCACAACTCATTGGAGAAAGTTTGTTGAAACCTTGATGCATGTAACGTGTTAGGAAAACGGAATGTCACTGTGAGGGAAACTATGTAAATTACATTTCTATTGGGAAGTACTCGCTCCACGAGGATTTTTCTGCGTATGTGCCTCATTTACAAAACTGGCGTTAGGA
Source organism: Camelus bactrianus (assembly GCF_048773025.1). Classification (NCBI taxonomy): domain Eukaryota; kingdom Metazoa; phylum Chordata; class Mammalia; order Artiodactyla; family Camelidae; genus Camelus; species Camelus bactrianus. The sequence continues at coordinate 45,501,608 of NC_133558.1, read as the reverse complement.
AAACCTTTTGAAGTATGAGGAAATGCTTCTAAGTGTCAATATGGCTTTTACGGTGGATGAAAGTTCAGTAATCATCATGCTAACAACTCTGTAGTGAATATTTGTAGAATGCGTGATGCATGTACCTTTTTCGGAATACGGATTTTCACGATGACATGTTGTATGTAAATTGCATGTCTATTAGTTAGAACTCGCTCCAAGAGTATTTTCCTGTGAAAACTGCCTGAATTTTGAAACTGCCGATTGGAAAAACCTGCGAACTCTGAGTTAATATGTCTAGGTGATAATATGCCTTGTTTGGTGTTTCAAAGTTGGGTAATCCAGATGTTTACAAGTCATTAAAAATGTTTGTAGAATTTGTGATGCATGTAGCGTGTTCAGAACACGGAATATCATGGTGAGAGAAACTATGTATATTACATGTCTATTGGGAAGTACTCGCTCCAACTGAATTTTTCTGCGAAAACTGGCTCATGTTCGAAACTGGCATTTGGAATACTCTGCGTAATCAAAGAAAATGCTTCTAAGTATCAATAAGCCTTTTATCGTGTTGAAAGTTTGGTAATACACATGCAAACAAATTTGTAGTGAATATTTGTCGAATCCATTATACAAGTAGCGTGTTCGTAACATGGAAATTCACGGCGAAGGAATCTATGTAAATTACATGTCTATTGGGTAGAATTCACTACAACAGATTTTTCCTGAGAAAACTGCCTGATTTTTGAAGCTGATGCTAGGAAAAAGCTGCGAAATTTGAGTCAATGCTTTTAGGTGTCAATATGTCTTGTATGGTGGATGAAAGTTCGGTAATCCACATGCTCAGAACACAGTTGTGAATGTTTTTTGAATTCGTGATGCATGTAGCATGTCCGGAACACGGAATGTCATGGTAACTGAAACTTTGTAAACGACATTTCTATTGGATAAAACTCGCTCCAAGAGGATTCTTCTGTGAAAACTGCCTGATTTTCAAAACTGGCATAAGGAAAACGCTGCAGATTCTGAGTACATGTTTCTAGGTTTAAATATGCCTTGTATGGTGGATGAAAATTCAGTAATCCACATGCTAACAACTCAGAAGTGAATATTTGTCAAAACTGCGGTGCATGTAGCATGTTCAGAACACGGAATGTCATGGTGATGGAATCTATGTAATTTAAATATCTATTGGGTAGAACATGCTCCAGGAGAATTTACCTGTGAAAATTCCCTTATTTTATAAACTGCCATTAGGAAGATGCTGTGAACTCAGAATCATGTTTTCTAGGTGTAAATATACCTTGTGTGGTGGATGAATGATCGGTAATCCAAACGCTCTCAACTCATTAAATAATGTTTGTGGAATGTGTGATGCATATAGCGTGTTCGATTCACGGAATATCATGGTAAGTGAAACTATGTAAATTACATGTGTACTGGTTAGAACCCACTCCAAGAGAATTTTTCTGTGTTAAATGCCTGATTTCTGAAACTGGCATTAGGGAAAAATGGTGAAATCAGTGTAAATGATTCTAGGTGTAAATATGCCTTGTATGGTGGATGAAAGTTTGGTAATCCACATGCTTAAAACTCATGAAAGAATGTTTGTTGAATCCGAGATGATTGTAGTGTGATCAGAACACGGAATTTCACGGCGAGGGAATCTAAGCAAATAACATGTCTATTGGGTAGAACTCGCTCCGAGAGCTTTTCCCTTTGAAAACTGCCTGATTTTCGAAACTGTCTTTAGGAAAAATGCAGCAAACACAGAGTAATTTTTTCTAGGAGTCAATATGCTTTGTATGGTGGAAGAAAGTTCTGTAATCCAAATGATCACAACTCATTAAAGAATATTTTTCGAATCAGTGATGAATGTAGCGCGTTCGGAACACAGAATGTCACGGTGAGGGAAACTATGAAAATAACAATTCTACTGGTTAGAACTCGCTTGAATTGAATTTTTCTGCGAAAATTTCATGATTTTTGAAACTGGATTTTAGGAAAAACCTGCAAAATCAGAATAAATACTTCAAGGTGTAAATATGCCTTGTATGGTGGATGAAAGTTCGGTAATCCACATGCTCACACTCATTAAAGAACGTTTGTCGAATACATCATGCATGTAACATTCAGAATATGGAATGTCATACTGAAGGAAAAAATGTAAGTTTCATGTGTATTGGGTAGAACTCGCTTGAAGAGAGTTTTTCTGCAAAATATGACTCATATCAAAACTGCCATTAGGAGAACCCTGTGAAATCTGAGTAAATGCTACTAAGTGTCAATATGCCTTGTTTGGTGCATGGAAGACCGGTAATCCATATGTTAACAAGTGTGTAGTAAATATTTTTCAAACCGTGATTCATGTAGTGCATTCAGAAAATGGAATTTTATGGTAATGAAACTATGTAAATTACAATTCTATTGGGTAGAACTAGCTAGAATAGAATTTTTTTGCTAAAACTGCTTCATTTTTGAATCTGGAGTTTGGAAAACGCTGCAAAATCTGAGAAAATTCTTCTAAGTAGAAATATACATTGTATTGTTAGGAATGTTTGATAATCCACATGCTAACAAATCTGTCGTGAATATTTGTCGAATCCGTTATGCATGTAGCATGTTTGGACCACGGAATTTCACGGCGAGGGAGGTTATGTAAATTACATTTCTATTGGTTAGAAATCACTCCAAGAGATTTTTCCTGAGAAAACTGCCTGATTTTCGAAACTGGCGTTAGGAAAAATCTGCGAACTCAGGTTAATAGTTTCTAGGTGTAAATATGCCTTGTGTGGTGGGTGAAAGTTTGGTAATCCAAATGCTAACAACTGTGTAGTGAATATTTGTAGAATCCGAGATACATCATTCGTGTTCGGAACACAGAACATCACGGTGAGCGAATTTATGTAAATTAAATTTCTAGTGGGTAGAACTCGCTGCAAGAGTTTTTTCTGCGAAATCTTCATGATTGTTGAAACTGACCTTTGGAAATCTCTGGAAAATCAGAGTAAATGCTTCTACGTATCAATATCCCTTATATTGTGATGGAAGTTCATAAAACCACATGCAAACAAATCTGTGGTGAATATTTGTAGAAAGCGTTATGCATGTAGTGTGATAGTAACACGAAAATTCCCAGGATTGAATCTATGTAAATTATATGTCTATTGGGTAGAACTCACTCGAACTCATTTTTTCCTGAGAAAACTGCCTGATTTTCAAAACTGGCTTTAGGAAAAACTGCAAAATCCGAGTTCATGTTTCTAGGTGTAAATATGCCTTCTATAGAGGATGAAAGTTTGGTAATCTAAATGTTCACAACTCATTAGAGAATGTTGAAAACTTGATGCATATAGCGTCTTCAGAACACAGAATGTCACGGTGAGAGATACTATCTAAATTACAATTCATTTGGGTAGAACCCACTTGAAGAGTATTTATCTGAGAAAACTTCATGATTTTCAAAACTGATGTTAGGAAAAAGCTGCGAAATAAGAGTAAATACTACTAGGTGTAAATATCCCTATTACGGTGGATGAAAGTTTGGTAATCCACATGTTCACAACTCAGTAAGAATATTTATCAAATCCGCGATGCATGTAGTGTGTTCTGAACATGGAATGTCATGGTAAGTGAAACTATTTTAAATTCATGTCTATTGCATAGAAATCGCTCCAAGAGTATTTTTCTGTCAAAAGTGCCTGTCCTTTACAATTGGCATTAGAACAAAGCTGCAAACACAGAGAAAAGGATTCTAGGTGTTAATATGTCTTGTACGGTGGATGAAAGTTCGGTAATACACATGTTCACAACTCATTAAAGAATGTTTGTCGAATCCGTGATCTATGTAGCGTATTCGGAACACAGAATACCATGGTGATAGAAACTTTGTAAATTAAATGTCTATTGGGTAGAATTCGCTCCAAGAGCATTTTTCTGTGAAATCTGCAAGATTTTAGAACATGACGTTAGGAGAAATCTACTAAATCAAAATAAATTTTATATTTATATATATGCCTTGTATGTTGAATGAAATTTTGGTAATACACATGTTCGCCACTCATTAAAGAATGTTTGTCAAACAAGTGATGCATGTGTAGCGTGTTCAGAACCCGGAATATCACAGGGAGGGAAACAGTGTAAATAACATGTCTATTGAGAAGAACTCACTCCAACAGTATTTTTCTGCGAAAACTGCATGATTTTAGAAACTGAAATTTGGACAAATCTAATAATTCAGAATAAAACTTTCTATGTATAAATATGCATTCTAATGTGGATGAAAGTTCGGTAATACACATGACCAGAACTCATTAAACAAAGTTGGTCGAATCCTTGATGCATGTAACGTGTTCAGAATTCGGAATGTCACGGTGAATGAAACTAGGTAAATTACATATCTTTTGGGTAGAACTCGCTCCAAGAGCATTTTTCTGCCATATCTGCCTCATTTTCAAAACTGGGATTAAAACTAACCTGTGAAATCTGAGAAAATTCTTCAAAGTGTCAGTAAGCCTTGTATGGTGGATGAAAGTGCTGTAATCCACAGGCTAACAACTCTGTAGTGAATATTTGTCGAATCCGAGATGCATGTAGCATGTTCAGAACACGGAATTTCACGGTGTGTGAATCCATGTAAATTGCAAGTCTATTGGTTAGAACTCGCTCCAAGAGGTTTTTGCCATGAAATCTGCCTCATTTTCTAAACTGGCATTTGGAAAGCTCTGTGAAATCAGAGAAAATTCTTCTAAGCATCAATATGCATTTATTGTGATGAAAGTCCTGTAATCCACATGCAAACAACTCTGTAGTGTATTTTTGTCAAATCCTTTCTGCATGTAGCGTGTACAAAACACGAAATTTCACAGTGGGGAATCTATGTAATTTACATATCTATTGGGTAGAACACTCTCCAACAGTTTGTTACTTTGAAAACTGCCTGATTTTCGAACCTGCTATTAGGAAAAAGCTGCAAACTCAGAGTTAATATTTCTAGGTGTAAATATGCCTTCTATGGTGGATGAAAGTTCTGTAATATACATGTACACAACTCATTAAAAATGTTAGTCAAATCCGTGATGTATGTAATGTGTTCTGAACACGGAGTGTCACCGTGAGGGAAACTATGTAAATTATATTTCTATTGGTTAGAACCCGCTCCAGGAGCATTTTACTGAAAAATTTGCCTCAGTTTCAACACTGGATTTATGGAAACACTGCAAAATCTGAGTAAATGCTTTAAGGTGACAATATGTCTTCAATGGTTTATTAAAGATCTGTAATTAACATGCTAACAACTAAGCAGTGAATATTTGTTGAATCCGTGTTGCATGTACAGTTTTCTGGTACCGAATGTTACGGTGATGGTATCTATGAAAATGAGATGTCTATTGGATAGAACATGCACCAAGAGAATTTTTCTGCAAAAACTGCCTGATTTTCGAAACTGACATTAGGAAACTTCTGCAAAATCTGAGTAAAACTTTCTACGTGAAAATATGCCTTGTATGGTGGATGAAAGTTCAGTACTCCACATGCTAATTGTCATAAAATCTATTTGTCGAATCCGTGATGAATTTAAAGTTTTCAGAAAAAGGATTGTCTCGGTGAGTGAAACTCTGAAAATAACAATTCTACTGGATAGAACACGCTCCAAGAGAAATTTCTTTGTGAAAACTGCCTCATTCTCTAAACTGGCATTTGGAAAATTCTGCGAAATCAGAGAAAATGCTTCTAAGTATCACCATGCCTTGTGTTGTTTTGAAAGTGCAGTAATCCACATGGAAACAAATCTGTAGTGAATATTTGTCGAGTCCATTGTGCATGTAGCATGATCGGACCACGGAATTTCACGGCCAGGGAATTTATGTAAATTGCTTTTCTATTGGTTAGAAATCGCTCCAAGAGTTTTTTCGAGAAAACTGCCTGATTTTGGAAACTGGCGTAAGGAAAAATCTGCGAAATCAGAATAATAGTTTCTAGGTGTAAATATGCCTTGTATGGTGGTTGAAAGTTTGGTAATCCACATGCTAACAGCTCTGTAGTGAATATTTGTCGAATCCGAGATACATGAACCGTGTTCGGAACACATAATATCACGGTGGGCGAATCGATGAAAATTACATTTCTATTGGGTAGAACTCGCTCCAAGAGCTTTTCCCTTTGAAAACTGCCTGATTTTCGAAACTGTCTTTAGGAAAAATGCAGCAAATATAGACTAATTGTTTCTAGGAGTCAATATGCTTTGTATGGTGGAAGAAAGTTCTGTAATCCAAATGCTCACAACTCATTAAAGAATATTTTTCGAATCAGTGATGAATGTAGCGCGTTCGGAACACAGAATGTCACGGTGAGTGAAACTATGAAAATAACAATTCTACTGGTTAGAACTCGCTTGAATTGAATTTTTCTGCGAAAATTTCATGATTTTTGAAACTGGATTTTAGGAAAAACCTGCAAAATCAGAATAAATACTTCAAGGTGTAAATATGCCTTTTATGGTGGATGAAAGTTCGGTAATCCACATGCTCACACTCATTAAAGAATGTTTGTCGAATACGTCATGCATGTAACATTCAGAATATGGAATGTCATACTGAAGGAAAAAATGTAAGTTTCATGTATATTGGGTAGAACTCGCTTGAAGAGAATTTTTCTGCAAAATGTGACTCATATCAAAACTGCCATTAGGAGAACCCTGTGAAATCTGAGAAAATGCTACTAAGTGTCACTATGCCTTGAATGGTGCATGGAAGTCCGGTAATCCACATGTTAACAAGTGTGTAGTAAATATTTTTCAAACCGTGATTCATGTAGTGCATTCAGAAAATGGAATTTTATGGTAATGAAACTATGTAAATTACAATTCTATTGGGTAGAACTAGCTAGAATAGAAATTTTTTGCGAAAACTGCTTCATTTTTGAATCTGGAGTTTGGAAAACGCTGCAAAATCTGAGAAAATTCTTCTAAGTAGAAATATACATTGTATTGTTAGGAATGTTTGATAATCCACATGCTGACAAATCTGTCGTGAATATTTGTCGAATCCGTTATTCATGTAGCATGTTTGGACCACGGAATTTCACGGCGAGGGAGGTTATGTAAATTACATTTCTATTGGTTAGAAATCACTCCAAGAGATTTTTCCTGAGAAAACTGCCTGATTTTCGAAACTGGCGTTAGGAAAAATCTGCGAACTCAGGTTAATAGTTTCTAGGTGTAAATATGCCTTGTGTGGTGGATGAAAGTTTGGTAATCCAAATGCTAACAACTGTCTAGTGAATATTTGTAGAATCCGAGATACATGATTCGTGTTCAGAACACAGAACATCACGGTGAGCGAATTTATGTAAATTAAATTTCTAGTGGGTAGAACTCGCTTCAAGAGTTTTTTCTGCGAAATCTTCATGATTGTTGAAACTGACCTTTGGAAATCTCTGGAAAATCAGAGAAAATGCTTCTACGTATCAATATCCCTTATATTGTGATGGAAGTTCATAAAACCACATGCAAACAAATCTGTGGTGAATATTTGTAGAAAGCGTTATGCATGTAGTGTGATAGTAACACGAAAATTCCCAGGATTGAATCTATGTAAATTATATGTCTATTGGGTAGAACTCACTCGAACTCATTTTTTCCTGAGAAAACTGCCTGATTTTCAAAACTGGCATTAGGAAAAACTGCAAAATCCGAGTTCATGTTTCTAGGTGTAAATATGCCTTCTATAGAGGATGAAAGTTTGGTAATCTAAATGTTCACAACTCATTAGAGAATGTTGAAAACTTGATGCATATAGCATCTTCAGAACACAGAATGTCACGGTGAGAGATACTATCTAAATTACAATTCATTTGGGTAGAACCCACTTGAAGAGTATTTATCTGCAAAAACTTCATGATTTTCAAAACTGATGTTAGGAAAAAGCTGCGAAATAAGAGTAAATACTACTAGGTGTAAATATCCCTATTACGGTGGATGAAAGTTTGGTAATCCACATGTTCACAACTCAGTAAGAATATTTATCAAATCCGCGATGCATGTAGCGTGTTCTGAACATGGAATGTCATGGTAAGTGAAACTATTTTAAATTCATGTCTATTGCATAGAAATCGCTCCAAGAGTATTTTTCTGTCAAAAGTGCCTGTCCTTTACAATTGGCATTAGAACAAAGCTGCAAACACAGAGAAAAGGATTCTAGGTGTTAATATGTCTTGTACGGTGGATGAAAGTTCGGTAATACACATTTTCACAACTCATTAAAGAATGTTTGTCGAATCCATGATCTATGTAGCGTATTCGGAACACAGAATACCATGGTGATAGAAACTTTGTAAATTAAATGTCTATTGGGTAGAATTCGCTCCAAGAGCATTTTTCTGTGAAATCTGCAAGATTTTAGAACATGACGTTAGGAGAAATCTACTAAATCAAAATAAATTTTATATTTATATATATGCCTTGTATGTTGAATGAAATTTTGGTAATACACATGTTCGCAACTCATTAAAGAATGTTTGTCAAACAAGTGATGCATGTGTAGCGTGTTCAGAACCCGGAATATCACAGGGAGGGAAACAATGTAAATAACATGTCTATTGAGAAGAACTCACTCCAACAGTATTTTTCTGCGAAAACTGCATGATTTTAGAAACTGAAATTCGGACAAATCTAATAATTCAGAATAAAGCTTTCTATGTATAAATATGCATTCTAATGTGGATGAAAGTTCGGTAATACAAATGACCAGAACTCATTAAACAAAGTTGTTCGAATCCGTGATGCATGTAACGTGTTCAGAATTCGGAATGTCACGGTGAGTGAAACTAGGTAAATTACATATCTTTTGGGTAGAACTCGCTCCAAGAGCATTTTTCTGCCAAATCTGCCTCATTTTCAAAACTGGGATTAAAACTAACCTGTGAAATCCGAGAAAATTCTTCAAAGTGTCAGTAAGCCTGGTATGGTGGATGAAAGTGCTGTAATCCACAGGCTAACAACTCTGTAGTGAATATTTGTCGAATCCGAGATGCATGTAGCATGTTCAGAACACGGAATTTCACGGTGTGTGAATCCATGTAAATTACAGGTCTATTGGTTAGAACCCGCTCCAAGAGGTTTTTGCCATGAAATCTGCCTCATTTTCGAAACTGGCATTTGGAAAGCTCTGTGAAATCAGAGAAAATTCTTCTAAGCATCAATATGCCTTTATTGTGATGAAAGTCCTGTAATCCACATGCAAACAACTCTGTAGTGTATTTTTGTCGAATCCTTTCTGCATGTAGCGTGTACAAAACACGAAATATCACAGTGGGGGAATCTATGTAATTTACATATCTATTGGGTAGAACACTCTCCAACAGTTTGTTACTTTGAAAACTGCCTGATTTTCAAAACTGCTATTAGGAAAAAGCTGCAAACTCAGAGTTAATATTTCTAGGTGTAAATATGCCTTGTATGGTGGATGAAAGTTCTGTAATACACATGTACACAACTCATTAAAAATGTTAGTCAAATCCGTGATGTATGTAACGTGTTCTGAACACGGAGTGTCACCGTGAGGGAAACTATGTAAATTATATTTCTATTGGTTAGAACCCGCTCCAGGAGCATTTTACTGAAAAATTTGCCTCAGTTTCGACACTGGATTTATGGAAACACTGCAAAATCTGAGTAAATGCTTTAAGGTGACAATATGTCTTCAATGGTTTATTAAAGATCTGTAATTCACATGCGAACAACTAAGCAGTGAATATTTGTTGAATCCGTGTTGCATGTACAGTTTTCTGGTACCGAATGTTACAGTGATGGTATCTATGAAAATGAGATGTCTATTGGATAGAACATGCACCAAGAGAATTTTTCTGCAAAAACTGCCTGATTTTCGAAACCGACATTAGGAAAATTCTGCAAAATCTGAGTAAAACTTTCTACGTGAAAATATGCCTTGTATGGTGGATGAAAGTTCAGTAATCATCATGCTAACAGCTCTGTAGTGAATATTTGTAGAATGCGTGATGCATGTACCTTTTTCGGAATACGGATTTTCACGATGACATGTTGTATGTAAATTGCATGTCTATTAGTTAGAACTCGCTCCAAGAGTATTTTCCTGTGAAAACTGCCTGAATTTTGAAACTGCCAATTGGAAAAACCTGCGAACTCTGAGTTAATATGTCTAGGTGATAATATGCCTTGTTTGGTGTTTCAAAGTTGGGTAATCCAGATGTTTACAAGTCATTAAAAATGTTTGTAGAATTTGTGATGCATGTAGCATGTTCAGAACACGGAATATCATGGTGAGAGAAACTATGTATATTACATGTCTATTGGGAAGTACTTGCTCCAACTGAATTTTTCTGCGAAAACTGGCTCATGTTCGAAACTGGCATTTGGAATACTCTGCGTAATCAAAGAAAATGCTTCTAAGTATCAATAAGCCTTTTATCGTGTTGAGAGTTTGGTAATACACATGCAAACAAATTTGTAGTGAATATTTGTCGAAACCATTATGCAAGTAGCGTGTTCGTAACATGGAAATTCACGGCGAAGGAATCTATGTAAATTACATGTCTATTGGGTAGAATTCACTACAACAGATTTTTCCTGAGAAAACTGCCTGATTTTTGAAGCTGATGCTAGGAAAAAGCTGCGAAATTTGAGTCAATGCTTTTAGGTGTCAATATGTCTTGTATGGTGGATGAAAGTTCGGTAATCCACATGCTCAGAACACAGTTGTGAATGTTTTTTCAATTCGTGATGCATGTAGCGTGTCCGGAACACGGAATGTCATGGTAACTGAAACTTTGTAAATGACATTTCTATTGGATAAAACTCGCTCCAAGAGGATTTTTCTGTGAAAACTGCCTGATTTTCAAAACTGGCATAAGGAAAACGCTGCAGATTCTGAGTACATGTTTCTAGGTTTAAATATGCCTTGTATGGTGGATGAAAATTCGGTAATCCACATGCTAACAACTCAGAAGTGAATATTTGTCGAACCTGCGGTGCATGTAGCATGTTCGGAACACGGAATGTCATGGTGATGGAATCTATGTAATTTAAATATCTATTGGGTAGAACATGCTCCAGGAGAATTTACCTGTGAAAATTCCCTTATTTTATAAACTGCCATTAGGAAGATGCTGTGAACTCAGAATCATGTTTTCTAGGTGTAAATATACCTTGTGTGGTGGATGAAAGATCGGTAATCCAAACGCTCTCAACTCATTAAATAATGTTTGTGGAATGTGTGATGCATATAGAGTGTTCGATTCACGGAATATCATGGTAAGTGAAACTATGTAAATTACATGTGTACTGGTTAGAACCCACTCCAAGAGAATTTTTCTGTGTTAAATGCCTGATTTTTGAAACTGGCATTAGGGAAAAATGGTGAAATCAGTGTAAATGATTCTAGGTGTAAATATGCCTTGTATGGTGGATGAAAGTTTGGTAATCCACATGCTTAAAACTCATGAAAGAATGTTTGTTGAATCCGAGATGATTGTAGTGTGATCAGAACACGGAATTTCACGGCGAGGGAATCTAAGCAAATAACATGTCTATTGGGTAGAACTCGCTCCAAGAGCTTTTCCCTTTGAAAACTGCCTGATTTTCGAAACTGTCTTTAGGAAAAATGCAGCAAACACAGATTAATTGTTTCTAGGAGTCAATATGCTTTGTATGGTGGAAGAAAGTTCTGTAATCCAAATGCTCACAACTCATTAAAGAATATTTTTCGAATCAGTGATGAATGTAGCGCGTTCGGAACACAGAATGTCACGGTGAGTGAAACTATGAAAATAACAATTCTACTGGTTAGAACTCGCTTGAATTGAATTTTTCTGCGAAAATTTCATGATTTTTGAAACTGGATTTTAGGAAAAACCTGCAAAATCAGAATAAATACTTCAAGGTGTAAATATGCCTTTTATGGTGGATGAAAGTTTGGTAACCCACATGCTCACACTCATTAAAGAATGTTTGTCGAATACGTCATGCATGTAACATTCAGAATATGGAATGTCATACTGAAGGAAAAAATGTAAGTTTCATGTATATTGGGTAGAACTCGCTTGAAGAGAATTTTTCTGCAAAATGTGACTCATATCAAAACTGCCATTAGGAGAACCCTGTGAAATCTGAGAAAATGCTACTAAGTGTCAATATGCCTTGAATGGTGCATGGAAGTCCGGTAATCCACATGTTAACAAGTGTGTAGTAAATATTTTTCAAACCGTGATTCATGTAGTGCATTCAGAAAATGGAATTTTATGGTAATGAAACTATGTAAATTACAATTCTATTGGGTAGAACTAGCTAGAATAGAAATTTTTTGCGAAAACTGCTTCATTTTTGAATCTGGAGTTTGGAAAACGCTGCAAAATCTGAGAAAATTCTTCTAAGTAGAAATATACATTGTATTGTTAGGAATGTTTGATAATCCACATGCTGACAAATCTGTCGTGAATATCTGTCGAATCCGTTATGCATGTAGCATGTTTGGACCACGGAATTTCACGGGGAGGGAGGTTATGTAAATTACATTTCTATTGGTTAGAAATCACTCCAAGAGATTTTTCCTGAGAAAACTGCCTGATTTTCAAAACTGGCGTTAGGAAAAATCTGCGAACTCAGGTTAATAGTTTCTAGGTGTAAATATGCCTTGTGTGGTGGATGAAAGTTTGGTAATCCAAATGCTAACAACTGTGTAGTGAATATTTGTAGAATCCGAGATACATGATTCGTGTTCGGAACACAGAACATCACGGTGAGCGAATTTATGTAAATTAAATTTCTAGTGGGTAGAACTCGCTGCAAGAGTTTTTTCTGCGAAATCTTCATGATTGTTGAAACTGACCTTTGGAAATCTCTGAAAAATCAGAGAAAATGCTTCTACGTATCAATATCACTTATATTGTGATGGAAGTTCATAAAACCACATGCAAACAAATCTGTGGTGAATATTTGTAGAAAGCGTTATGCATGTAGTGTGATAGTAACACGAAAATTCCCAGGATTGAATCTATGTAAATTATATGTCTATTGGGTAGAACTCACTCGAACTCATTTTTTCCTGAGAAAACTGCCTGATTTTCAAAACTGGCATTAGGAAAAACTGCAAAATCCGAGTTCATGTTTCTAGGTGTAAATATGCCTTCTATAGAGGATGAAAGTTTGGTAATCTAAATGTTCACAACTCATTAGAGAATGTTGAAATCTTGATGCATATAGCGTCTTCAGAACACAGAATGTCACGGTGAGAGATACTATCTAAATTACAATTCATTTGGGTAGAACCCACTTGAAGAGTATTTATCTGCGAAAACTTCATGATTTTCAAAACTGATGTTAGGAAAAAGCTGCGAAATAAGAGTAAATACTACTAGGTGTAAATATCCCTATTACGGTGGATGAAAGTTTGGTAATCCACATGTTCACAACTCAGTAAGAATATTTATCAAATCCGCGATGCATGTAGCGTGTTCTGAACATGGAATGTCATGGTAGGTGAAACTATTTTAAATTCATGTCTATTGCATAGAAATCGCTCCAAGAGTATTTTTCTGTCAAAAGTGCCTGTCCTTTACAATTGGCATTAGAACAAAGCTGCAAACACAGAGAAAAGGATTCTAGGTGTTAATATGTCTTGTACGGTGGATGAAAGTTCGGTAGTACACATTTTCACAACTCATTAAAGAATGTTTGTCGAATCCATGATCTATGTAGCGTATTCGGAACACAGAATACCATGGTGATAGAAACTTTGTAAATTAAATGTCTATTGGGTAGAATTCGCTCCAAGAGCATTTTTCTGTGAAATCTGCAAGATTTTAGAACATGACGTTAGGAGAAATCTACTAAATCAAAATAAATTTTATATTTATATATATGCCTTGTATGTTGAATGAAATTTTGGTAATACACATGTTCGCAACTCATTAAAGAATGTTTGTCAAACAAGCGATGAATGTGTAGCGTGTTCAGAACCCGGAATATCACATGGAGGGAAACAATGTAAATAACATGTCTATTGAGAAGAACTCACTCCAACAGTATTTTTCTGCGAAAACTGCATGATTTTAGAAACTGAAATTTGGACAAATCTAATAATTCAGAATAAAACATTCTATGTATAAATATGCATTCTAATGTGGATGAAAGTTCGGTAATACACATGACCAGAACTCATTAAACAAAGTTGGTCGAATCCTTGATGCATGTAACGTGTTCAGAATTCGGAATGTCACGGTGAATGAAACTAGGTAAATTACATATCTTTTGGGTAGAACTCGATCCAAGAGCATTTTTCTGCCAAATCTGCCTCATTTTCAAAACTGGGATTAAAACTAACCTGTGAAATCTGAGAAAATTCTTCAAAGTGTCAGTAAGCCTTGTATGGTGGATGAAAGTGCTGTAATCCACAGGCTAACAACTCTGTAGTGAATATTTGTCGAATCCGAGATACATGAAGCGTGTTCGGAACACATAATATCACGGTGGGCGAATCGATGAAAATTACATTTCTATTGGGTAGAACTCGCTCCAAGGGATTTTTCCTACGAAATCTGCTTCATTTTCATAACTGGCATTTGGAAATCTCTGCAAAATCAAAGAAAATGCTTCTAAGTAACTATATGCATTGTATTGTGATGGAAATTCGTAAAACCACATGCAAACAAATCTGTTGTGTATATTTGTAGAAAGCGTTATGCATGTAGAGTGATAGTAACACAGAAATTCCCGGGGATGGAATCTATGTAAGTTACATGTCTATTGGATAGAACTCGCTCGAACACATTTTTCCTGAGAAAACTGCCTGATTTTCAAAAGTGGCATTAGGAAAAACTGCCAAATCAGATTTCATGTTTCTATGTGAAATTATGCCATGTATGTTGGATGAAAGTTCGGTAATCTACATGTTCACAACTCATTGGAGAAAGTTTGTTGAAACCTTGATGCATGTAACATGTTAGGAAAACGGAATGTCACTGTGAGGGAAACTATGTAAATTACATTTCTATTGGGAAGTACTCGCTCCACGAGGATTTTTCTGCGTATGTGCCTCATTTACAAAACTGGCGTTAGGAAAATCTTTTGAAGTATGAGGAAATGCTTCTAAGTGTCAATATGGCTTTTACGGTGGATGAAAGTTCAGTAATCATCATGCTAACAACTCTGTAGTGAATATTTGTAGAATGCGTGATGCATGTACCTTTTTCGGAATACGGATTTTCACGATGACATGTTGTATGTAAATTGCATGTCTATTAGTTAGAACTCGCTCCAAGAGTATTTTCCTGTGAAAACTGCCTGAATTTTGAAACTGCCGATTGGAAAAACCTGCGAACTCTGAGTTAATATGTCTAGGTGATAATATGCCTTGTTTGGTGTTTCAAAGTTGGGTAATCCAGATGTTTACAAGTCATTAAAAATGTTTGTAGAATTTGTGATGCATGTAGCGTGTTCAGAACACGGAATATCATGGTGAGAGAAACTATGTATATTACATGTCTATTGGGAAGTACTCGCTCCAACTGAATTTTTCTGCGAAAACTGGCTCATGTTCGAAACTGGCATTTGGAATACTCTGCGTAATCAAAGAAAATGCTTCTAAGTATCAATAAGCCTTTTATCGTGTTGAAAGTTTGGTAATACACATGCAAACAAATTTGTAGTGAATATTTGTCGAATCCATTATGCAAGTAGCGTGTTCGTAACATGGAAATTCACGGCGAAGGAATCTATGTAAATTACATGTCTATTGGGTAGAATTCACTACAACAGATTTTTCCTGAGAAAACTGCCTGATTTTTGAAGCTGATGCTAGGAAAAAGCTGCGAAATTTGAGTCAATGCTTTTAGGTGTCAATATGTCTTGTATGGTGGATGAAAGTTCGGTAATCCACATGCTCAGAACACAGTTGTGAATGTTTTTTGAATTCGTGATGCATGTAGCATGTCCGGAACACGGAATGTCATGGTAACTGAAACTTTGTAAACGACATTTCTATTGGATAAAACTCGCTCCAAGAGGATTTTTCTATGAAAACTGCCTGATTTTCAAAACTGGCATAAGGAAAACGCTGCAGATTCTGAGTACATGTTTCTAGGTTTAAATATGCCTTGTATGGTGGATGAAAATTCGGTAATCCACATGCTAACAACTCAGAAGTGAATATTTGTCGAACCTGCGGTGCATGTAGCATGTTCGGAACACGGAATGTCATGGTGATGGAATCTATGTAATTTAAATATCTATTGGGTAGAACATGCTCCAGGAGAATTTACCTGTGAAAATTCCCTTATTTTATAAACTGCCATTAGGAAGATGCTGTGAACTCAGAATCATGTTTTCTAGGTGTAAATATACCTTGTGTGGTGGATGAATGTTCGGTAATCCAAACGCTCTCAACTCATTAAATAATGTTTGTGGAATGTGTGATGCATATAGAGTGTTCGATTCACGGAATATCATGGTAAGTGAAACTATGTAAATTACATGTCTACTGGTTAGAACCCACTCCAAGAGAATTTTTCTGTGTTAAATGCCTGATTTTTGAAACTGGCATTAGGGAAAAATGGTGAAATCAGTGTAAATGATTCTAGGTGTAAATATGCCTTGTATGGTGGATGAAAGTTTGGTAATCCACATGCTTAAAACTCATGAAAGAATGTTTGTTGAATCCGAGATGATTGTAGTGTGATCAGAACACGGAATTTCACGGCGAGGGAATCTAAGCAAATAACATGTTTATTGGGTAGAACTCGCTCCAAGAGCTTTTCCCTTCGAAAACTGCCTGATTTTCGAAACTGTCTTTAGGAAAAATGCAGCAAACACAGAGTAATTGTTTCTAGGAGTCAATATGCTTTGTATGGTGGAAGAAAGTTCTGTAATCCAAATGCTCACAACTCATTAAAGAATATTTTTCGAATCAGTGATGAATGTAGCGCGTTCGGAACACAGAATGTCACGGTGAGTGAAACTATGAAAATAACAATTCTACTGGTTAGAACTCGCTTGAATTGAATTTTTCTGCGAAAATTTCATGATTTTTGAAACTGGATTTTAGGAAAAACCTGCAAAATCAGAATAAATACTTCAAGGTGTAAATATGCCTTGTATGGTGAATGAAAGTTCGGTAATCCACAAGCTCACACTCATTAAAGAACATTTGTCGAATACATCATGCATGTAACATTCAGAATATGGAATGTCATACTGAAGGAAAAAATGTAAGTTTCATGTATATTGGGTAGAACTCGCTTGAAGAGAATTTTTCTGCAAAATGTGACTCATATCAAAACTGCCATTAGGAGAACCCTGTGAAATCTGAGAAAATGCTACTAAGTGTCAATATGCCTTGAATGGTGCATGGAAGTCCGGTAATCCACATGTTAACAAGAGTGTAGTAAATATTTTTCAAACCGTGATTCATGTAGTGCATTCAGAAAATGGAATTTTATGGTAATGAAACTATGTAAATTACAATTCTATTGGGTAGAACTAGCTAGAATAGAATTTTTTTGCGAAAACTGCTTCATTTTTGAATCTGGAGTTTGGAAAACGCTGCAAAATCTGAGAAAATTCTTCTAAGTAGAAATATACATTGTATTGTTAGGAATGTATGATAATCCACATGCTAACAAATCTGTCGTGAATATTTGTCGAATCCGTTATGCATGTAGCATGTTTGGACCACGGAATTTCACGGCGAGGGAGGTTATGTAAATTACAATTCCATTGGTTAGAAATCACACCAAGAGATTTTTCCTGAGAAAACTGCCTGATTTTCAAAACTGGCGTTAGGAAAAATCTGCGAACTCAGGTTAATAGTTTCTAGGTGTAAATATGCCTTGTGTGGTGGATGAAAGTTTGGTAATCCAAATGCTAACAACTGTGTAGTGAATATTTGTAGAATCCGAGATACATGATTGGTGTTCGGAACACAGAACTTCACGGTGAGCGAATTTATGTAAATTAAATTTCTAGTGGGTAGAACTCGCTGCAAGAGTTTTTTCTGCGAAATCTTCATGATTGTTGAAACTGACCTTTGGAAATCTATGGAAAATCAGGGAAAATGCTTCTATGTATCAATATCCCTTATATTGTGATGGAAGTTCATAAAACCACATGCAAACAAATCTGTGGTGAATATTTGTAGAAAGCGTTATGCATGTAGTGTGATAGTAACACGAAAATTCCCAGGATTGAATCTATGTAAATTATATGTCTATTGGGTAGAACTCACTCGAACTCATTTTTTCCTGAGAAAACTGCCTGATTTTCAAAACTGGCATTAGGAAAAACTGCAAAATCCGAGTTCATGTTTCTAGGTGTAAATATGCCTTCTATAGAGGATGAAAGTTTGGTAATCTAAATGTTCACAACTCATTAGAGAATGTTGAAATCTTGATGAATATAGCTTCTTCAGAACACAGAATGTCACGGTGAGAGATACTATCTAAATTACAATTCATTTGGGTAGAACCCACTTGAAGAGTATTTATCTGCGAAAACTTCATGATTTTCAAAACTGATGTTAGGAAAAAGCTGCGAAATAAGAGTAAATACTACTAGGTGTAAATATCCCTATTACGGTGGATGAAAGTTTGGTAATCCACATGTTCACAACTCAGTAAGAATATTTATCAAATCCACGATGCATGTAGTGTGTTCTGAACATGGAATGTCATGGTAAGTGAAACTATTTTAAATTCATGTCTATTGCATAGAAATCTCTCCAAGAGTATTTTTCTGTCAAAAGTGCCTGTCCTTTACAATTGGCATTAGAACAAAGCTGCAAACACAGAGAAAAGGATTCTAGGTGTTAATATGTCTTGTACGGTGGATGAAAGTTCGGTAATACACATGTTCACAACTCATTAAAGAATGTTTGTCGAATCCGTGATCTATGTAGCGTATTCGGAACACAGAATACCATGGTGATAGAAACTTTGTAAATTAAATGTCTATTGGGTAGAATTCGCTCCAAGAGCATTTTTCTGTGAAATCTGCAAGATTTTAGAACATGACGTTAGGAGAAATCTACTAAATCAAAATAAATTTTATATTTATATATATGCCTTGTATGTTGAATGAAATTTTGGTAATACACATGTTCGCAACTCATTAAAGAATGTTTGTCAAACAAGTGATGCATGTGTAGCGTGTTCAGAACCCGGAATATCACAGGAAGGGAAACAATGTAAATAACATGTCTATTGAGAAGAACTCACTCCAACAGTATTTTTCTGCGAAAACTGCATGATTTTAGAAACTGAAATTTGGACAAATCTAATAATACAGAATAAAACTTTCTATGTATAAATATGCATTCTAATGTGGATGAAAGTTCGGTAATACACATGACCAGAACTCATTAAACAAAGTTGGTCGAATCCTTGATGCATGTAACGTGTTAGGAAAACGGAATGTCACTGTGAGGGAAACTATGTAAATTACATTTCTATTGGGAAGTACTCGCTCCACGAGGATTTTTCTGCGTATGTGCCTCATTTACAAAACTGGCGTTAGGAAAATCTTTTGAAGTATGAGGAAATGCTTCTAAGTGTCAATATGGCTTTTACGGTGGATGAAAGTTCAGTAATCATCATGCTAACAACTCTGTAGTGAATATTTGTAGAATGCGTGATGCATGTACCTTTTTCGGAATACGGATTTTCACGATGACATGTTGTATGTAAATTGCATGTCTATTAGTTAGAACTCGCTCCAAGAGTATTTTCCTGTGAAAACTGCCTGAATTTTGAAACTGCCGATTGGAAAAACCTGCGAACTCTGAGTTAATATGTCTAGGTGATAATATGCCTTGTTTGGTGTTTCAAAGTTGGGTAATCCAGATGTTTACAAGTCATTAAAAATGTTTGTAGAATTTGTGATGCATGTAGCGTGTTCAGAACACGGAATATCATGGTGAGAGAAACTATGTATATTACATGTCTATTGGGAAGTACTCGCTCCAACTGAATTTTTCTGCGAAAACTGGCTCATGTTCGAAACTGGCATTTGGAATACTCTGCGTAATCAAAGAAAATGCTTCTAAGTATCAATAAGCCTTTTATCGTGTTGAAAGTTTGGTAATACACATGCAAACAAATTTGTAGTGAATATTTGTCGAATCCATTATGCAAGTAGCGTGTTCGTAACATGGAAATTCACGGCGAAGGAATCTATGTAAATTACATGTCTATTGGGTAGAATTCACTACAACAGATTTTTCCTGAGAAAACTGCCTGATTTTTGAAGCTGATGCTAGGAAAAAGCTGCGAAATTTGAGTCAATGCTTTTAGGTGTCAATATGTCTTGTATGGTGGATGAAAGTTCGGTAATCCACATGCTCAGAACACAGTTGTGAATGTTTTTTGAATTCGTGATGCATGTAGCATGTCCGGAACACGGAATGTCATGGTAACTGAAACTTTGTAAACGACATTTCTATTGGATAAAACTCGCTCCAAGAGGATTTTTCTATGAAAACTGCCTGATTTTCAAAACTGGCATAAGGAAAACGCTGCAGATTCTGAGTACATGTTTCTAGGTTTAAATATGCCTTGTATGGTGGATGAAAATTCGGTAATCCACATGCTAACAACTCAGAAGTGAATATTTGTCGAACCTGCGGTGCATGTAGCATGTTCGGAACACGGAATGTCATGGTGATGGAATCTATGTAATTTAAATATCTATTGGGTAGAACATGCTCCAGGAGAATTTACCTGTGAAAATTCCCTTATTTTATAAACTGCCATTAGGAAGATGCTGTGAACTCAGAATCATGTTTTCTAGGTGTAAATATACCTTGTGTGGTGGATGAATGTTCGGTAATCCAAACGCTCTCAACTCATTAAATAATGTTTGTGGAATGTGTGATGCATATAGAGTGTTCGATTCACGGAATATCATGGTAAGTGAAACTATGTAAATTACATGTCTACTGGTTAGAACCCACTCCAAGAGAATTTTTCTGTGTTAAATGCCTGATTTTTGAAACTGGCATTAGGGAAAAATGGTGAAATCAGTGTAAATGATTCTAGGTGTAAATATGCCTTGTATGGTGGATGAAAGTTTGGTAATCCACATGCTTAAAACTCATGAAAGAATGTTTGTTGAATCCGAGATGATTGTAGTGTGATCAGAACACGGAATTTCACGGCGAGGGAATCTAAGCAAATAACATGTTTATTGGGTAGAACTCGCTCCAAGAGCTTTTCCCTTCGAAAACTGCCTGATTTTCGAAACTGTCTTTAGGAAAAATGCAGCAAACACAGAGTAATTGTTTCTAGGAGTCAATATGCTTTGTATGGTGGAAGAAAGTTCTGTAATCCAAATGCTCACAACTCATTAAAGAATATTTTTCGAATCAGTGATGAATGTAGCGCGTTCGGAACACAGAATGTCACGGTGAGTGAAACTATGAAAATAACAATTCTACTGGTTAGAACTCGCTTGAATTGAATTTTTCTGCGAAAATTTCATGATTTTTGAAACTGGATTTTAGGAAAAACCTGCAAAATCAGAATAAATACTTCAAGGTGTAAATATGCCTTGTATGGTGAATGAAAGTTCGGTAATCCACAAGCTCACACTCATTAAAGAACATTTGTCGAATACATCATGCATGTAACATTCAGAATATGGAATGTCATACTGAAGGAAAAAATGTAAGTTTCATGTATATTGGGTAGAACTCGCTTGAAGAGAATTTTTCTGCAAAATGTGACTCATATCAAAACTGCCATTAGGAGAACCCTGTGAAATCTGAGAAAATGCTACTAAGTGTCAATATGCCTTGAATGGTGCATGGAAGTCCGGTAATCCACATGTTAACAAGAGTGTAGTAAATATTTTTCAAACCGTGATTCATGTAGTGCATTCAGAAAATGGAATTTTATGGTAATGAAACTATGTAAATTACAATTCTATTGGGTAGAACTAGCTAGAATAGAATTTTTTTGCGAAAACTGCTTCATTTTTGAATCTGGAGTTTGGAAAACGCTGCAAAATCTGAGAAAATTCTTCTAAGTAGAAATATACATTGTATTGTTAGGAATGTATGATAATCCACATGCTAACAAATCTGTCGTGAATATTTGTCGAATCCGTTATGCATGTAGCATGTTTGGACCACGGAATTTCACGGCGAGGGAGGTTATGTAAATTACAATTCCATTGGTTAGAAATCACACCAAGAGATTTTTCCTGAGAAAACTGCCTGATTTTCAAAACTGGCGTTAGGAAAAATCTGCGAACTCAGGTTAATAGTTTCTAGGTGTAAATATGCCTTGTGTGGTGGATGAAAGTTTGGTAATCCAAATGCTAACAACTGTGTAGTGAATATTTGTAGAATCCGAGATACATGATTGGTGTTCGGAACACAGAACTTCACGGTGAGCGAATTTATGTAAATTAAATTTCTAGTGGGTAGAACTCGCTGCAAGAGTTTTTTCTGCGAAATCTTCATGATTGTTGAAACTGACCTTTGGAAATCTATGGAAAATCAGGGAAAATGCTTCTATGTATCAATATCCCTTATATTGTGATGGAAGTTCATAAAACCACATGCAAACAAATCTGTGGTGAATATTTGTAGAAAGCGTTATGCATGTAGTGTGATAGTAACACGAAAATTCCCAGGATTGAATCTATGTAAATTATATGTCTATTGGGTAGAACTCACTCGAACTCATTTTTTCCTGAGAAAACTGCCTGATTTTCAAAACTGGCATTAGGAAAAACTGCAAAATCCGAGTTCATGTTTCTAGGTGTAAATATGCCTTCTATAGAGGATGAAAGTTTGGTAATCTAAATGTTCACAACTCATTAGAGAATGTTGAAATCTTGATGAATATAGCTTCTTCAGAACACAGAATGTCACGGTGAGAGATACTATCTAAATTACAATTCATTTGGGTAGAACCCACTTGAAGAGTATTTATCTGCGAAAACTTCATGATTTTCAAAACTGATGTTAGGAAAAAGCTGCGAAATAAGAGTAAATACTACTAGGTGTAAATATCCCTATTACGGTGGATGAAAGTTTGGTAATCCACATGTTCACAACTCAGTAAGAATATTTATCAAATCCACGATGCATGTAGTGTGTTCTGAACATGGAATGTCATGGTAAGTGAAACTATTTTAAATTCATGTCTATTGCATAGAAATCTCTCCAAGAGTATTTTTCTGTCAAAAGTGCCTGTCCTTTACAATTGGCATTAGAACAAAGCTGCAAACACAGAGAAAAGGATTCTAGGTGTTAATATGTCTTGTACGGTGGATGAAAGTTCGGTAATACACATGTTCACAACTCATTAAAGAATGTTTGTCGAATCCGTGATCTATGTAGCGTATTCGGAACACAGAATACCATGGTGATAGAAACTTTGTAAATTAAATGTCTATTGGGTAGAATTCGCTCCAAGAGCATTTTTCTGTGAAATCTGCAAGATTTTAGAACATGACGTTAGGAGAAATCTACTAAATCAAAATAAATTTTATATTTATATATATGCCTTGTATGTTGAATGAAATTTTGGTAATACACATGTTCGCAACTCATTAAAGAATGTTTGTCAAACAAGTGATGCATGTGTAGCGTGTTCAGAACCCGGAATATCACAGGAAGGGAAACAATGTAAATAACATGTCTATTGAGAAGAACTCACTCCAACAGTATTTTTCTGCGAAAACTGCATGATTTTAGAAACTGAAATTTGGACAAATCTAATAATACAGAATAAAACTTTCTATGTATAAATATGCATTCTAATGTGGATGAAAGTTCGGTAATACACATGACCAGAACTCATTAAACAAAGTTGGTCGAATCCTTGATGCATGTAACGTGTTCAGAATTTGGAATGTCACGGTGAATGAAACTAGGTAAATTACATATCTTTTGGGTAGAAATCGCTCCAAGAGCATTTTTCTGCCAAATCTGCCTCATTTTCAAAACTGGGATTAAAACTAACCTGTGAAATCTGAGAAAATTCTTCAAAGTGTCAGTAAGCCTTGTATGGTGGATGAAAGTGCTGTAATCCACAGGCTAACAACTCTGTAGTGAATATTTGTCGAATCCGAGATGCATGTAGCAAGTTCAGAACACGGAATTTCACGGTGTGTGAATCCATGTAAATTACAGGTCTATTGGTTAGAACCCGCTCCAAGAGGTTTTTGCCATGAAATCTGCCTCATTTTTGAAACTGGCATTTGGAAAGCTCTGTGAAATCAGAGAAAATTCTTCTAAGCATCAATATGCCTTTATTGTGATGAAAGTCCTGTAATCCACATGCAAACAACTCTGTAGTGTATTTTTGTCAAATCCTTTCTGCATGTAGCGTGTACAAAACACGAAATTTCACAGTGGGGAATCTATGTAATTTACATATCTATTGGGTAGAACACTCTCCAACAGTTTGTTACTTTGAAAACTGCCTGATTTTGGAAACTGGCGTAAGGAAAAATCTGCCGAAATCAGAATAATAGTTTCTAGGTGTAAATATGCCTTGTATGGTGGTTGAAAGTTTGGTAATCCACATGCTAACAGCTCTGTAGTGAATGTTTGTCGAATCCGAGATACATGAAGCGTGTTCGGAACACATAATATCACGGTGGGCGAATCGATGAAAATTACATTTCTATTGGGTAGAACTCGCTCCAAGAGATTTTTCCTACGAAATCTGCTTCATTTTCATAACTGGCATTTGGAAATCTCTGCAAAATCAAAGAAAATGCTTCTAAGTAACTATATGCATTGTATTGTGATGGAAATTCGTAAAACCACATGCAAACAAATCTGTTGTGTATATTTGTAGAAAGCGTTATGCATGTAGAGTGATAGTAACACAGAAATTCCCGGGGATGGAATCTATGTAAGTTACATGTCTATTGGATAGAACTCGCTCGAACACATTTTTCCTGAGAAAACTGCCTGATTTTCAAAAGTGGCATTAGGAAAAACTGCCAAATCAGATTTCATGTTTCTATGTGAAATTATGCCATGTATGTTGGATGAAAGTTCGGTAATCTACATGTTCACAACTCATTGGAGAAAGTTTGTTGAAACCTTGATGCATGTAACGTGTTAGGAAAACGGAATGTCACTGTGAGGGAAACTATGTAAATTACATTTCTATTGGGAAGTACTCGCTCCACGAGGATTTTTCTGCGTATGTGCCTCATTTACAAAACTGGCGTTAGGAAAAACTTTTGAAGTATGAGGAAATGCTTCTAAGTGTCAATATGGCTTTTACGGTGGATGAAAGTTCAGTAATCATCATGCTAACAGCTCTGTAGTGAATATTTGTAGAATGCGTGATGCATGTACCTTTTTCGGAATACGGATTTTCACGATGACATGTTGTATGTAAATTGCATGTCTATTAGTTAGAACTCGCTCCAAGAGTATTTTCCTGTGAAAACTGCCTGAATTTTGAAACTGCCAATTGGAAAAACCTGCGAACTCTGAGTTAATATGTCTAGGTGATAATATGCCTTGTTTGGTGTTTCAAAGTTGGGTAATCCAGATGTTTACAAGTCATTAAAAATGTTTGTAGAATTTGTGATGCATGTAGCGTGTTCAGAACACGGAATATCATGGTGAGAGAAACTATGTATATTACATGTCTATTGGGAAGTACTCGCTCCAAGTGAATTTTTCTGCGAAAACTGGCTCATGTTCGAAACTGGCATTTGGAATACTCTGCGTAATCAAAGAAAATGCTTCTAAGTATCAATAAGCCTTTTATCGTGTTGAAAAATTGGTAATACACATGCAAACAAATTTGTACTGAATATTTGTCGAATCCATTATACAAGTAGCGTGTTCGTAACATGGAAATTCACGGCGAATTAATCTATGTAAATTACATGTCTATTGGGTAGAATTCACTACAAAAGATTTTTCCTGAGAAAACTGCCTGATTTTTGAAGCTGATGCTAGGAAAAAGCTGCGAAATTTGAGTCAATGCTTTTAGGTGTCAATATGTCTTGTATGGTGGATGAAAGTTCGGTAATCCACATGCTCAGAACACAGTTGTGAATGTTTTTTGAATTCGTGATGCATGTAGCGTGTCCGGAACACGGAATGTCATGGTAACTGAAACTTTGTAAACGACATTTCTATTGGATAAAACTCGCTCCAAGAGGATTTTTCTGTGAAAACTGCCTGATTTTCAAAACTGGCATAAGGAAAACGCTGCAGATTCTGAGTACATGTTTCTAGGTTTAAATATGCCTTGTATGGTGGATGAAAATTCGGTAATCCACATGCTAACAACTCAGAAGTGAATATTTGTCGAACCTGCGGTGCATGTAGCATGTTCGGAACACGGAATGTCATGGTGATGGAATCTATGTAATTTAAATATCTATTGGGTAGAACATGCTCCAGGAGAATTTACCTGTGAAAATTCCCTTATTTTATAAACTGCCATTAGGAAGATGCTGTGAACTCAGAATCATGTTTTCTAGGTGTAAATATACCTTGTGTGGTGGATGAATGTTCGGTAATCCAAACGCTCTCAACTCATTAAATAATGTTTGTGGAATGTGTGATGCATATAGCGTGTTCGATTCACGGAATATCATGGTAAGTGAAACTATGTAAATTACATGTCTACTGGTTAGAACCCACTCCAAGAGAATTTTTCTGTGTTAAATGCCTGATTTTTGAAACTGGCATTAGGGAAAAATGGTGAAATCAGTGTAAATGATTCTAGGTGTAAATATGCCTTGTATGGTGGATGAAAGTTTGGTAATCCACATGCTTAAAACTCATGAAAGAATGTTTGTTGAATCCGAGATGATTGTAGTGTGATCAGACCACGGAATTTCACGGCGAGGGAATCTAAGCAAATAACATGTCTATTGGGTAGAACTCGCTCCAAGAGCTTTTCCCTTCGAAAACTGCCTGATTTTCGAAACTGTCTTTAGGAAAAATGCAGCAAATACAGAGTAATTGTTTCTAGGAGTCAATATGCTTTGTATGGTGGAAGAAAGTTCTGTAATCCAAATGCTCACAACTCATTAAAGAATATTTTTCGAATCAGTGATGAATGTAGCGCGTTCGGAACACAGAATGTCACGGTGAGTGAAACTATGAAAATAACAATTCTACTGGTTAGAACTCGCTTGAATTGAATTTTTCTGCGAAAATTTCATGATTTTTGAAACTGGATTTTAGGAAAAACCTGCAAAATCAGAATAAATACTTCAAGGTGTAAATATGCCTTGTATGGTGGATGAAAGTTCGGTAATCCACAAGCTCACACTCATTAAAGAACGTTTGTCGAATACATCATGCATGTAACATTCAGAATATGGAATGTCATACTGAAGGAAAAAATGTAAGTTTCATGTATATTGGGTAGAACTCGCTTGAAGAGAATTTTTCTGCAAAATGTGACTCATATCAAAACTGCCATTAGGAGAACCCTGTGAAATCTGAGAAAATGTACTAAGTGTCAATATGCATTGAATGGTGCATGGAAGTCCGGTAATCCACATGTTAACAAGAGTGTAGTAAATATTTTTCAAACCGTGATTCATGTAGTGCATTCAGAAAATGGAATTTTATGGTAATGAAACTATGTAAATTACAATTCTATTGGGTAGAACTAGCTAGAATAGAATTTTTTTGCGAAAACTGCTTCATCTTTGAATCTGGAGTTTGGAAAACGCTGCAAAATCTGAGAAAAATCTTCTAAGTAGAAATATACATTGTATTGTTAGGAATGTTTGATAATCCACATGCTAACAAATCTGTCGTGAATATTTCTCGAATCCGTTATGCATGTAGCATGTTTGGACCACGGAATTTCACGGCGAGGGAGGTTATGTAAATTACAATTCCATTGGTTAGAAATCACACCAAGAGATTTTTCCTGAGAAAACTGCCTGATTTTCGAAACTGGCGTTAGGAAAAATCTGCGAACTCAGGTTAATAGTTTCTAGGTGTAAATATGCCTTGTGTGGTGGATGAAAGTTTGGTAATCCAAATGCTAACAACTGTGTAGTGAATATTTGTAGAATCCGAGATACATGATTCGTGTTCGGAACACAGAACATCACGGTGAGCGAATTTATGTAAATTAAATTTCTAGTGGGTAGAACTCGCTGCAAGAGTTTTTTCTGCGAAATCTTCATGATTGTTGAAACTGGCCTTTGGAAATCTATGGAAAATCAGGGAAAATGCTTCTATGTATCAATATCCCTTATATTGTGATGGAAGTTCATAAAACCACATGCAAACAAATCTGTGGTGAATATTTGTAGAAAGCGTTATGCATGTAGTGTGATAGTAACACGAAAATTCCCAGGATTGAATCTATGTAAATTATATGTGTATTGGGTAGAACTCACTCGAACTCATTTTTTCCTGAGAAAACTGCCTGATTTTCAAAACTGGCATTAGGAAAAACTGCAAAATCCGAGTTCATGTTTCTAGGTGTAAATATGCCTTCTATAGAGGATGAAAGTTTGGTAATCTAAATGTTCACAACTCATTAGAGAATGTTGAAATCTTGATGAATATAGCATCTTCAGAACACAGAATGTCACGGTGAGAGATACTATCTAAATTACAATTCATTTGGGTAGAACCCACTTGAAGAGTATTTATCTGCGAAAACTTCATGATTTTCAAAACTGATATTAGGAAAAAGCTGCGAAATAAGAGTAAATACTACTAGGTGTAAATATCCCTATTACGGTGGATGAAAGTTTGGTAATCCACATGTTCACAACTCAGTAAGAATATTTATCAAATCCGCGATGCATGTAGTGTGTTCTGAACATGGAATGTCATGGTAAGTGAAACTATTTTAAATTCATGTCTATTGCATAGAAATCGCTCCAAGAGTATTTTTCTGTCAAAAGTGCCTGTCCTTTACAATTGGCATTAGAACAAAGCTGCAAACACAGAGAAAAGGATTCTAGGTGTTAATATGTCTTGTACGGTGGATGAAAGTTCGGTAATACACATGTTCACAACTCATTAAAGAATGTTTGTCGAATCCGTGATCTATGTAGCGTATTCGGAACACAGAATACCATGGTGATAGAAACTTTGTAAATTAAATGTCTATTGGGTAGAATTCGCTCCAAGAGCATTTTTCTGTGAAATCTGCAAGATTTTAGAACATGACGTTAGGAGAAATCTACTAAATCAAAATAAATTTTATATTTATATATATGCCTTGTATGTTGAATGAAATTTTGGTAATACACATGTTCGCAACTCATTAAAGAATGTTTGTCAAACAAGTGATGCATGTGTAGCGTGTTCAGAACCCGGAATATCACAGGGAGGGAAACAATGTAAATAACATGTCTATTGAGAAGAACTCACTCCAACAGTATTTTTCTGCGAAAACTGCATGATTTTAGAAACTGAAATTTGGACAAATCTAATAATACAGAATAAAACTTTCTATGTATAAATTTGCATTCTAATGTGGATGAAAGTTCGGTAATACACATGACCAGAACTCATTAAACAAAGTTGGTCGTATCCTTGATGCATGTAACGTGTTCAGAATTCGGAATGTCACGGTGAATGAAACTAGGTAAATTACATATCTTTTGGGTAGAAATCGCTCCAAGAGCATTTTTCTGCCAAATCTGCCTCATTTTCAAAACTGGGATTAAAACTAACCTGTGAAATCTGAGAAAATTCTTCAAAGTGTCAGTAAGCCTTGTATGGTGGATGAAAGTGCTGTAATCCACAGGCTAACAACTCTGTAGTGAATATTTGTCGAATCCGAGATGCATGTAGCATGTTCAGAACACGGAATTTCACGGTGTGTGAATCCATGTAAATTGCAGGTCTATTGGTTAGAACTCGCTCCAAGAGGTTTTTGCCATGAAATCTGCCTCATTTTCGAAACTGGCATTTGGAAAGCTCTGTGAAATCAGAGAAAATTCTTCTAAGCATCAATATGCCTTTATTGTGATGAAAGTCCTGTAATCCACATGCAAACAACTCTGTAGTGTATTTTTGTCAAATCCTTTCTGCATGTAGCGTGTACAAAACACGAAATTTCACAGTGGGGAATCTATGTAATTTACATATCTATTGGGTAGAACACTCTCCAACAGTTTGTTACTTTGAAAACTGCCTGATTTTGGAAACTGGCGTAAGGAAAAATCTGCCGAAATCAGAATAATAGTTTCTAGGTGTAAATATGCCTTGTATGGTGGTTGAAAGTTTGGTAATCCACATGCTAACAGCTCTGTAGTGAATGTTTGTCGAATCCGAGATACATGAAGCGTGTTCGGAACACATAATATCACGGTGGGCGAATCGATGAAAATTACATTTCTATTGGGTAGAACTCGCTCCAAGAGATTTTTCCTACGAAATCTGCTTCATTTTCATAACTGGCATTTGGAAATCTCTGCAAAATCAAAGAAAATGCTTCTAAGTAACTATATGCATTGTATTGTGATGGAAATTCTTAAAACCACATGCAAACAAATCTGTTGTGTATATTTGTAGAAAGCGTTATGCATGTAGAGTGATAGTAACACAGAAATTCCCGGGGATGGAATCTATGTAAGTTACATGTCTATTGGATAGAACTCGCTCGAACACATTTTTCCTGAGAAAACTGCCTGATTTTCAAAAGTGGCATTAGGAAAAACTGCCAAATCAGATTTCATGTTTCTATGTGAAATTATGCCATGTATGTTGGATGAAAGTTCGGTAATCTACATGTTCACAACTCATTGGAGAAAGTTTGTTGAAACCTTGATGCATGTAACGTGTTAGGAAAACGGAATGTCACTGTGAGGGAAACTATGTAAATTACATTTCTATTGGGAAGTACTCGCTCCACGAGGATTTTTCTGCGTATGTGCCTCATTTACAAAACTGGCGTTAGGAAAAACTTTTGAAGTATGAGGAAATGCTTCGAAGTGTCAATATGGCTTTTACGGTGGATGAAAGTTCAGTAATCATCATGCTAACAACTCTGTAGTGAATATTTGTAGAATGCGTGATGCATGTACCTTTTTCGGAATACGGATTTTCACGATGACATGTTGTATGTAAATTGCATGTCTATTAGTTAGAACTCGCTCCAAGAGTATTTTCCTGTGAAAACTGCCTGAATTTTGAAACTGCCAATTGGAAAAACCTGCGAACTCTGAGTTAATATGTCTAGGTGATAATATGCCTTGTTTGGTGTTTCAAAGTTGGGTAATCCAGATGTTTACAAGTCATTAAAAATGTTTGTAGAATTTGTGATGCATGTAGCATGTTCAGAACACGGAATATCATGGTGAGAGAAACTATGTATATTACATGTCTATTGGGAAGTACTCGCTCCAACTGAATTTTTCTGCGAAAACTGGCTCATGTTCGAAACTGGCATTTGGAATACTCTGCGTAATCAAAGAAAATGCTTCTAAGTATCAATAAGCCTTTTATCGTGTTGAAAGTTTGGTAATACACATGCAAACAAATTTGTAGTGAATATTTGTCGAATCCATTATACAAGTAGCGTGTTCGTAACATGGAAATTCACGGCGAATTAATCTATGTAAATTACATGTCTATTGGGTAGAATTCACTACAACAGATTTTTCCTGAGAAAACTGCCTGATTTTTGAAGCTGATGCTAGGAAAAAGCTGCGAAATTTGAGTCAATGCTTTTAGGTGTCAATATGTCTTGTATGGTGGATGAAAGTTCGGTAATCCACATGCTCAGAACACAGTTGTGAATGTTTTTTGAATTCGTGATGCATGTAGCGTGTCCGGAACACGGAATGTCATGGTAACTGAAACTTTGTAAACGACATTTCTATTGGATAAAACTCGCTCCAAGAGGATTTTTCTGTGAAAACTGCCTGATTTTCAAAACTGGCATAAGGAAAACTCTGCAGATTCTGAGTACATGTTTCTAGGTTTAAATATGCCTTGTATGGTGGATGAAAATTCGGTAATCCACATGCTAACAACTCAGAAGTGAATATTTGTCGAACCTGCGGTGCATGTAGCATGTTCGGAACACGGAATGTCATGGTGATGGAATCTATGTAATTTAAATATCTATTGGGTAGAACATGCTCCAGGAGAATTTACCTGTGAAAATTCCCTTATTTTATAAACTGCCATTAGGAAGATGCTGTGAACTCAGAATCATGTTTTCTAGGTGTAAATATACCTTGTGTGGTGGATGAATGTTCGGTAATCCAAACGCTCTCAACTCATTAAATAATGTTTGTGGAATGTGTGATGCATATAGAGTGTTCGATTCACGGAATATCATGGTAAGTGAAACTATGTAAATTACATGTGTACTGGTTAGAACCCACTCCAAGAGAATTTTTCTGTGTTAAATGCCTGATTTTTGAAACTGGCATTAGGGAAAAATGGTGAAATCAGTGTAAATGATTCTAGGTGTAAATATGCCTTGTATGGTGGATGAAAGTTTGGTAATCCACATGCTTAAAACTCATGAAAGAATGTTTGTTGAATCCGAGATGATTGTAGTGTGATCAGAACACGGAATTTCACGGCGAGGGAATCTAAGCAAATAACATGTCTATTGGGTAGAACTCGCTCCAAGAGCTTTTCCCTTCGAAAACTGCCTGATTTTCGAAACTGTCTTTAGGAAAAATGCAGCAAACACAGAGTAATTGTTTCTAGGAGTCAATATGCTTTGTATGGTGGAAGAAAGTTCTGTAATCCAAATGCTCACAACTCATTAAAGAATATTTTTCGAATCAGTGATGAATGTAGCGCGTTCAGAACACAGAATGTCACGGTGAGTGAAACTATGAAAATAACAATTCTACTGGTTAGAACTCGCTTGAATTGAATTTTTCTGCGAAAATTTCATGATTTTTGAAACTGGATTTTAGGAAAAACATGCAAAATCAGAATAAATACTTCAAGGTGTAAATATGCCTTGTATGGTGGATGAAAGTTCGGTAATCCACAAGCTCACACTCATTAAAGAACGTTTGTCGAATACATCATGCATGTAACATTCAGAATATGGAATGTCATAATGAAGGAAAAAATGTAAGTTTCATGTATATTGGGTAGAACTCGCTTGAAGAGAATTTTTCTGCAAAATGTGACTCATATCAAAACTGCCATTAGGAGAACCCTGTGAAATCTGAGAAAATGCTACTAAGTGTCAATATGCCTTGAATGGTGCATGGAAGTCCGGTAATCCACATGATAACAAGAGTGTAGTAAATATTTTTCAAACCGTGATTCATGTAGTGCATTCAGAAAATGGAATTTTATGGTAATGAAACTATGTAAATTACAATTCTATTGGGTAGAACTAGCTAGAATAGAATTTTTTTGCGAAAACTGCTTCATCTTTGAATCTGGAGTTTGGAAAACGCTGCAAAATCTGAGAAAAATCTTCTAAGTAGAAATATACATTGTATTGTTAGGAATGTTTGATAAT
Source organism: Camelus bactrianus (assembly GCF_048773025.1). NCBI lineage: Eukaryota > Metazoa > Chordata > Mammalia > Artiodactyla > Camelidae > Camelus > Camelus bactrianus. The sequence goes on along the minus strand of NC_133558.1, from coordinate 45,468,173 downwards.
CCACATGCTAACAAATCTGTCGTGAATATTTGTCGAATCCGTTATGCATGTAGCATGTTTGGACCACGGAATTTCACGGCGAGGGAGGTTATATAAATTACAATTCCATTGGTTAGAAATCACACCAAGAGATTTTTCCTGAGAAAACTGCCTGATTATCGAAACTGGCGTTAGGAAAAATCTGCGAACTCAGGTTAATAGTTTCTAGGTGTAAATATGCCTTGTGTGGTGGATGAAAGTTTGGTAATCCAAATGCTAACAACTGTGTAGTGAATATTTGTAGAATCCAAGATACATGATTCGTGTTCGGAACACAGAACATCACGGTGAGCGAATTTATGTAAATTAAATTTCTAGTGGGTAGAACTCGCTGCAAGAGTTTTTTCTGCGAAATCTTCATGATTGTTGAAACTGGCCTTTGGAAATCTATGAAAAATCAGGGAAAATGCTTCTATGTACCAATATCCCTTATATTGTGATGGAAGTTCATAAAACCACATGCAAACAAATCTGTGGTGAATATTTGTAGAAAGCGTTATGCATGTAGTGTGATAGTAACACGAAAATTCCCAGGATTGAATCTATGTAAATTATATGTCTATTGGGTAGAACTCACTCGAACTCATTTTTTCCTGAGAAAACTGCCTGATTTTCAAAACTGGCATTAGGAAAAACTGCAAAATCCGAGTTCATGTTTCTAGGTGTAAATATGCCTTCTATAGAGGATGAAAGTTTGGTAATCTAAATGTTCACAACTCATTAGAGAATGTTGAAAATGATGCATATAGCGTCTTCAGAACACAGAATGTCACGGTGAGAGATACTATCTAAATTACAATTCATTTGGGTAGAACCCACTTGAAGAGTATTTATCTGCGAAAACTTCATGATTTTCAAAACTGATGTTAGGAAAAAGCTGCGAAATAAGAGTAAATACTACTAGGTGTAAATATCCCTATTACGGTGGATGAAAGTTTGGTAATCCACATGTTCACAACTCAGTGAGAATATTTATCAAATCCGCGATGCATGTAGTGTGTTCTGAACATGGAATGTCATGGTAAGTGAAACTATTTTAAATTCATGTCTATTGCATAGAAATCGCTCCAAGAGTATTTTTCTGTCAAAAGTGCCTGTCCTTTACAATTGGCATTAGAACAAAGCTGCAAACACAGAGAAAAGGATTCTAGGTGTTAATATGTCTTGTACGGTGGATGAAAGTTCGGTAATACACATGTTCACAACTCATTAAAGAATGTTTGTCGAATCCGTGATCTATGTAGCGTATTCGGAACACAGAATACCATGGTGATAGAAACTTTGTAAATTAAATGTCTATTGGGTAGAATTCGCTCCAAGAGCATTTTTCTGTGAAATCTGCAAGATTTTAGAACATGACGTTAGGAGAAATCTACTAAATGAAAATAAATTTTATATTTATATATATGCCTTGTATGTTGAATGAAATTTTGGTAATACACATGTTCGCCACTCATTAAAGAATGTTTGTCAAACAAGTGATGCATGTGTAGCGTGTTCAGAACCCGGAATATCACAGGGAGGGAAACAATGTAAATAACATGTCTATTGAGAAGAACTCACTCCAACAGTATTTTTCTGCGAAAACTGCATGATTTTAGAAACTGAAATTTGGACAAATCTAATAATACAGAATAAAACTTTCTATGTATAAATATGCATTCTAATGTGGATGAAAGTTCGGTAATACACATGACCAGAACTCATTAAACAAAGTTGGTCGAATCCTTGATGCATGTAACGTGTTCAGAATTCGGAATGTCACGGTGAATGAAACTAGGTAAATTACATATCTTTTGGGTAGAAATCGCTCCAAGAGCATTTTTCTGCCAAATCTGCCTCATTTTCAAAACTGGGATTAAAACTAACCTGTGAAATCTGAGAAAATTCTTCAAAGTGTCAGTAAGCCTTGTATGGTGGATGAAAGTGCTGTAATCCACAGGCTAACAACTCTGTAGTGAATATTTGTCGAATCCGAGATGCATGTAGCATGTTCAGAACACGGAATTTCACGGTGTGTGAATCCATGTAAATTGCAGGTCTATTGGTTAGAACTCGCTCCAAGAGGTTTTTGCCATGAAATCTGCCTCATTTTCGAAACTGGCATTTGGAAAGCTCTGTGAAATCAGAGAAAATTCTTCTAAGCATCAATATGCCTTTATTGTGATGAAAGTCCTGTAATCCACATGCAAACAACTCTGTAGTGTATTTTTGTCAAATCCTTTCTGCATGTAGCGTGTACAAAACACGAAATTTCACAGTGGGGAATCTATGTAATTTACATATCTATTGGGTAGAACACTCTCCAACAGTTTGTTACTTTGAAAACTGCCTGATTTTGGAAACTGGCGTAAGGAAAAATCTGCCGAAATCAGAATAATAGTTTCTAGGTGTAAATATGCCTTGTATGGTGGTTGAAAGTTTGGTAATCCACATGCTAACAGCTGTGTAGTGAATATTTGTCGAATCCGAGATACATGAAGCGTGTTCGAAACACATAATATCACGGTGGGCGAATCGATGAAAATTACATTTCTATTGGGTAGAACTCGCTCCAAGAGATTTTTCCTACGAAATCTGCTTCATTTTCATAACTGGCATTTGGAAATCTCTGCAAAATCAAAGAAAATGCTTCTAAGTAACTATATGCATTGTATTGTGATGGAAATTCGTAAAACCACATGCAAACAAATCTGTTGTGTATATTTGTAGAAAGCGTTATGCATGTAGAGTGATAGTAACACAGAAATTCCCGGGGATGGAATCTATGTAAGTTACATGTCTATTGGATAGAACTCGCTCGAACACATTTTTCCTGAGAAAACTGCCTGATTTTCAAAAGTGGCATTAGGAAAAACTGCCAAATCAGATTTCATGTTTCTATGTGAAATTATGCCATGTATGTTGGATGAAAGTTCGGTAATCTACATGTTCACAACTCATTGGAGAAAGTTTGTTGAAACCTTGATGCATGTAACGTGTTAGGAAAACGGAATGTCACTGTGAGGGAAACTATGTAAATTACATTTCTATTGGGAAGTACTCGCTCCACGAGGATTTTTCTGCATATGTGCCTCATTTACAAAACTGGCGTTAGGAAAAACTTTTGAAGTATGAGGAAATGCTTCTAAGTGTCAATATGGCTTTTACGGTGGATGAAAGTTCAGTAATCATCATGCTAACAACTCTGTAGTGAATATTTGTAGAATGCGTGATGCATGTACCTTTTTCGGAATACGGATTTTCACGATGACATGTTGTATGTAAATTGCATGTCTATTAGTTAGAACTCGCTCCAAGAGTATTTTCCTGTGAAAACTGCCTGAATTTTGAAACTGCCGATTGGAAAAACCTGCGAACTCTGAGTTAATATGTCTAGGTGATAATATGCCTTGTTTGGTGTTTCAAAGTTGGGTAATCCAGATGTTTACAAGTCATTAAAAATGTTTGTAGAATTTGTGATGCATGTAGCGTGTTCAGAACACGGAATATCATGGTGAGAGAAACTATGTATATTACATGTCTATTGGGAAGTACTCGCTCCAACTGAATTTTTCTGCGAAAACTGGCTCATGTTCGAAACTGGCATTTGGAATACTCTGCGTAATCAAAGAAAATGCTTCTAAGTATCAATAAGCCTTTTATCGTGTTGAAAGTTTGGTAATACACATGCAAACAAATTTGTAGTGAATATTTGTCGAATCCATTATGCAAGTAGCGTGTTCGTAACATGGAAATTCACGGCGAAGGAATCTATGTAAATTACATGTCTATTGGGTAGAATTCACTACAACAGATTTTTCCTGAGAAAACTGCCTGATTTTTGAAGCTGATGCTAGGAAAAAGCTGCGAAATTTGAGTCAATGCTTTTAGGTGTCAATATGTCTTGTATGGTGGATGAAAGTTCGGTAATCCACATGCTCAGAACACAGTTGTGAATGTTTTTTGAATTCGTGATGCATGTAGCGTGTCCGGAACACGGAATGTCATGGTAACTGAAACTTTGTAAACGACATTTCTATTGGATAAAACTCGCTCCAAGAGGATTTTTCTGTGAAAACTGCCTGATTTTCAAAACTGGCATAAGGAAAACGCTGCAGATTCTGAGTACATGTTTCTAGGTTTAAATATGCCTTGTATGGTGGATGAAAATTCGGTAATCCACATGCTAACAACTCAGAAGTGAATATTTGTCGAACCTGCGGTGCATGTAGCATGTTCGGAACACGGAATGTCATGGTGATGGAATCTATGTAATTTAAATATCTATTGGGTAGAACATGCTCCAGGAGAATTTACCTGTGAAAATTCCCTTATTTTATAAACTGCCATTAGGAAGATGCTGTGAACTCAGAATCATGTTTTCTAGGTGTAAATATACCTTGTGTGGTGGATGAATGTTCGGTAATCCAAACGCTCTCAACTCATTAAATAATGTTTGTGGAATGTGTGATGCATATAGCGTGTTCGATTCACGGAATATCATGGTAAGTGAAACTATGTAAATTACATGTCTACTGGTTAGAACCCACTCCAAGAGAATTTTTCTGTGTTAAATGCCTGATTTTTGAAACTGGCATTAGGGAAAAATGGTGAAATCAGTGTAAATGATTCTAGGTGTAAATATGCCTTGTATGGTGGATGAAAGTTTGGTAATCCACATGCTTAAAACTCATGAAAGAATGTTTGTTGAATCCGAGATGATTGTAGTGTGATCAGACCACGGAATTTCACGGCGAGGGAATCTAAGCAAATAACATGTCTATTGGGTAGAACTCGCTCCAAGAGCTTTTCCCTTCGAAAACTGCCTGATTTTCGAAACTGTCTTTAGGAAAAATGCAGCAAATACAGAGTAATTGTTTCTAGGAGTCAATATGCTTTGTATGGTGGAAGAAAGTTCTGTAATCCAAATGCTCACAACTCATTAAAGAATATTTTTCGAATCAGTGATGAATGTAGCGCGTTCGGAACACAGAATGTCACGGTGAGTGAAACTATGAAAATAACAATTCTACTGGTTAGAACTCGCTTGAATTGAATTTTTCTGCGAAAATTTCATGATTTTTGAAACTGGATTTTAGAAAAACCTGCAAAATCAGAATAAATACTTCAAGGTGTAAATATGCCTTGTATGGTGGATGAAAGTTCGGTAATCCACAAGCTCACACTCATTAAAGAACGTTTGTCGAATACATCATGCATGTAACATTCAGATTATGGAATGTCATACTGAAGGAAAAAATGTAAGTTTCATGTATATTGGGTAGAACTCGCTTGAAGAGAATTTTTCTGCAAAATGTGACTCATATCAAAACTGCCATTAGGAGAACCCTGTGAAATCTGAGAAAATGCTACTAAGTGTCAATATGCCTTGAATGGTGCATGGAAGTCCGGTAATCCACATGTTAACAAGAGTGTAGTAAATATTTTTCAAACCGTGATTCATGTAGTGCATTCAGAAAATGGAATTTTATGGTAATGAAACTATGTAAATTACAATTCTATTGGGTAGAACTAGCTAGAATAGAATTTTTTTGCGAAAACTGCTTCATTTTTGAATCTGGAGTTTGGAAAACGCTGCAAAATCTGAGAAAATTCTTCTAAGTAGAAATATACATTGTATTGTTAGGAATGTTTGATAATCCACATGCTAACAAATCTGTCGTGAATATTTGTCGAATCCGTTATGCATGAAGCATGTTTGGACCACGGAATTTCACGGGGAGGGAGGTTATGTAAATTACATTTCTATTGGTTAGAAATCACTCCAAGAGATTTTTCCTGAGAAAACTGCCTGATTTTCGAAACTGACATTAGGAAAAATCTGCGAACTCAGGTTAATAGTTTCTAGGTGTAAATATGCCTTGTGTGGTGGATGAAAGTTTGGTAATCCGAATGCTAACAACTGTGTAGTGAATATTTGTAGAATCCGAGATACATGATTCGTGTTCGGAACACAGAACATCACGGTGAGCCAATTTATGTAAATTAAATTTCTAGTGGGTAGAACTCGCTGCAAGATTTTTTTCTGCGAAATCTTCATGATTGTTGAAACTGACCTTTGGAAATCTCTGGAAAATCAGAGTAAATGCTTCTACATATCAATATCCCATATATTGTGATGGAAGTTCATAAAACCACATGCAAACAAATCTGTGGTGAATATTTGTAGAAAGCGTTATGCATGTAGTTTGATAGTAACACGAAAATTCCCAGGATTGAATCTATGTAAATTATATGTCTATTGGGTAGAACTCACTCGAACTCATTTTTTCCTGAGAAAACTGCCTGATTTTCAAAACTGGCATTAGGAAAAACTGCAAAATCCGAGTTCATGTTTCTAGGTGTAAATATGCCTTCTATAGAGGATGAAAGTTTGGTAATCTAAATGTTCACAACTCATTAGAGAATGTTGAAATCTTGATGAATATAGCGTCTTCAGAACACAGAATGTCACGGTGAGAGATACTATCTAAATTACAATTCATTTGGGTAGAACCCACTTGAAGAGTATTTATCTGCGAAAACTTCATGATTTTCAAAACTGATTTTAGGAAAAAGCTGCGAAATAAGAGTAAATACTACTAGGTGTAAATATCCCTATTACGGTGGATGAAAGTTTGGTAATCCACATGTTCACAACTCAGTAAGAATATTTATCAAATCCGCGATGCATGTAGTGTGTTCTGAACATGGAATGTCATGGTAAGTGAAACTATTTTAAATTCATGTCTATTGCATAGAAATCTCTCCAAGAGTATTTTTCTGTCAAAAGTGCCTGTCCTTTACAATTGGCATTAGAACAAAGCTGCAAACACAGAGAAAAGGATTCTAGGTGTTAATATGTCTTGTACGGTGGATGAAAGTTCGGTAATACACATGTTCACAACTCATTAAAGAATGTTTGTCGAATCCGTGATCTATGTAGCGTATTCGGAACACAGAATACCATGGTGATAGAAACTTTGTAAATTAAATGTCTATTGGGTAGAATTCGCTCCAAGAGCATTTTTCTGTGAAATCTGCAAGATTTTAGAACATGACGTTAGGAGAAATCTACTAAATCAAAATAAATTTTATATTTATATATATGCCTTGTATGTTGAATGAAATTTTGGTAATACACATGTTCGCAACTCATTAAAGAATGTTTGTCAAACAAGTGATGCATGTGTAGCGTGTTCAGAACCCGGAATATCACAGGGAGGGAAACAATGTAAATAACATGTCTATTGAGAAGAACTCACTCCAACAGTATTTTTCTGCGAAAACTGCATGATTTTAGAAACTGAAATTTGGACAAATCTAATAATACAGAATAAAACTTTCTATGTATAAATATGCATTCTAATGTGGATGAAAGTTCGGTAATACACATGACCAGAACTCATTAAACAAAGTTGGTCGAATCCTTGATGCATGTAACGTGTTCAGAATTCGGAATGTCACGGTGAATGAAACTAGGTAAATTACATATCTTTTGGGTAGAAATCGCTCCAAGAGCATTTTTCTGCCAAATCTGCCTCATTTTCAAAACTGGGATTAAAACTAACCTGTGAAATCTGAGAAAATTCTTCAAAGTGTCAGTAAGCCTGGTATGGTGGATGAAAGTGCTGTAATCCACAGGCTAACAACTCTGTAGTGAATATTTGTCGAATCCGAGATGCATGTAGCATGTTCAGAACACGGAATTTCACGGTGTGTGAATCCATGTAAATTACAGGTCTATTGGTTAGAACCCGCTCCAAGAGGTTTTTGCCATGAAATCTGCCTCATTTTCGAAACTGGCATTTGGAAAGCTCTGTGAAATCAGAGAAAATTCTTCTAAGCATCAATATGCCTTTATTGTGATGAAAGTCCTATAATCCACATGCAAACAACTCTGTAGTGTATTTTTGTCAAATCCTTTCTGCATGTAGCGTGTACAAAACACGAAATTTCACAGTGGGGAATCTATGTAATTTACATATCTATTGGGTAGAACACTCTCCAACAGTTTGTTACTTTGAAAACTGCCTGATTTTGGAAACTGGCGTAAGGAAAAATCTGCCGAAATCAGAATAATAGTTTCTAGGTGTAAATATGCCTTGTATGGTGGTTGAAAGTTTGGTAATCCACATGCTAACAGCTCTGTAGTGAATGTTTGTCGAATCCGAGATACATGAAGCGTGTTCGGAACACATAATATCACGGTGGGCGAATCGATGAAAATTACATTTCTATTGGGTAGAACTCGCTCCAAGAGATTTTTCCTACGAAATCTGCTTCATTTTCATAACTGGCATTTGGAAATCTCTGCAAAATCAAAGAAAATGCTTCTAAGTAACTATATGCATTGTATTGTGATGGAAATTCGTAAAACCACATGCAAACAAATCTGTTGTGTATATTTGTAGAAAGCGTTATGCATGTAGAGTGATAGTAACACAGAAATTCCCGGGGATGGAATCTATGTAAGTTACATGTCTATTGGATAGAACTCGCTCGAACACATTTTTCCTGAGAAAACTGCCTGATTTTCAAAAGTGGCATTAGGAAAAACTGCCAAATCAGATTTCATGTTTCTATGTGAAATTATGCCATGTATGTTGGATGAAAGTTCGGTAATCCACATGCTCACACTCATTAAAGAATGTTTGTCGAATACGTCATGCATGTAACATTCAGAATATGGAATGTCATACTGAAGGAAAAAATGTAAGTTTCATGTATATTGGGTAGAACTCGCTTGAAGAGAATTTTTCTGCAAAATGTGACTCATATCAAAACTGCCATTAGGAGAACCCTGTGAAATCTGTGAAAATGCTACTAAGTGTCAATATGCCTTGAATGGTGCATGGAAGTCCGGTAATCCACATGTTAACAAGAGTGTAGTAAATATTTTTCAAACCGTGATTCATGTAGTGCATTCAGAAAATGGAATTTTATGGTAATGAAACTATGTAAATTACAATTCTATTGGGTAGAACTAGCTAGAATAGAATTTTTTTGCGAAAACTGCTTCATCTTTGAATCTGGAGTTTGGAAAACGCTGCAAAATCTGAGAAAATTCTTCTAAGTAGAAATATACATTGTATTGTTAGGAATGTTTGATAATCCACATGCTAACAAATCTGTCGTGAATATTTGTCGAATCCGTTATGCATGAAGCATGTTTGGACCACGGAATTTCACGGCGAGGGAGGTTATGTAAATTACATTTCTATTGGTTAGAAATCACTCCAAGAGATTTTTCCTGAGAAAACTGCCTGATTTTCGAAACTGACATTAGGAAAAATCTGCGAACTCAGGTTAATAGTTTCTAGGTGTAAATATGCCTTGTGTGGTGGATGAAAGTTTGGTAATCCGAATGCTAACAACTGTGTATTGAATATTTGTAGAATCCGAGATACATGATTCGTGTTCGGAACACAGAACATCACGGTGAGCCAATTTATGTAAATTAAATTTCTAGTGGGTAGAACTCGCTGCAAGATTTTTTTCTGCGAAATCTTCATGATTGTTGAAACTGACCTTTGGAAATCTCTGGAAAATCAGAGTAAATGCTTCTACATATCAATATCCCATATATTGTGATGGAAGTTCATAAAACCACATGCAAACAAATCTGTGGTGAATATTTGTAGAAAGCGTTATGCATGTAGTTTGATAGTAACACAAAAATTCCCAGGATTGAATCTATGTAAATTATATGTCTATTGGGTAGAACTCACTCGAACTCATTTTTTCCTGAGAAAACTGCCTGATTTTCAAAACTGGCATTAGGAAAAACTGCAAAATCCGAGTTCATGTTTCTAGGTGTAAATATGCCTTCTATAGAGGATGAAAGTTTGGTAATCTAAATGTTCACAACTCATTAGAGAATGTTGAAATCTTCATGAATATAGCGTCTTCAGAACACAGAATGTCACGGTGAGAGATACTATCTAAATTACAATTCATTTGGGTAGAACCCACTTGAAGAGTATTTATCTGCGAAAACTTCATGATTTTCAAAACTGATGTTAGGAAAAAGCTGCGAAATAAGAGTAAATACTACTAGGTGTAAATATCCCTATTACGGTGGATGAAAGTTTGGTAATCCACATGTTCACAACTCAGTAAGAATATTTATCAAATCCGCGATGCATGTAGTGTGTTCTGAACATGGAATGTCATGGTAAGTGAAACTATTTTAAATTCATGTCTATTGCATAGAAATCGCTCCAAGAGTATTTTTCTGTCAAAAGTGCCTGTCCTTTACAATTGGCATTAGAACAAAGCTGCAAACACAGAGAAAAGGATTCTAGGTGTTAATATGTCTTGTACGGTGGATGAAAGTTCGGTAATACACATGTTCACAACTCATTAAAGAATGTTTGTCGAATCCGTGATCTATGTAGCGTATTCGGAACACAGAATACCATGGTGATAGAAACTTTGTAAATTAAATGTCTATTGGGTAGAATTCGCTCCAAGAGCATTTTTCTGTGAAATCTGCAAGATTTTAGAACATGACGTTAGGAGAAATCTACTAAATCAAAATAAATTTTATATTTATATATATGCCTTGTATGTTGAATGAAATTTTGGTAATACACATGTTCGCAACTCATTAAAGAATGTTTGTCAAACAAGTGATGCATGTGTAGCGTGTTCAGAACCCGGAATATCACAGGGAGGGAAACAATGTAAATAACATGTCTATTGAGAAGAACTCACTCCAACAGTATTTTTCTGCGAAAACTGCATGATTTTAGAAACTGAAATTTGGACAAATCTAATAATACAGAATAAAACTTTCTATGTATAAATATGCATTCTAATGTGGATGAAAGTTCGGTAATACACATGACCACAACTCATTAAACAAAGTTGGTCGAATCCTTGATGCATGTAACGTGTTCAGAATTCGGAATGTCACGGTGAATGAAACTAGGTAAATTACATATCTTTTGGGTAGAAATCGCTCCAAGAGCATTTTTCTGCCAAATCTGCCTCATTTTCAAAACTGGGATTAAAACTAACCTGTGAAATCTGAGAAAATTCTTCAAAGTGTCAGTAAGCCTGGTATGGTGGATGAAAGTGCTGTAATCCACAGGCTAACAACTCTGTAGTGAATATTTGTCGAATCCGAGATGCATGTAGCATGTTCAGAACACGGAATTTCACGGTGTGTGAATCCATGTAAATTACAGGTCTATTGGTTAGAACCCGCTCCAAGAGGTTTTTGCCATGAAATCTGCCTCATTTTCGAAACTGGCATTTGGAAAGCTCTGTGAAATCAGAGAAAATTCTTCTAAGCATCAATATGCCTTTATTGTGATGAAAGTCCTGTAATCCACATGCAAACAACTCTGTAGTGTATTTTTGTCAAATCCTTTCTGCATGTAGCGTGTACAAAACACGAAATTTCACAGTGGGGAATCTATGTAATTTACATATCTATTGGGTAGAACACTCTCCAACAGTTTGTTACTTTGAAAACTGCCTGATTTTGGAAACTGGTGTAAGGAAAAATCTGCCGAAATCAGAATAATAGTTTCTAGGTGTAAATATGCCTTGTATGGTGGTTGAAAGTTTGGTAATCCACATGCTAACAGCTCTGTAGTGAATGTTTGTCGAATCCGAGATACATGAAGCGTGTTCGGAACACATAATATCACGGTGGGCGAATCGATGAAAATTACATTTCTATTGGGTAGAACTCGCTCCAAGAGATTTTTCCTACGAAATCTGCTTCATTTTCATAACTGGCATTTGGAAATCTCTGCAAAATCAAAGAAAATGCTTCTAAGTAACTATATGCATTGTATTGTGATGGAAATTCGTAAAACCACATGCAAACAAATCTGTTGTGTATATTTGTAGAAAGCGTTATGCATGTAGAGTGATAGTAACACAGAAATTCCCGGGGATGGAATCTATGTAAGTTACATGTCTATTGGATAGAACTCGCTCGAACACATTTTTCCTGAGAAAACTGCCTGATTTTCAAAAGTGGCATTAGGAAAAACTGCCAAATCAGATTTCATGTTTCTATGTGAAATTATGCCATGTATGTTGGATGAAAGTTCGGTAATCTACATGTTCACAACTCATTGGAGAAAGTTTGTTGAAACCTTGATGCATGTAACGTGTTAGGAAAACGGAATGTCACTGTGAGGGAAACTATGTAAATTACATTTCTATTGGGAAGTACTCGCTCCACGAGGATTTTTCTGCGTATGTGCCTCATTTACAAAACTGGCGTTAGGAAAACCTTTTGAAGTATGAGGAAATGCTTCTAAGTGTCAATATGGCTTTTACGGTGGATGAAAGTTCAGTAATCATCATGCTAACAACTCTGTAGTGAATATTTGTAGAATGCGTGATGCATGTACCTTTTTCGGAATACGGATTTTCACGATGACATGTTGTATGTAAATTGCATGTCTATTAGTTAGAACTCGCTCCAAGAGTATTTTCCTGTGAAAACTGCCTGAATTTTGAAACTGCCGATTGGAAAAACCTGCGAACTCTGAGTTAATATGTCTAGGTGATAATATGCCTTGTTTGGTGTTTCAAAGTTGGGTAATCCAGATGTTTACAAGTCATTAAAAATGTTTGTAGAATTTGTGATGCATGTAGCGTGTTCAGAACATGGAATATCATGGTGAGAGAAACTATGTATATTACATGTCTATTGGGAAGTACTCGCTCCAACTGAATTTTTCTGCGAAAACTGGCTCATGTTCGAAACTGGCATTTGGAATACTCTGCGTAATCAAAGAAAATGCTTCTAAGTATCAATAAGCCTTTTATCGTGTTGAAAGTTTGGTAATACACATGCAAACAAATTTGTAGTGAATATTTGTCGAATCCATTATGCAAGTAGCGTGTTCGTAACATGGAAATTCACGGCGAAGGAATCTATGTAAATTACATGTCTATTGGGTAGAATTCACTACAACAGATTTTTCCTGAGAAAACTGCCTGATTTTTGAAGCTGATGCTAGGAAAAAGCTGCGAAATTTGAGTCAATGCTTTTAGGTGTCAATATGTCTTGTATGGTGGATGAAAGTTCGGTAATCCACATGCTCAGAACACAGTTGTGAATGTTTTTTGAATTCGTGATGCATGTAGCGTGTCCAGAACACGGAATGTCATGGTAACTGAAACTTTGTAAACGACATTTCTATTGGATAAAACTCGCTCCAAGAGGATTTTTCTGTGAAAACTGCCTGATTTTCCAAACTGGCATAAGGAAAACGCTGCAGATTCTGAGTACATGTTTCTAGGTTTAAATATGCCTTGTATGGTGGATGAAAATTCGGTAATCCACATGCTAACAACTCAGAAGTGAATATTTGTCGAACCTGTGGTGCATGTAGCATGTTCGGAACACGGAATGTCATGGTGATGGAATCTATGTAATTTAAATATCTATTGGGTAGAACATGCTCCAGGAGAATTTACCTGTGAAAATTCCCTTATTTTATAAACTGCCATTAGGAAGATGCTGTGAACTCAGAATCATGTTTTCTAAGTGTAAATATACCTTGTGTGGTGGATGAATGTTCGGTAATCCAAACGCTCTCAACTCATTAAATAATGTTAGTGGAATGTGTGATGCATATAGCGTGTTCGATTCACGGAATATCATGGTAAGTGAAACTATGTAAATTACATGTGTACTGGTTAGAACCCACTCCAAGAGAATTTTTCTGTGTTAAATGCCTGATTTTTGAAACTGGCATTAGGGAAAAATGGTGAAATCAGTGTAAATGATTCTAGGTGTAAATATGCCTTGTATGGTGGATGAAAGTTTGGTAATCCACATGCTTAAAACTCATGAAAGAATGTTTGTTGAATCCGAGATGATTGTAGTGTGATCAGAACACGGAATTTCACGGCGAGGGAATGTAAGCAAATAACATGTCTATTGGGTAGAACTCGCTCCAAGAGCTTTTCCCTTCGAAAACTGCCTGATTTTCGAAACTGTCTTTAGGAAAAATGCAGCAAACACAGAGTAATTTTTTCTAGGAGTCAATATGCTTTGTATGGTGGAAGAAAGTTCTGTAATCCAAATGCTCACAACTCATTAAAGAATATTTTTCGAATCAGTGATGAATGTAGCGCGTTCGGAACACAGAATGTCACGGTGAGTGAAACTATGAAAATAACAATTCTACTGGTTAGAACTCGCTTGAATTGAATTTTTCTGCGAAAATTTCATGATTTTTGAAACTGGATTTTAGAAAAACCTGCAAAATCAGAATAAATACTTCAAGGTGTAAATATGCCTTGTATGGTGGATGAAAGTTCGGTAATCCACAAGCTCACACTCATTAAAGAAAGTTTGTCGAATACATCATGCATGTAACATTCAGAATATGGAATGTCATACTGAAGGAAAAAATGTAAGTTTCATGTATATTGGGTAGAACTCGCTTGAAGAGAATTTTTCTGCAAAATGTGACTCATATCAAAACTGCCATTAAGAGAACCCTGTGAAATCTGAGAAAATGCTACTAAGTGTCAATATGCCTTGAATGGTGCATGGAAGTCCGGTAATCCACATGTTAACAAGAGTGTAGTAAATATTTTTCAAACAGTGATTCATGTAGTGCATTCAGAAAATGGAATTTTATGGTAATGAAACTATGTAAATTACAATTCTCTTGGGTAGAACTAGCTAGAATAGAATTTTTTTGCGAAAACTGCTTCATTTTTGAATCTGGAGTTTGGAAAACGCTGCAAAATCTGAGAAAATTCTTCTAAGTAGAAATATACATTGTATTGTTAGGAATGTTTGATAATCCACATGCTGACAAATCTGTCGTGAATATTTGTCGAATCCGTTATGCATGAAGCATTTTTGGACCACGGAATTTCACGGCAAGGGAGGTTATGTAAATTACATTTCTATTGGTTAGAAATCACTCCAAGAGATTTTTCCTGAGAAAACTGCCTGATTTTCGAAACTGACATTAGGAAAAATCTGCGAACTCAGGTTAATAGTTTCTAGGTGTAAATATGCCTTGTGTGGTGGATGAAAGTTTGGTAATCCGAATGCTAACAACTGTGTAGTGAATATTTGTAGAATCCGAGATACATGATTCGTGTTCGGAACACAGAACATCACGGTGAGCCAATTTATGTAAATTAAATTTCTAGTGGGTAGAACTCGCTGCAAGATTTTTTTCTGCGAAATCTTCATGATTGTTGAAACTGACCTTTGGAAATCTCTGGAAAATCAGAGTAAATGCTTCTACGTATCAATATCCCATATATTGTGATGGAAGTTCATAAAACCACATGCAAACAAATCTGTGGTGAATATTTGTAGAAAGCGTTATGCATGTAGTTTGATAGTAACACGAAAATTCCCAGGATTGAATCTATGTAAATTATATGTCTATTGGGTAGAACTCACTCGAACTCATTTTTTCCTGAGAAAACTGCCTGATTTTCAAAACTGGCATTAGGAAAAACTGCAAAATCCGAGTTCATGTTTCTAGGTGTAAATATGCCTTCTATAGAGGATGAAAGTTTGGTAATCTAAATGTTCACAACTCATTAGAGAATGTTGAAATCTTGATGAATATAGTGTCTTCAGAACACAGAATGTCACGGTGAGAGATACTATCTAAATTACAATTCATTTGGGTAGAACCCACTTGAAGAGTATTTATCTGCGAAAACTTCATGATTTTCAAAACTGATGTTAGGAAAAAGCTGCGAAATAAGAGTAAATACTACTAGGTGTAAATATCCCTATTACGGTGGATGAAAGTTTGGTAATCCACATGTTCACAACTCAGTAAGAATATTTATCAAATCCGCGATGCATGTAGTGTGTTCTGAACATGGAATGTCATGGTAAGTGAAACTATTTTAAATTCATGTCTATTGCATAGAAATCGCTCCAAGAGTATTTTTCTGTCAAAAGTGCCTGTCCTTTACAATTGGCATTAGAACAAAGCTGCAAACACAGAGAAAAGGATTCTAGGTGTTAATATGTCTTGTACGGTGGATGAAAGTTCGGTAATACACATGTTCACAACTCATTAAAGAATGTTTGTCGAATCCGTGATCTATGTAGCGTATTCGGAACACAGAATACCATGGTGATAGAAACTTTGTAAATTAAATGTCTATTGGGTAGAATTCGCTCCAAGAGCATTTTTCTGTGAAATCTGCAAGATTTTAGAACATGACGTTAGGAGAAATCTACTAAATCAAAATAAATTTTATATTTATATATATGCCTTGTATGTTGAATGAAATTTTGGTAATACACATGTTCGCAACTCATTAAAGAATGTTTGTCAAACAAGTGATGCATGTGTAGCGTGTTCAGAACCCGGAATATCACAGGGAGGGAAACAATGTAAATAACATGTCTATTGAGAAGAACTCACTCCAACAGTATTTTTCTGCGAAAACTGCATGATTTTAGAAACTGAAATTTGGACAAATCTAATAATACAGAATAAAACTTTCTATGTATAAATATGCATTCTAATGTGGATGAAAGTTCGGTAATACACATGACCACAACTCATTAAACAAAGTTGGTCGAATCCTTGATGCATGTAACGTGTTCAGAATTCGGAATGTCACGGTGAATGAAACTAGGTAAATTACATATCTTTTGGGTAGAAATCGCTCCAAGAGCATTTTTCTGCCAAATCTGCCTCATTTTCAAAACTGGGATTAAAACTAACCTGTGAAATCTGAGAAAATTCTTCAAAGTGTCAGTAAGCCTGGTATGGTGGATGAAAGTGCTGTAATCCACAGGCTAACAACTCTGTAGTGAATATTTGTCGAATCCGAGATGCATGTAGCATGTTCAGAACACGGAATTTCACGGTGTGTGAATCCATGTAAATTACAGGTCTATTGGTTAGAACCCGCTCCAAGAGGTTTTTGCCATGAAATCTGCCTCATTTTCGAAACTGGCATTTGGAAAGCTCTGTGAAATCAGAGAAAATTCTTCTAAGCATCAATATGCCTTTATTGTGATGAAAGTCCTGTAATCCACATGCAAACAACTCTGTAGTGTATTTTTGTCAAATCCTTTCTGCATGTAGCGTGTACAAAACACGAAATTTCACAGTGGGGAATCTATGTAATTTACATATCTATTGGGTAGAACACTCTCCAACAGTTTGTTACTTTGAAAACTGCCTGATTTTGGAAACTGGTGTAAGGAAAAATCTGCCGAAATCAGAATAATAGTTTCTAGGTGTAAATATGCCTTGTATGGTGGTTGAAAGTTTGGTAATCCACATGCTAACAGCTCTGTAGTGAATGTTTGTCGAATCCGAGATACATGAAGCGTGTTCGGAACACATAATATCACGGTGGGCGAATCGATGAAAATTACATTTCTATTGGGTAGAACTCGCTCCAAGAGATTTTTCCTACGAAATCTGCTTCATTTTCATAACTGGCATTTGGAAATCTCTGCAAAATCAAAGAAAATGCTTCTAAGTAACTATATGCATTGTATTGTGATGGAAATTCGTAAAACCACATGCAAACAAATCTGTTGTGTATATTTGTAGAAAGCGTTATGCATGTAGAGTGATAGTAACACAGAAATTCCCGGGGATGGAATCTATGTAAGTTACATGTCTATTGGATAGAACTCGCTCGAACACATTTTTCCTGAGAAAACTGCCTGATTTTCAAAAGTGGCATTAGGAAAAACTGCCAAATCAGATTTCATGTTTCTATGTGAAATTATGCCATGTATGTTGGATGAAAGTTCGGTAATCCACATGCTCACACTCATTAAAGAATGTTTGTCGAATACGTCATGCATGTAACATTCAGAATATGGAATGTCATACTGAAGGAAAAAATGTAAGTTTCATGTATATTGGGTAGAACTCGCTTGAAGAGAATTTTTCTGCAAAATGTGACTCATATCAAAACTGCCATTAGGAGAACCCTGTGAAATCTGAGAAAATGCTACTAAGTGTCAATATGCCTTGAATGGTGCATGGAAGTCCGGTAATCCACATGTTAACAAGAGTGTAGTAAATATTTTTCAAACCGTGATTCATGTAGTGCATTCAGAAAATGGAATTTTATGGTAATGAAACTATGTAAATTACAATTCTATTGGGTAGAACTAGCTAGAATAGAATTTTTTTGCGAAAACTGCTTCATCTTTGAATCTGGAGTTTGGAAAACGCTGCAAAATCTGAGAAAATTCTTCTAAGTAGAAATATACATTGTATTGTTAGGAATGTTTGATAATCCACATGCTAACAAATCTGTCGTGAATATTTGTCGAATCCGTTATGCATGAAGCATGTTTGGACCACGGAATTTCACGGGGAGGGAGGTTATGTAAATTACATTTCTATTGGTTAGAAATCACTCCAAGAGATTTTTCCTGAGAAAACTGCCTGATTTTCGAAACTGACATTAGGAAAAATCTGCGAACTCAGGTTAATAGTTTCTAGGTGTAAATATGCCTTGTGTGGTGGATGAAAGTTTGGTAATCCGAATGCTAACAACTGTGTATTGAATATTTGTAGAATCCGAGATACATGATTCGTGTTCGGAACACAGAACATCACGGTGAGCCAATTTATGTAAATTAAATTTCTAGTGGGTAGAACTCGCTGCAAGATTTTTTTCTGCGAAATCTTCATGATTGTTGAAACTGACCTTTGGAAATCTCTGGAAAATCAGAGTAAATGCTTCTACATATCAATATCCCATTTATTGTGATGGAAGTTCATAAAACCACATGCAAACAAATCTGTGGTGAATATTTGTAGAAAGCGTTATGCATGTAGTTTGATAGTAACACGAAAATTCCCAGGATTGAATCTATGTAAATTATATGTCTATTGGGTAGAACTCACTCGAACTCATTTTTTCCTGAGAAAACTGCCTGATTTTCAAAACTGGCATTAGGAAAAACTGCAAAATCCGAGTTCATGTTTCTAGGTGTAAATATGCCTTCTATAGAGGATGAAAGTTTGGTAATCTAAATGTTCACAACTCATTAGAGAATGTTGAAATCTTCATGAATATAGCGTCTTCAGAACACAGAATGTCACGGTGAGAGATACTATCTAAATTACAATTCATTTGGGTAGAACCCACTTGAAGAGTATTTATCTGCGAAAACTTCATGATTTTCAAAACTGATGTTAGGAAAAAGCTGCGAAATAAGAGTAAATACTACTAGGTGTAAATATCCCTATTACGGTGGATGAAAGTTTGGTAATCCACATGTTCACAACTCAGTAAGAATATTTATCAAATCCGCGATGCATGTAGTGTGTTCTGAACATGGAATGTCATGGTAAGTGAAACTATTTTAAATTCATGTCTATTGCATAGAAATCTCTCCAAGAGTATTTTTCTGTCAAAAGTGCCTGTCCTTTACAATTGGCATTAGAACAAAGCTGCAAACACAGAGAAAAGGATTCTAGGTGTTAATATGTCTTGTACGGTGGATGAAAGTTCGGTAATACACATGTTCACAACTCATTAAAGAATGTTTGTCGAATCCGTGATCTATGTAGCGTATTCGGAACACAGAATACCATGGTGATAGAAACTTTGTAAATTAAATGTCTATTGGGTAGAATTCGCTCCAAGAGCATTTTTCTGTGAAATCTGCAAGATTTTAGAACATGACGTTAGGAGAAATCTACTAAATCAAAATAAATTTTATATTTATATATATGCCTTGTATGTTGAATGAAATTTTGGTAATACACATGTTCGCAACTCATTAAAGAATGTTTGTCAAACAAGTGATGCATGTGTAGCGTGTTCAGAACCCGGAATATCACAGGGAGGGAAACAATGTAAATAACATGTCTATTGAGAAGAACTCACTCCAACAGTATTTTTCTGCGAAAACTGCATGATTTTAGAAACTGAAATTTGGACAAATCTAATAATACAGAATAAAACTTTCTATGTATAAATATGCATTCTAATGTGGATGAAAGTTCGGTAATACACATGACCACAACTCATTAAACAAAGTTGGTCGAATCCTTGATGCATGTAACGTGTTCAGAATTCGGAATGTCACGGTGAATGAAACTAGGTAAATTACATATCTTTTGGGTAGAAATCGCTCCAAGAGCATTTTTCTGCCAAATCTGCCTCATTTTCAAAACTGGGATTAAAACTAACCTGTGAAATCTGAGAAAATTCTTCAAAGTGTCAGTAAGCCTGGTATGGTGGATGAAAGTGCTGTAATCCACAGGCTAACAACTCTGTAGTGAATATTTGTCGAATCCGAGATGCATGTAGCATGTTCAGAACACGGAATTTCACGGTGTGTGAATCCATGTAAATTACAGGTCTATTGGTTAGAACCCGCTCCAAGAGGTTTTTGCCATGAAATCTGCCTCATTTTCGAAACTGGCATTTGGAAAGCTCTGTGAAATCAGAGAAAATTCTTCTAAGCATCAATATGCCTTTATTGTGATGAAAGTCCTGTAATCCACATGCAAACAACTCTGTAGTGTATTTTTGTCAAATCCTTTCTGCATGTAGCGTGTACAAAACACGAAATTTCACAGTGGGGAATCTATGTAATTTACATATCTATTGGGTAGAACACTCTCCAACAGTTTGTTACTTTGAAAACTGCCTGATTTTGGAAACTGGCGTAAGGAAAAATCTGCCGAAATCAGAATAATAGTTTCTAGGTGTAAATATGCCTTGTATGGTGGTTGAAAGTTTGGTAATCCACATGCTAACAGCTCTGTAGTGAATGTTTGTCGAATCCGAGATACATGAAGCGTGTTCGGAACACATAATATCACGGTGGGCGAATCGATGAAAATTACATTTCTATTGGGTAGAACTCGCTCCAAGAGATTTTTCCTACGAAATCTGCTTCATTTTCATAACTGGCATTTGGAAATCTCTGCAAAATCAAAGAAAATGCTTCTAAGTAACTATATGCATTGTATTGTGATGGAAATTCGTAAAACCACATGCAAACAAATCTGTTGTGTATATTTGTAGAAAGCGTTATGCATGTAGAGTGATAGTAACACAGAAATTCCCGGGGATGGAATCTATGTAAGTTACATGTCTATTGGATAGAACTCGCTCGAACACATTTTTCCTGAGAAAACTGCCTGATTTTCAAAAGTGGCATTAGGAAAAACTGCCAAATCAGATTTCATGTTTCTATGTGAAATTATGCCATGTATGTTGGATGAAAGTTCGGTAATCTACATGTTCACAACTCATTGGAGAAAGTTTGTTGAAACCTTGATGCATGTAACGTGTTAGGAAAACGGAATGTCACTGTGAGGGAAACTATGTAAATTACATTTCTATTGGGAAGTACTCGCTCCACGAGGATTTTTCTGCGTATGTGCCTCATTTACAAAACTGGCGTTAGGAAAACCTTTTGAAGTATGAGGAAATGCTTCTAAGTGTCAATATGGCTTTTACGGTGGATGAAAGTTCAGTAATCATCATGCTAACAACTCTGTAGTGAATATTTGTAGAATGCGTGATGCATGTACCTTTTTCGGAATACGGATTTTCACGATGACATGTTGTATGTAAATTGCATGTCTATTAGTTAGAACTCGCTCCAAGAGTATTTTCCTGTGAAAACTGCCTGAATTTTGAAACTGCCGATTGGAAAAACCTGCGAACTCTGAGTTAATATGTCTAGGTGATAATATGCCTTGTTTGGTGTTTCAAAGTTGGGTAATCCAGATGTTTACAAGTCATTAAAAATGTTTGTAGAATTTGTGATGCATGTAGCGTGTTCAGAACATGGAATATCATGGTGAGAGAAACTATGTATATTACATGTCTATTGGGAAGTACTCGCTCCAACTGAATTTTTCTGCGAAAACTGGCTCATGTTCGAAACTGGCATTTGGAATACTCTGCGTAATCAAAGAAAATGCTTCTAAGTATCAATAAGCCTTTTATCGTGTTGAAAGTTTGGTAATACACATGCAAACAAATTTGTAGTGAATATTTGTCGAATCCATTATGCAAGTAGCGTGTTCGTAACATGGAAATTCACGGCGAAGGAATCTATGTAAATTACATGTCTATTGGGTAGAATTCACTACAACAGATTTTTCCTGAGAAAACTGCCTGATTTTTGAAGCTGATGCTAGGAAAAAGCTGCGAAATTTGAGTCAATGCTTTTAGGTGTCAATATGTCTTGTATGGTGGATGAAAGTTCGGTAATCCACATGCTCAGAACACAGTTGTGAATGTTTTTTGAATTCGTGATGCATGTAGCGTGTCCAGAACACGGAATGTCATGGTAACTGAAACTTTGTAAACGACATTTCTATTGGATAAAACTCGCTCCAAGAGGATTTTTCTGTGAAAACTGCCTGATTTTCCAAACTGGCATAAGGAAAACGCTGCAGATTCTGAGTACATGTTTCTAGGTTTAAATATGCCTTGTATGGTGGATGAAAATTCGGTAATCCACATGCTAACAACTCAGAAGTGAATATTTGTCGAACCTGTGGTGCATGTAGCATGTTCGGAACACGGAATGTCATGGTGATGGAATCTATGTAATTTAAATATCTATTGGGTAGAACATGCTCCAGGAGAATTTACCTGTGAAAATTCCCTTATTTTATAAACTGCCATTAGGAAGATGCTGTGAACTCAGAATCATGTTTTCTAAGTGTAAATATACCTTGTGTGGTGGATGAATGTTCGGTAATCCAAACGCTCTCAACTCATTAAATAATGTTAGTGGAATGTGTGATGCATATAGCGTGTTCGATTCACGGAATATCATGGTAAGTGAAACTATGTAAATTACATGTGTACTGGTTAGAACCCACTCCAAGAGAATTTTTCTGTGTTAAATGCCTGATTTTTGAAACTGGCATTAGGGAAAAATGGTGAAATCAGTGTAAATGATTCTAGGTGTAAATATGCCTTGTATGGTGGATGAAAGTTTGGTAATCCACATGCTTAAAACTCATGAAAGAATGTTTGTTGAATCCGAGATGATTGTAGTGTGATCAGAACACGGAATTTCACGGCGAGGGAATGTAAGCAAATAACATGTCTATTGGGTAGAACTCGCTCCAAGAGCTTTTCCCTTCGAAAACTGCCTGATTTTCGAAACTGTCTTTAGGAAAAATGCAGCAAACACAGAGTAATTTTTTCTAGGAGTCAATATGCTTTGTATGGTGGAAGAAAGTTCTGTAATCCAAATGCTCACAACTCATTAAAGAATATTTTTCGAATCAGTGATGAATGTAGCGCGTTCGGAACACAGAATGTCACGGTGAGTGAAACTATGAAAATAACAATTCTACTGGTTAGAACTCGCTTGAATTGAATTTTTCTGCGAAAATTTCATGATTTTTGAAACTGGATTTTAGAAAAACCTGCAAAATCAGAATAAATACTTCAAGGTGTAAATATGCCTTGTATGGTGGATGAAAGTTCGGTAATCCACAAGCTCACACTCATTAAAGAACGTTTGTCGAATACATCATGCATGTAACATTCAGAATATGGAATGTCATACTGAAGGAAAAAATGTAAGTTTCATGTATATTGGGTAGAACTCGCTTGAAGAGAATTTTTCTGCAAAATATGACTCATATCAAAACTGCCATTAAGAGAACCCTGTGAAATCTGAGAAAATGCTACTAAGTGTCAATATGCCTTGAATGGTGCATGGAAGTCCGGTAATCCACATGTTAACAAGAGTGTAGTAAATATTTTTCAAACAGTGATTCATGTAGTGCATTCAGAAAATGGAATTTTATGGTAATGAAACTATGTAAATTACAATTCTCTTGGGTAGAACTAGCTAGAATAGAATTTTTTGCGAAAACTGCTTCATTTTTGAATCTGGAGTTTGGAAAACGCTGCAAAATCTGAGAAAATTCTTCTAAGTAGAAATATACATTGTATTGTTAGGAATGTTTGATAATCCACATGCTGACAAATCTGTCGTGAATATTTGTCGAATCCGTTATGCATGAAGCATTTTTGGACCACGGAATTTCACGGCAAGGGAGGTTATGTAAATTACATTTCTATTGGTTAGAAATCACTCCAAGAGATTTTTCCTGAGAAAACTGCCTGATTTTCGAAACTGACTTTAGGAAAAATCTGCGAACTCAGGTTAATAGTTTCTAGGTGTAAATATGCCTTGTGTGGTGGATGAAAGTTTGGTAATCCGAATGCTAACAACTGTGTAGTGAATATTTGTAGAATCCGAGATACATGATTCGTGTTCGGAACACAGAACATCACGGTGAGCCAATTTATGTAAATTAAATTTCTAGTGGGTAGAACTCGCTGCAAGATTTTTTTCTGCGAAATCTTCATGATTGTTGAAACTGACCTTTGGAAATCTCTGGAAAATCAGAGTAAATGCTTCTACGTATCAATATCCCATATATTGTGATGGAAGTTC
This sequence comes from Camelus bactrianus, assembly GCF_048773025.1. NCBI lineage: Eukaryota > Metazoa > Chordata > Mammalia > Artiodactyla > Camelidae > Camelus > Camelus bactrianus. The sequence goes on along the minus strand of NC_133558.1, from coordinate 45,443,728 downwards.
ATAAAACCACATGCAAACAAATCTGTGGTGAATATTTGTAGAAAGCGTTATGCATGTAGTTTGATAGTAACACGAAAATTCCCAGGATTGAATCTATGTAAATTATATGTCTATTGGGTAGAACTCACTCGAACTCATTTTTTCCTGAGAAAACTGCCTGATTTTCAAAACTGGCATTAGGAAAAACTGCAAAATCCGAGTTCATGTTTCTAGGTGTAAATATGCCTTCTATAGAGGATGAAAGTTTGGTAATCTAAATGTTCACAACTCATTAGAGAATGTTGAAATCTTGATGAATATAGCGTCTTCAGAACACAGAATGTCACGGTGAGAGATACTATCTAAATTACAATTCATTTGGGTAGAACCCACTTGAAGAGTATTTATCTGCGAAAACTTCATGATTTTCAAAACTGATGTTAGGAAAAAGCTGCGAAATAAGAGTAAATACTACTAGGTGTAAATATCCCTATTACGGTGGATGAAAGTTTGGTAATCCACATGTTCACAACTCAGTAAGAATATTTATCAAATCCGCGATGCATGTAGCGTGTTCTGAACATGGAATGTCATGGTAGGTGAAACTATTTTAAATTCATGTCTATTGCATAGAAATCGCTCCAAGAGTATTTTTCTGTCAAAAGTGCCTGTCCTTTACAATTGGCATTAGAACAAAGCTGCAAACACAGAGAAAAGGATTCTAGGTGTTAATATGTCTTGTACGGTGGATGAAAGTTCGGTAGTACACATTTTCACAACTCATTAAAGAATGTTTGTCGAATCCATGATCTATGTAGCGTATTCGGAACACAGAATACCATGGTGATAGAAACTTTGTAAATTAAATGTCTATTGGGTAGAATTCGCTCCAAGAGCATTTTTCTGTGAAATCTGCAAGATTTTAGAACATGACGTTAGGAGAAATCTACTAAATCAAAATAAATTTTATATTTATATATATGCCTTGTATGTTGAATGAAATTTTGGTAATACACATGTTCGCCACTCATTAAAGAATGTTTGTCAAACAAGTGATGCATGTGTAGCGTGTTCAGAACCCGGAATATCACAGGGAGGGAAACAATGTAAATAACATGTCTATTGAGAAGAACTCACTCCAACAGTATTTTTCTGCGAAAACTGCATGATTTTAGAAACTGAAATTTGGACAAATCTAATAATACAGAATAAAACTTTCTATGTATAAATATGCATTCTAATGTGGATGAAAGTTCGGTAATACACATGACCAGAACTCATTAAACAAATTTGGTCGAATCCTTGATGCATGTAACGTGTTCAGAATTCGGAATGTCACGGTGAATGAAACTAGGTAAATTACATATCTTTTGGGTAGAAATCGCTCCAAGAGCATTTTTCTGCCAAATCTGCCTCATTTTCAAAACTGGGATTAAAACTAACCTGTGAAATCTGAGAAAATTCTTCAAAGTGTCAGTAAGCCTGGTATGGTGGATGAAAGTGCTGTAATCCACAGGCTAACAACTCTGTAGTGAATATTTGTCGAATCCGAGATGCATGTAGCATGTTCAGAACACGGAATTTCACGGTGTGTGAATCCATGTAAATTACAGGTCTATTGGTTAGAACCCGCTCCAAGAGGTTTTTGCCATGAAATCTGCCTCATTTTCGAAACTGGCATTTGGAAAGCTCTGTGAAATCAGAGAAAATTCTTCTAAGCATCAATATGCCTTTATTGTGATGAAAGTCCTATAATCCACATGCAAACAACTCTGTAGTGTATTTTTGTCAAATCCTTTCTGCATGTAGCGTGTACAAAACACGACATTTCACAGTGGGGAATCTATGTAATTTACATATCTATTGGGTAGAACACTCTCCAACAGTTTGTTACTTTGAAAACTGCCTGATTTTGGAAACTGGCGTAAGGAAAAATCTGCCGAAATCAGAATAATAGTTTCTAGGTGTAAATATGCCTTGTATGGTGGTTGAAAGTTTGGTAATCCACATGCTAACAGCTCTGTAGTGAATGTTTGTCGAATCCGAGATACATGAAGCGTGTTCGGAACACATAATATCACGGTGGGCGAATCGATGAAAATTACATTTCTATTGGGTAGAACTCGCTCCAAGAGATTTTTCCTACGAAATCTGCTTCATTTTCATAACTGGCATTTGGAAATCTCTGCAAAATCAAAGAAAATGCTTCTAAGTAACTATATGCATTGTATTGTGATGGAAATTCGTAAAACCACATGCAAACAAATCTGTTGTGTATATTTGTAGAAAGCGTTATGCATGTAGAGTGATAGTAACACAGAAATTCCCGGGGATGGAATCTATGTAAGTTACATGTCTATTGGATAAAACTCACTCGAACACATTTTTCCTGAGAAAACTGCCTGATTTTCCAAAGTGGCATTAGGAAAATCTGCCAAATCAGATTTCATGTTTCTATGTGAAATTATGCCATGTATGTTGGATGAAAGTTCGGTAATCTACATGTTCACAACTCATTGGAGAAAGTTTGTTGAAACCTTGATGCATGTAACGTGTTAGGAAAACGGAATGTCACTGTGAGGGAAACTATGTAAATTACATTTCTATTGGGAAGTACTCGCTCCACGAGGATTTTTCTGCGTATGTGCCTCATTTACAAAACTGGCGTTAGGAAAATCTTTTGAAGTATGAGGAAATGCTTCTAAGTGTCAATATGGCTTTTACGGTGGATGAAAGTTCAGTAATCATCATGCTAACAACTCTGTAGTGAATATTTGTAGAATGCGTGATGCATGTACCTTTTTCGGAATACGGATTTTCACGATGACATGTTGTATGTAAATTGCATGTCTATTAGTTAGAACTCGCTCCAAGAGTATTTTCCTGTGAAAACTGCCTGAATTTTGAAACTGCCGATTGGAAAAACCTGCGAACTCTGAGTTAATATGTCTAGGTGATAATATGCCTTGTTTGGTGTTTCAAAGTTGGGTAATCCAGATGTTTACAAGTCATTAAAAATGTTTGTAGAATTTGTGATGCATGTAGCGTGTTCAGAACATGGAATATCATGGTGAGAGAAACTATGTATATTACATGTCTATTGGGAAGTACTCGCTCCAACTGAATTTTTCTGCGAAAACTGGCTCATGTTCGAAACTGGCATTTGGAATACTCTGCGTAATCAAAGAAAATGCTTCTAAGTATCAATAAGCCTTTTATCGTGTTGAAAGTTTGGTAATACACATGCAAACAAATTTGTAGTGAATATTTGTCGAATCCATTATGCAAGTAGCGTGTTCGTAACATGGAAATTCACGGCGAAGGAATCTATGTAAATTACATGTCTATTGGGTAGAATTCACTACAACAGATTTTTCCTGAGAAAACTGCCTGATTTTTGAAGCTGATGCTAGGAAAAAGCTGCGAAATTTGAGTCAATGCTTTTAGGTGTCAATATGTCTTGTATGGTGGATGAAAGTTCGGTAATCCACATGCTCAGAACACAGTTGTGAATGTTTTTTGAATTCGTGATGCATGTAGCGTGTCCAGAACACGGAATGTCATGGTAACTGAAAGTTTGTAAACGACATTTCTATTGGATAAAACTCGCTCCAAGAGGATTTTTCTGTGAAAACTGCCTGATTTTCCAAACTGGCATAAGGAAAACGCTGCAGATTCTGAGTACATGTTTCTAGGTTTAAATATGCCTTGTATGGTGGATGAAAATTCGGTAATCCACATGCTAACAACTCAGAAGTGAATATTTGTCGAACCTGCGGTGCATGTAGCATGTTCGGAACACGGAATGTCATGGTAATGGAATCTATGTAATTTAAATATCTATTGGGTAGAACATGCTCCAGGAGAATTTACCTGTGAAAATTCCCTTATTTTATAAACTGCCATTAGGAAGATGCTGTGAACTCAGAATCATGTTTTCTAGGTGTAAATATACCTTGTGTGGTGGATGAAAGATCGGTAATCCAAACGCTCTCAACTCATTAAATAATGTTTGTGGAATGTGTGATGCATATAGAGTGTTCGATTCACGGAATATCATGGTAAGTGAAACTATGTAAATTACATGTCTACTGGTTAGAACCCACTCCAAGAGAATTTTTCTGTGTTAAATGCCTGATTTTTGAAACTGGCATTAGGGAAAAATGGTGAAATCAGTGTAAATGATTCTAGGTGTAAATATGCCTTGTATGGTGGATGAAAGTTTGGTAATCCACATGCTTAAAACTCATGAAAGAATGTTTGTTGAATCCGAGATGATTGTAGTGTGATCAGAACACGGAATTTCACGGCGAGGGAATGTAAGCAAATAACATGTCTATTGGGTAGAACTCGCTCCAAGAGCTTTTCCCTTCGAAAACTGCCTGATTTTCGAAACTGTCTTTAGGAAAAATGCAGCAAATACAGAGTAATTGTTTCTAGGAGTCAATATGCTTTGTATGGTGGAAGAAAGTTCTGTAATCCAAATGATCACAACTCATTAAAGAATATTTTTCGAATCAGTGATGAATGTAGCGCGTTCGGAACACAGAATGTCACGATGAGTGAAACTATGAAAATAACAATTCTACTGGTTAGAACTCGCTTGAATTGAATTTTTCTGCGAAAATTTCATGATTTTTGAAACTGGATTTTAGAAAAACCTGCAAAATCAGAATAAATACTTCAAGGTGTAAATATGCCTTGTATGGTGGATGAAAGTTCGGTAATCCACAAGCTCACACTCATTAAAGAACGTTTGTCGAATACATCATGCATGTAACATTCAGATTATGGAATGTCATACTGAAGGAAAAAATGTAAGTTTCATGTATATTGGGTAGAACTCGCTTGAAGAGAATTTTTCTGCAAAATGTGACTCATATCAAAACTGCCATTAGGAGAACCCTGTGAAATCTGAGAAAATGCTACTAAGTGTCAATATGCCTTGAATGGTGCATGGAAGTCCGGTAATCCACATGTTAACAAGAGTGTAGTAAATATTTTTCAAACCGTGATTCATGTAGTGCATTCAGAAAATGGAATTTTATGGTAATGAAACTATGTAAATTACAATTCTATTGGGTAGAACTAGCTAGAATAGAATTTTTTTGCGAAAACTGCTTCATTTTTGAATCTGGAGTTTGGAAAACGCTGCAAAATCTGAGAAAATTCTTCTAAGTAGAAATATACATTGTATTGTTAGGAATGTTTGATAATCCACATGCTAACAAATCTGTCGTGAATATTTGTCGAATCCGTTATGCATGAAGCATGTTTGGACCACGGAATTTCACGGGGAGGGAGGTTATGTAAATTACATTTCTATTGGTTAGAAATCACTCCAAGAGATTTTTCCTGAGAAAACTGCCTGATTTTCGAAACTGACATTAGGAAAAATCTGCGAACTCAGGTTAATAGTTTCTAGGTGTAAATATGCCTTGTGTGGTGGATGAAAGTTTGGTAATCCGAATGCTAACAACTGTGTAGTGAATATTTGTAGAATCCGAGATACATGATTCGTGTTCGGAACACAGAACATCACGGTGAGCCAATTTATGTAAATTAAATTTCTAGTGGGTAGAACTCGCTGCAAGATTTTTTTCTGCGAAATCTTCATGATTGTTGAAACTGACCTTTGGAAATCTCTGGAAAATCAGAGTAAATGCTTCTACATATCAATATCCCATATATTGTGATGGAAGTTCATAAAACCACATGCAAACAAATCTGTGGTGAATATTTGTAGAAAGCGTTATGCATGTAGTTTGATAGTAACACGAAAATTCCCAGGATTGAATCTATGTAAATTATATGTCTATTGGGTAGAACTCACTCGAACTCATTTTTTCCTGAGAAAACTGCCTGATTTTCAAAACTGGCATTAGGAAAAACTGCAAAATCCGAGTTCATGTTTCTAGGTGTAAATATGCCTTCTATAGAGGATGAAAGTTTGGTAATCTAAATGTTCACAACTCATTAGAGAATGTTGAAATCTTGATGAATATAGCGTCTTCAGAACACAGAATGTCACGGTGAGAGATACTATCTAAATTACAATTCATTTGGGTAGAACCCACTTGAAGAGCATTTATCTGTGAAAACTTCATGATTTTCAAAACTGATGTTAGGAAAATGCTGCGAAATAAGAGTAAATACTACTAGGTGTAAATATCCCTATTACGGTGGATGAAAGTTTGGTAATCCACATGTTCACAACTCAGTAAGAATATTTATCAAATCCGCGATGCATGTAGTGTGTTCTGAACATGGAATGTCATGGTAAGTGAAACTATTTTAAATTCATGTCTATTGCATAGAAATCTCACCAAGAGTATTTTTCTGTCAAAAGTGCCTGTCCTTTACAATTGGCATTAGAACAAAGCTGCAAACACAGAGAAAAGGATTCTAGGTGTTAATATGTCTTGTACGGTGGATGAAAGTTCGGTAATACACATGTTCACAACTCATTAAAGAATGTTTGTCGAATCCGTGATCTATGTAGTGTATTCGGAACACAGAATACCATGGTGATAGAAACTTTGTAAATTAAATGTCTATTGGGTAGAATTCGCTCCAAGAGCATTTTTCTGTGAAATCTGCAAGATTTTAGAACATGACGTTAGGAGAAATCTACTAAATCAAAATAAATTTTATATTTATATATATGCCTTGTATGTTGAATGAAATTTTGGTAATACACATGTTCGCAACTCATTAAAGAATGTTTGTCAAACAAGTGATGCATGTGTAGCGTGTTCAGAACCCGGAATATCACAGGGAGGGAAACAATGTAAATAACATGTCTATTGAGAAGAACTCACTCCAACAGTATTTTTCTGCGAAAACTGCATGATTTTAGAAACTGAAATTTGGACAAATCTAATAATACAGAATAAAACTTTCTATGTATAAATATGCATTCTAATGTGGATGAAAGTTCGGTAATACACATGACCACAACTCATTAAACAAAGTTGGTCGAATCCTTGATGCATGTAACGTGTTCAGAATTCGGAATGTCACGGTGAATGAAACTAGGTAAATTACATATCTTTTGGGTAGAACTCGCTCCAAGAGCATTTTTCTGCCAAATCTGCCTCATTTTCAAAACTGGGATTAAAACTAACCTGTGAAATCTGAGAAAATTCTTCAAAGTGTCAGTAAGCCTGGTATGGTGGATGAAAGTGCTGTAATCCACAGGCTAACAACTCTGTAGTGAATATTTGTCGAATCCGAGATGCATGTAGCATGTTCAGAACACGGAATTTCACGGTGTGTGAATCCATGTAAATTACAGGTCTATTGGTTAGAACCCGCTCCAAGAGGTTTTTGCCATGAAATCTGCCTCATTTTCGAAACTGGCATTTGGAAAGCTCTGTGAAAACAGAGAAAATTCTTCTAAGCATCAATATGCCTTTATTGTGATGAAAGTCCTGTAATCCACATGCAAACAACTCTGTAGTGTATTTTTGTCAAATCCTTTCTGCATGTAGCGTGTACAAAACACGAAATTTCACAGTGGGGAATCTATGTAATTTACATATCTATTGGGTAGAACACTCTCCAAAAGTTTGTTACTTTGAAAACTGCCTGATTTTGGAAACTGGCGTAAGGAAAAATCTGCCGAAATCAGAATAATAGTTTCTAGGTGTAAATATGCCTTGTATGGTGGTTGAAAGTTTGGTAATCCACATGCTAACAGCTCTGTAGTGAATGTTTGTCGAATCCGAGATACATGAAGCGTGTTCGGAACACATAATATCACGGTGGGCGAATCGATGAAAATTACATTTCTATTGGGTAGAACTCGCTCCAAGAGATTTTTCCTACGAAATCTGCTTCATTTTCATAACTGGCATTTGGAAATCTCTGCAAAATCAAAGAAAATGCTTCTAAGTAACTATATGCATTGTATTGTGATGGAAATTCGTAAAACCACATGCAAACAAATCTGTTGTGTATATTTGTAGAAAGCGTTATGCATGTAGAGTGATAGTAACACAGAAATTCCCGGGGATGGAATCTATGTAAGTTACATGTCTATTGGATAGAACTCGCTCGAACACATTTTTCCTGAGAAAACTGCCTGATTTTCCAAAGTGGCATTAGGAAAATCTGCCAAATCAGATTTCATGTTTCTATGTGAAATTATGCCATGTATGTTGGATGAAAGTTCGGTAATCTACATGTTCACAACTCATTGGAGAAAGTTTGTTGAAACCTTGATGCATGTAACGTGTTAGGAAAACGGAATGTCACTGTGAGGGAAACTATGTAAATTACATTTCTATTGGGAAGTACTCGCTCCACGAGGATTTTTCTGCGTATGTGCCTCATTTACAAAACTGGCGTTAGGAAAAACTTTTGAAGTATGAGGAAATGCTTCTAAGTGTCAATATGGCTTTTACGGTGGATGAAAGTTCAGTAATCATCATGCTAACAACTCTGTAGTGAATATTTGTAGAATGCGTGATGCATGTACCTTTTTCGGAATACGGATTTCACGATGACATGTTGTATGTAAATTGCATGTCTATTAGTTAGAACTCGCTCCAAGAGTATTTTCCTGTGAAAACTGCCTGAATTTTGAAACTGCCGATTGGAAAAACCTGCGAACTCTGAGTTAATATGTCTAGGTGATAATATGCCTTGTTTGGTGTTTCAAAGTTGGGTAATCCAGATGTTTACAAGTCATTAAAAATGTTTGTAGAATTTGTGATGCATGTAGCGTGTTCAGAACATGGAATATCATGGTGAGAGAAACTATGTATATTACATGTCTATTGGGAAGTACTCGCTCCAACTGAATTTTTCTGCGAAAACTGGCTCATGTTCGAAACTGGCATTTGGAATACTCTGCGTAATCAAAGAAAATGCTTCTAAGTATCAATAAGCCTTTTATCGTGTTGAAAATTTGGTAATACTCATGCAAACAAATTTGTAGTGAATATTTGTCGAATCCATTATGCAAGTAGCGTGTTCGTAACATGGAAATTCACGGCGAAGGAATCTATGTAAATTACATGTCTATTGGGTAGAATTCACTACAACAGATTTTTCCTGAGAAAACTGCCTGATTTTTGAAGCTGATGCTAGGAAAAAGCTGCAAAATTTGAGTCAATGCTTTTAGGTGTCAATATGTCTTGTATGGTGGATGAAAGTTCGGTAATCCACATGCTCAGAACACAGTTGTGAATGTTTTTTGAATTCGTGATGCATGTAGCGTGTCCAGAACACGGAATGTCATGGTAACTGAAACTTTGTAAACGACATTTCTATTGGATAAAACTCGCTCCAAGAGGATTTTTCTGTGAAAACTGCCTGATTTTCCAAACTGGCATAAGGAAAACGCTGCAGATTCTGAGTACATGTTTCTAGGTTTAAATATGCCTTGTATGGTGGATGAAAATTCGGTAATCCACATGCTAACAACTCAGAAGTGAATATTTGTCGAACCTGCGGTGCATGTAGCATGTTCGGAACACGGAATGTCATGGTGATGGAATCTATGTAATTTAAATATCTATTGGGTAGAACATGCTCCAGGAGAATTTACCTGTGAAAATTCCCTTATTTTATAAACTGCCATTAGGAAGATGCTGTGAACTCAGAATCATGTTTTCTAGGTGTAAATATACCTTGTGTGGTGGATGAAAGATCGGTAATCCAAACGCTCTCAACTCATTAAATAATGTTTGTGGAATGTGTGATGCATATAGAGTGTTCGATTCACGGAATATCATGGTAAGTGAAACTATGTAAATTACATGTCTACTGGTTAGAACCCACTCCAAGAGAATTTTTCTGTGTTAAATGCCTGATTTTTGAAACTGGCATTAGGGAAAAATGGTGAAATCAGTGTAAATGATTCTAGGTGTAAATATGCCTTGTATGGTGGATGAAAGTTTGGTAATCCACATGCTTAAAACTCATGAAAGAATGTTTGTTGAATCCGAGATGATTGTAGTGTGATCAGAACACGGAATTTCACGGCGAGGGAATGTAAGCAAATAACATGTCTATTGGGTAGAACTCGCTCCAAGAGCTTTTCCCTTCGAAAACTGCCTGATTTTCGAAACTGTCTTTAGGAAAAATGCAGCAAATACAGAGTAATTGTTTCTAGGAGTCAATATGCTTTGTATGGTGGAAGAAAGTTCTGTAATCCAAATGATCACAACTCATTAAAGAATATTTTTCGAATCAGTGATGAATGTAGCGCGTTCGGAACACAGAATGTCACGATGAGTGAAACTATGAAAATAACAATTCTACTGGTTAGAACTCGCTTGAATTGAATTTTTCTGCGAAAATTTCATGATTTTTGAAACTGGATTTTAGAAAAACCTGCAAAATCAGAATAAATACTTCAAGGTGTAAATATGCCTTGTATGGTGGATGAAAGTTCGGTAATCCACAAGCTCACACTCATTAAAGAACGTTTGTCGAATACATCATGCATGTAACATTCAGATTATGGAATGTCATACTGAAGGAAAAAATGTAAGTTTCATGTATATTGGGTAGAACTCGCTTGAAGAGAATTTTTCTGCAAAATGTGACTCATATCAAAACTGCCATTAGGAGAACCCTGTGAAATCTGAGAAAATGCTACTAAGTGTCAATATGCCTTGAATGGTGCATGGAAGTCCGGTAATCCACATGTTAACAAGAGTGTAGTAAATATTTTTCAAACCGTGATTCATGTAGTGCATTCAGAAAATGGAATTTTATGGTAATGAAACTATGTAAATTACAATTCTATTGGGTAGAACTAGCTAGAATAGAATTTTTTTGCGAAAACTGCTTCATTTTTGAATCTGGAGTTTGGAAAACGCTGCAAAATCTGAGAAAATTCTTCTAAGTAGAAATATACATTGTATTGTTAGGAATGTTTGATAATCCACATGCTAACAAATCTGTCGTGAATATTTGTCGAATCCGTTATGCATGAAGCATGTTTGGACCACGGAATTTCACGGGGAGGGAGGTTATGTAAATTACATTTCTATTGGTTAGAAATCACTCCAAGAGATTTTTCCTGAGAAAACTGCCTGATTTTCGAAACTGACATTAGGAAAAATCTGCGAACTCAGGTTAATAGTTTCTAGGTGTAAATATGCCTTGTGTGGTGGATGAAAGTTTGGTAATCCGAATGCTAACAACTGTGTAGTGAATATTTGTAGAATCCGAGATACATGATTCGTGTTCGGAACACAGAACATCACGGTGAGCCAATTTATGTAAATTAAATTTCTAGTGGGTAGAACTCGCTGCAAGATTTTTTTCTGCGAAATCTTCATGATTGTTGAAACTGACCTTTGGAAATCTCTGGAAAATCAGAGTAAATGCTTCTACATATCAATATCCCATATATTGTGATGGAAGTTCATAAAACCACATGCAAACAAATCTGTGGTGAATATTTGTAGAAAGCGTTATGCATGTAGTTTGATAGTAACACGAAAATTCCCAGGATTGAATCTATGTAAATTATATGTCTATTGGGTAGAACTCACTCGAACTCATTTTTTCCTGAGAAAACTGCCTGATTTTCAAAACTGGCATTAGGAAAAACTGCAAAATCCGAGTTCATGTTTCTAGGTGTAAATATGCCTTCTATAGAGGATGAAAGTTTGGTAATCTAAATGTTCACAACTCATTAGAGAATGTTGAAATCTTGATGAATATAGCGTCTTCAGAACACAGAATGTCACGGTGAGAGATACTATCTAAATTACAATTCATTTGGGTAGAACCCACTTGAAGAGTATTTATCTGCGAAAACTTCATGATTTTCAAAACTGATGTTAGGAAAAAGCTGCGAAATAAGAGTAAATACTACTAGGTGTAAATATCCCTATTACGGTGGATGAAAGTTTGGTAATCCACATGTTCACAACTCAGTAAGAATATTTATCAAATCCGCGATGCATGTAGTGTGTTCTGAACATGGAATGTCATGGTAAGTGAAACTATTTTAAATTCATGTCTATTGCATAGAAATCTCTCCAAGAGTATTTTTCTGTCAAAAGTGCCTGTCCTTTACAATTGGCATTAGAACAAAGCTGCAAACACAGAGAAAAGGATTCTAGGTGTTAATATGTCTTGTACGGTGGATGAAAGTTCGGTAATACACATGTTCACAACTCATTAAAGAATGTTTGTCGAATCCGTGATCTATGTAGCGTATTCGGAACACAGAATACCATGGTGATAGAAACTTTGTAAATTAAATGTCTATTGGGTAGAATTCGCTCCAAGAGCATTTTTCTGTGAAATCTGCAAGATTTTAGAACATGACGTTAGGAGAAATCTACTAAATCAAAATAAATTTTATATTTATATATATGCCTTGTATGTTGAATGAAATTTTGGTAATACACATGTTCGCAACTCATTAAAGAATGTTTGTCAAACAAGTGATGCATGTGTAGCGTGTTCAGAACCCGGAATATCACAGGGAGGGAAACAATGTAAATAACATGTCTATTGAGAAGAACTCACTCCAACAGTATTTTTCTGCGAAAACTGCATGATTTTAGAAACTGAAATTTGGACAAATCTAATAATACAGAATAAAACTTTCTATGTATAAATATGCATTCTAATGTGGATGAAAGTTCGGTAATACACATGACCACAACTCATTAAACAAAGTTGGTCGAATCCTTGATGCATGTAACGTGTTCAGAATTCGGAATGTCACGGTGAATGAAACTAGGTAAATTACATATCTTTTGGGTAGAACTCGCTCCAAGAGCATTTTTCTGCCAAATCTGCCTCATTTTCAAAACTGGGATTAAAACTAACCTGTGAAATCTGAGAAAATTCTTCAAAGTGTCAGTAAGCCTGGTATGGTGGATGAAAGTGCTGTAATCCACAGGCTAACAACTCTGTAGTGAATATTTGTCGAATCCGAGATGCATGTAGCATGTTCAGAACACGGAATTTCACGGTGTGTGAATCCATGTAAATTACAGGTCTATTGGTTAGAACCCGCTCCAAGAGGTTTTTGCCATGAAATCTGCCTCATTTTCGAAACTGGCATTTGGAAAGCTCTGTGAAATCAGAGAAAATTCTTCTAAGCATCAATATGCCTTTATTGTGATGAAAGTCCTGTAATCCACATGCAAACAACTCTGTAGTGTATTTTTGTCAAATCCTTTCTGCATGTAGCGTGTACAAAACACGAAATTTCACAGTGGGGAATCTATGTAATTTACATATCTATTGGGTAGAACACTCTCCAACAGTTTGTTACTTTGAAAACTGCCTGATTTTGGAAACTGGTGTAAGGAAAAATCTGCCGAAATCAGAATAATAGTTTCTAGGTGTAAATATGCCTTGTATGGTGGTTGAAAGTATGGTAATCCACATGCTAACAGCTGTGTAGTGAATATTTGTCGAATCCGAGATACATGAAGCGTGTTCGGAACACATAATATCACGGTGGGCGAATCGATGAAAATTACATTTCTATTGGGTAGAACTCGCTCCAAGAGATTTTTCCTACGAAATCTGCTTCATTTTCATAACTGGCATTTGGAAATCTCTGCAATATCAAAGAAAATGCTTCTAAGTAACTATATGCATTGTATTGTGATGGAAATTCGTAAAACCACATGCAAACAAATCTGTTGTGTATATTTGTAGAAAGCGTTATGCATGTAGAGTGATAGTAACACAGAAATTCCCGGGGATGGAATCTATGTAAGTTACATGTCTATTGGATAGAACTCGCTCGAACACATTTTTCCTGAGAAAACTGCCTGATTTTCAAAAGTGGCATTAGGAAAAACTGCCAAATCAGATTTCATGTTTCTATGTGAAATTATGCCATGTATGTTGGATGAAAGATCGGTAATCTACATGTTCACAACTCATTGGAGAAAGTTTGTTGAAACCTTGATGCATGTAACGTGTTAGGAAAACGGAATGTCACTGTGAGGGAAACTATGTAAATTACATTTCTATTGGGAAGTACTCGCTCCACGAGGATTTTTCTGCGTATGTGCCTCATTTACAAAACTGGCGTTAGGAAAAACTTTTGAAGTATGAGGAAATGCTTCGAAGTGTCAATATGGCTTTTACGGTGGATGAAAGTTCAGTAATCATCATGCTAACAACTCTGTAGTGAATATTTGTAGAATGCGTGATGCATGTACCTTTTTCGGAATACGGATTTTCACGATGACATGTTGTATGTAAATTGCATGTCTATTAGTTAGAACTCGCTCCAAGAGTATTTTCCTGTGAAAACTGCCTGAATTTTGAAACTGCCAATTGGAAAAACCTGCGAACTCTGAGTTAATATGTCTAGGTGATAATATGCCTTGTTTGGTGTTTCAAAGTTGGGTAATCCAGATGTTTACAAGTCATTAAAAATGTTTGTAGAATTTGTGATGCATGTAGCGTGTTCAGAACACGGAATATCATGGTGAGAGAAACTATGTATATTACATGTCTATTGGGAAGTACTCGCTCCAACTGAATTTTTCTGCGAAAACTGGCTCATGTTCGAAACTGGCATTTGGAATACTCTGCGTAATCAAAGAAAATGCTTCTAAGTATCAATAAGCCTTTTATCGTGTTGAAAGTTTGGTAATACACATGCAAACAAATTTGTAGTGAATATTTGTCGAATCCATTATGCAAGTAGCGTGTTCGTAACATGGAAATTCACGGCGAAGGAATCTATGTAAATTACATGTCTATTGGGTAGAATTCACTACAACAGATTTTTCCTGAGAAAACTGCCTGATTTTTGAAGCTGATGCTAGGAAAAAGCTGCGAAATTTGAGTCAATGCTTTTAGGTGTCAATATGTCTTGTATGGTGGATGAAAGTTCGGTAATCCACATGCTCAGAACACAGTTGTGAATGTTTTTTGAATTCGTGATGCATGTAGCGTGTCCGGAACACGGAATGTCATGGTAACTGAAACTTTGTAAACGACATTTGTATTGGATAAAACTCGCTCCAAGAGGATTTTTCTGTGAAAACTGCCTGATTTTCAAAACTGGCATAAGGAAAACGCTGCAGATTCTGAGTACATGTTTCTAGGTTTAAATATGCCTTGTATGGTGGATGAAAATTCGGTAATCCACATGCTAACAACTCAGAAGTGAATATTTGTCGAACCTGCGGTGCATGTAGCATGTTCGGAACACGGAATGTCATGGTGATGGAATCTATGTAATTTAAATATCTATTGGGTAGAACATGCTCCAGGAGAATTTACCTGTGAAAATTCCCTTATTTTATAAACTGCCATTAGGAAGATGCTGTGAACTCAGAATCATGTTTTCTAGGTGTAAATATACCTTGTGTGGTGGATGAAAGATCGGTAATCCAAACGCTCTCAACTCATTAAATAATGTTTGTGGAATGTGTGATGCATATAGCGTGTTTGATTCACGGAATATCATGGTAAGTGAAACTATGTAAATTACATGTGTACTGGTTAGAACCCACTCCAAGAGAATTTTTCTGTGTTAAATGCCTGATTTTTGAAACTGGCATTAGGGAAAAATGGTGAAATCAGTGTAAATGATTCTAGGTGTAAATATGCCTTGTATGGTGGATGAAAGTTTGGTAATCCACATGCTTAAAACTCATGAAAGAATGTTTGTTGAATCCGAGATGATTGTAGTGTGATCAGAACACGGAATTTCATGGCGAGGGAATCTAAGCAAATAACATGTCTATTGGGTAGAACTCGCTCCAAGAGCTTTTCCCTTCGAAAACTGCCTGATTTTCGAAACTGTCTTTAGGAAAAATGCAGCAAATACAGAGTAATTGTTTCTAGGAGTCAATATGCTTTGTATGGTGGAAGAAAGTTCTGTAATCCAAATGATCACAACTCATTAAAGAATATTTTTCGAATCAGTGATGAATGTAGCGCGTTCGGAACACAGAATGTCACGGTGAGTGAAACTATGAAAATAACAATTCTACTGGTTAGAACTCGCTTGAATTGAATTTTTCTGCGAAAATTTCATGATTTTTGAAACTGGATTTTAGAAAAACCTGCAAAATCAGAATAAATACTTCAAGGTGTAAATATGCCTTGTATGGTGGATGAAAGTTCGGTAATCCACAAGCTCACACTCATTAAAGAACGTTTGTCGAATACATCATGCATGTAACATTCAGAATATGGAATGTCATAATGAAGGAAAAAATGTAAGTTTCATGTATATTGGGTAGAACTCGCTTGAAGAGAATTTTTCTGCAAAATGTGACTCATATCAAAACTGCCATTAAGAGAACCCTGTGAAATCTGAGAAAATGCTACTAAGTGTCAATATGCCTTGAATGGTGCATGGAAGTCCGGTAATCCACATGTTAACAAGAGTGTAGTAAATATTTTTCAAACCGTGATTCATGTAGTGCATTCAGAAAATGGAATTTTATGGTAATGAAACTATGTAAATTACAATTCTATTGGGTAGAACTAGCTAGAATAGAATTTTTTTGCGAAAACTGCTTCATTTTTGAATCTGGAGTTTGGAAAACGCTGCAAAATCTGAGAAAATTCTTCTAAGTAGAAATATACATTGTATTGTTAGGAATGTTTGATAATCCACATGCTAACAAATCTGTCGTGAATATTTGTCGAATCCGTTATGCATGAAGCATGTTTGGACCACGGAATTTCACGGCAAGGGAGGTTATGTAAATTACATTTCTATTGGTTAGAAATCACTCCAAGAGATTTTTCCTGAGAAAACTGCCTGATTTTCGAAACTGACATTAGGAAAAATCTGCGAACTCAGGTTAATAGTTTCTAGGTGTAAATATGCCTTGTGTGGTGGATGAAAGTTTGGTAATCCGAATGCTAACAACTGTGTAGTGAATATTTGTAGAATCCGAGATACATGATTCGTGTTCGGAACACAGAACATCACGGTGAGCCAATTTATGTAAATTAAATTTCTAGTGGGTAGAACTCGCTGCAAGATTTTTTTCTGCGAAATCTTCATGATTGTTGAAACTGACCTTTGGAAATCTCTGGAAAATCAGAGTAAATGCTTCTACATATCAATATCCCATATATTGTGATGGAAGTTCATAAAACCACATGCAAACAAATCTGTGGTGAATATTTGTAGAAAGCGTTATGCATGTAGTTTGATAGTAACACGAAAATTCCCAGGATTGAATCTATGTAAATTATATGTGTATTGGGTAGAACTCACTCGAACTCATTTTTTCCTGAGAAAACTGCCTGATTTTCAAAACTGGCATTAGGAAAAACTGCAAAATCCGAGTTCATGTTTCTAGGTGTAAATATGCCTTCTATAGAGGATGAAAGTTTGGTAATCTAAATGTTCACAACTCATTAGAGAATGTTGAAATCTTGATGAATATAGCGTCTTCAGAACACAGAATGTCACGGTGAGAGATACTATCTAAATTACAATTCATTTGGGTAGAACCCACTTGAAGAGTATTTATCTGCGAAAACTTCATGATTTTCAAAACTGATGTTAGGAAAAAGCTGCGAAATAAGAGTAAATACTACTAGGTGTAAATATCCCTATTACGGTGGATGAAAGTTTGGTAATCCACATGTTCACAACTCAGTAAGAATATTTATCAAATCCGCGATGCATGTAGTGTGTTCTGAACATGGAATGTCATGGTAAATGAAACTATTTTAAATTCATGTCTATTGCATAGAAATCTCTCCAAGAGTATTTTTCTGTCAAAAGTGCCTGTCCTTTACAATTGGCATTAGAACAAAGCTGCAAACACAGAGAAAAGGATTCTAGGTGTTAATATGTCTTGTACGGTGGATGAAAGTTCGGTAATACACATGTTCACAACTCATTAAAGAATGTTTGTCGAATCCGTGATCTATGTAGCGTATTCGGAACACAGAATACCATGGTGATAGAAACTTTGTAAATTAAATGTCTATTGGGTAGAATTCGCTCCAAGAGCATTTTTCTGTGAAATCTGCAAGATTTTAGAACATGACGTTAGGAGAAATCTACTAAATCAAAATAAATTTTATATTTATATATATGCCTTGTATGTTGAATGAAATTTTGGTAATACACATGTTCGCAACTCATTAAAGAATGTTTGTCAAACAAGTGATGCATGTGTAGCGTGTTCAGAACCCGGAATATCACAGGGAGGGAAACAATGTAAATAACATGTCTATTGAGAAGAACTCACTCCAACAGTATTTTTCTGCGAAAACTGCATGATTTTAGAAACTGAAATTTGGACAAATCTAATAATACAGAATAAAACTTTCTATGTATAAATATGCATTCTAATGTGGATGAAAGTTCGGTAATACACATGACCACAACTCATTAAACAAAGTTGGTCGAATCCTTGATGCATGTAACGTGTTCAGAATTCGGAATGTCACGGTGAATGAAACTAGGTAAATTACATATCTTTTGGGTAGAAATCGCTCCAAGAGCATTTTTCTGCCAAATCTGCCTCATTTTCAAAACTGGGATTAAAACTAACCTGTGAAATCTGAGAAAATTCTTCAAAGTGTCAGTAAGCCTGGTATGGTGGATGAAAGTGCTGTAATCCACAGGCTAGCAACTCTGTAGTGAATATTTGTCGAATCCGAGATGCATGTAGCATGTTCAGAACACGGAATTTCACGGTGTGTGAATCCATGTAAATTACAGGTCTATTGGTTAGAACCCGCTCCAAGAGGTTTTTGCCATGAAATCTGCCTCATTTTCGAAACTGGCATTTGGAAAGCTCTGTGAAATCAGAGAAAATTCTTCTAAGCATCAATATGCCTTTATTGTGATGAAAGTCCTGTAATCCACATGCAAACAACTCTGTAGTGTATTTTTGTCAAATCCTTTCTGCATGTAGCGTGTACAAAACACGAAATTTCACAGTGGGGAATCTATGTAATTTACATATCTATTGGGTAGAACACTCTCCAACAGTTTGTTACTTTGAAAACTGCCTGATTTTGGAAACTGGCGTAAGGAAAAATCTGCCGAAATCAGAATAATAGTTTCTAGGTGTAAATATGCCTTGTATGGTGGTTGAAAGTTTGGTAATCCACATGCTAACAGCTCTGTAGTGAATGTTTGTCGAATCCGAAATACATGAAGCGTGTTCGGAACACATAATATCACGGTGGGCGAATCGATGAAAATTACATTTCTATTGGGTAGAACTCGCTCCAAGAGATTTTTCCTACGAAATCTGCTTCATTTTCATAACTGGCATTTGGAAATCTCTGCAAAATCAAAGAAAATGCTTCTAAGTAACTATATGCATTGTATTGTGATGGAAATTCGTAAAACCACATGCAAACAAATCTGTTGTGTATATTTGTAGAAAGCGTTATGCATGTAGAGTGATAGTAACACAGAAATTCCCGGGGATGGAATCAATGTAAGTTACATGTCTATTGGATAGAACTCGCTCGAACACATTTTTCCTGAGAAACCTGCCTGATTATCAAAAGTGGCATTAGGAAAAACTGCCAAATCAGATTTCATGTTTCTATGTGAAATTATGCCATGTATGTTGGATGAAAGTTCGGTAATCTACATGTTCACAACTCATTGGAGAAAGTTTGTTGAAACCTTGATGCATGTAACGTGTTAGGAAAACGGAATGTCACTGTGAGGGAAACTATGTAAATTACATTTCTATTGGGAAGTACTCGCTCCACGAGGATTTTTCTGCGTATGTGCCTTATTTACAAAACTGGCGTTAGGAAAACCTTTTGAAGTATGAGGAAATGCTTCTAAGTGTCAATATGGCTTTTACGGTGGATGAAAGTTCAGTAATCATCATGCTAACAACTCTGTAGTGAATATTTGTAGAATGCGTGATGCATGTACCTTTTTCGGAATACGGATTTTCACGATGACATGTTGTATGTAAATTGCATGTCTATTAGTTAGAACTCGCTCCAAGAGTATTTTCCTGTGAAAACTGCCTGAATTTTGAAACTGCCGATTGGAAAAACCTGCGAACTCTGAGTTAATATGTCTAGGTGATAATATGCCTTGTTTGGTGTTTCAAAGTTGGGTAATCCAGATGTTTACAAGTCATTAAAAATGTTTGTAGAATTTGTGATGCATGTAGCGTGTTCAGAACACGGAATATCATGGTGAGAGAAACTATGTATATTACATGTCTATTGGGAAGTACTCGCTCCAACTGAATTTTTCTGCGAAAACTGGCTCATGTTCGAAACTGGCATTTGGAATACTCTGCGTAATCAAAGAAAATGCTTCTAAGTATCAATAAGCCTTTTATCGTGTTGAAAGTTTGGTAATACACATGCAAACAAATTTGTAGTGAATATTTGTCGAATCCATTATGCAAGTAGCGTGTTCGTAACATGGAAATTCACGGCGAAGGAATCTATGTAAATTACATGTCTATTGGGTAGAATTCACTACAACAGATTTTTCCTGAGAAAACTGCCTGATTTTTGAAGCTGATGCTAGGAAAAAGCTGCGAAATTTGAGTCAATGCTTTTAGGTGTCAATATGTCTTGTATGGTGGATGAAAGTTCGGTAATCCACATGCTCAGAACACAGTTGTGAATGTTTTTTGAATTCGTGATGCATGTAGCGTGTCCGGAACACAGAATGTCATGGAAACTGAAACTTTGTAAACGACATTTCTATTGGATAAAACTCGCTCCAAGAGGATTTTTCTGTGAAAACTGCCTGATTTTCAAAACTGGCATAAGGAAAACGCTGCAGATTCTGAGTACATGTTTCTAGGTTTAAATATGCCTTGTATGGTGGATGAAAATTCGGTAATCCACATGCTAACAACTCAGAAGTGAATATTTGTCGAACCTGCGGTGCATGTAGCATGTTCGGAACACGGAATGTCATGGTGATGGAATCTATGTAATTTAAATATCTATTGGGTAGAACATGCTCCAGGAGAATTTACCTGTGAAAATTCCCTTATTTTATAAACTGCCATTAGGAAGATGCTGTGAACTCAGAATCATGTTTTCTAGGTGTAAATATACCTTGTGTGGTGGATGAAAGATCGGTAATCCAAACGCTCTCAACTCATTAAATAATGTTTGTGGAATGTGTGATGCATATAGCGTGTTCGATTCACGGAATATCATGGTAAGTGAAACTATGTAAATTACATGTCTACTGGTTAGAACCCACTCCAAGAGAATTTTTCTGTGTTAAATGCCTGATTTTTGAAACTGGCATTAGGGAAAAATGGTGAAATCAGTGTAAATGATTCTAGGTGTAAATATGCCTTGTATGGTGGATGAAAGTTTGGTAATCCACATGCTTAAAACTCATGAAAGAATGTTTGTTGAATCCGAGATGATTGTAGTGTGATCAGAACACGGAATTTCACGGCGAGGGAATCTAAGCAAATAACATGTCTATTGGGTAGAACTCGCTCCAAGAGCTTTTCCCTTCGAAAACTGCCTGATTTTCGAAACTGTCTTTAGGAAAAATGCAGCAAACACAGAGAAATTGTTTCTAGGAGTCAATATGCTTTGTATGGTGGAAGAAAGTTCTGTAATCCAAATGCTCACAACTCATTGAAGAATATTTTTCGAATCAGTGATGAATGTAGCGCGTTCGGAACACAGAATGTCACGGTGAGTGAAACTATGAAAATAACAATTCTACTGGTTAGAACTCGCTTGAATTGAATTTTTCTGC
Organism: Camelus bactrianus; assembly: GCF_048773025.1. Lineage (NCBI taxonomy): Eukaryota > Metazoa > Chordata > Mammalia > Artiodactyla > Camelidae > Camelus > Camelus bactrianus. Next base: position 45,422,076 of record NC_133558.1, on the reverse strand, counting down.
GAAAATTTCATGATTTTTGAAACTGGATTTTAGGAAAAACCTGCAAAATCAGAATAAATACTTCAAGGTGTAAATATGCCTTGTATGGTGGATGAAAGTTCGGTAATCCACAAGCTCACACTCATTAAAGAACGTTTGTCGAATACTTCATGCATGTAACATTCAGAATATGGAATGTCATAATTAAGGAAAAAATGTAAGTTTCATGTATATTGGGTAGAACTCGCTTGAAGAGAATTTTTCTGCAAAATGTGACTCATATCAAAACTGCCATTAGGAGAACCCTGTGAAGTCTGAGAAAATGCTACTAAGTGTCAATATGCCTTGAATGGTGCATGGAAGTCCGGTAATCCACATGTTAACAAGAGTGTAGTAAATATTTTTCAAACCGTGATTCATGTAGTGCATTCAGAAAATGGAATTTTATGGTAATGAAACTATGTAAATTACAATTCTATTGGGTAGAACTAGCTAGAATAGAATTTTTTTGCGAAAACTGCTTCATTTTTGAATCTGGAGTTTGGAAAACGCTGCAAAATCTGAGAAAATTCTTCTAAGTAGAAATATACATTGTATTGTTAGGAATGTTTGATAAACCACATGCTAACAAATCTGTCGTGAATATTTGTCGAATCCGTTATGCATGTAGCATGTTTGGACCACGGAATTTCACGGGGAGGGAGGTTATGTAAATTACATTTCTATTGGTTAGAAATCACTCCAAGAGATTTTTCCTGAGAAAACTGCCTGATTTTCGAAACTGGCGTTAGGAAAAATCTACGAACTCATGTTAATAGTTTCTAGGTGTAAATATGCCTTGTGTTGTGGATGAAAGTTTGGTAATCCAAATGCTAACAACTGTGTAGTGAATATTTGTAGAATCCGAGATACATGATTCGTGTTCGGAACACAGAACATCACGGTGAGCCAATTTATGTAAATTAAATTTCTAGTGGGTAGAACTCGCTGCAAGATTTTTTTCTGCGAAATCTTCATGATTGTGGAAACTGACCTTTGGAAATCTCTGGAAAATCAGAGTAAATGCTTCTATGTGTCAATGTCCCTTATATTGTGATGGAAGTTCATAAAACCACATGCAAACAAATCTGTGGTGAATATTTGTAGAAAGCGTTATGCATGTAGTTTGATAGTAACACGAAAATTCCCAGGATTGAATCTATGTAAATTATATGTCTATTGGGTAGAACTCACTCGAACTCATTTATTCCTGAGAAAACTGCCTGATTTTCAAAACTGGCATTAGGAAAAACTGCAAAATCCGAGTTCATGTTTCTAGGTGTAAATATGCCTTCTATAGAGGATGAAAGTTTGGTAATCTAAATGTTCACAACTCATTAGAGAATGTTGAAAACTTGATGAATATAGCATCTTCAGAACACAGAATGTCACGGTGAGAGATACTATCTAAATTACAATTCATTTGGGTAGAACCCACTTGAAGAGTATTTATCTGCGAAAACTTCATGATTTTCAAAACTGATGTTAGGAAAAAGCTGCGAAATAAGAGTAAATACTACTAGGTGTAAATATCCCTATTACGGTGGATGAAAGTTTGGTAATCCAGATGTTCACAACTCAGTAAGAATATTTATCAAATCCGCGATGCATGTAGCGTGTTCTGAACATGGAATGTCATGGTAAGTGAAACTATTTTAAATTCATGTCTATTGCATAGAAATCGCTCCAAGAGTATTTTTCTGTCAAAAGTGCCTGTCCTTTACAATTGGCATTAGAACAAAGCTGCAAACACAGAGAAAAGGATTCTAGGTGTTAATATGTCTTGTACGGTGGATGAAAGTTCGGTAATACACATGTTCACAACTCATTAAAGAATGTTTGTCGAATCCGTGATCTATGTAGCGTATTCGGAACACAGAATACCATGGTGATAGAAACTTTGTAAATTAAATGTCTATTGGGTAGAATTCGCTCCAAGAGCATTTTTCTGTGAAATCTGCAAGATTTTAGAACATGATGTTAGGAGAAATCTACTAAATCAAAATAAATTTTATATTTATATATATGCCTTGTATGTTGAATGAAATTTTGGTAATACACATGTTCGCCACTCATTAAAGAATGTTTGTCAAACAAGTGATGCATGTGTAGCGTGTTCAGAACCCGGAATATCACAGGGAGGGAAACAATGTAAATAACATGTCTATTGAGAAGAACTCACTCCAACAGTATTTTTCTGCGAAAACTGCATGATTTTAGAAACTGAAATTTGGACAAATCTAATAATACAGAATAAAACTTTCTATGTATAAATATGCATTCTAATGTGGATGAAAGTTCGGTAATACACATGACCACAACTCATTAAACAAAGTTGGTCGAATCCTTGATGCATGTAACGTGTTCAGAATTCGGAATGTCACGGTGAATGAAACTAGGTAAATTACATATCTTTTGGGTAGAAATCGCTCCAAGAGCATTTTTCTGCCAAATCTGCCTCATTTTCAAAACTGGGATTAAAACTAACCTGTGAAATCTGAGAAAATTCTTCAAAGTGTCAGTAAGCCTTGTATGGTGGATGAAAGGGCTGTAATCCACAGGCTAACAACTCTGTAGTGAATATTTGTCGAATCCGAGATACATGAAGCGTGTTCGGAACACATAATATCACGGTGGGCGAATCGATGAAAATTACATTTCTATTGGGTAGAACTCGCTCCAAGAGATTTTTCCTAAAAAATCTGCCTCATTTTCGAAACTGGCATTTGGAAATCTCTGCTAAATCAGAGAAAATGCTTCTATGTAACAATATGCATTTTATTGTGATGGAAATTCATAAAACCACATGCAAACAAATCTGTTGTGTATATTTGTAGAAAGCGTTATGCATGTAAAGTGATAGTAACACAGAAATTCCCGGGGATGGAATCTATGTAAGTTACATGTCTATTGGATAGAACTCGCTCGAACACATTTTTCCTGAGAAAACTGCCTGATTTTCAAAAGTGGCATCAGGAAAAACTGCCAAATCAGATTTCATGTTTTTATGTGCAATTATGCCATGTATTTTGGATGAAAATTCGGTAATCTACATGTTCACAACTCATTGGAGAAAGTTTGTTGAAACCTTGATGCATGTAAAGTGTTAGGAAAACGGAATGTCACTGTGTGGGAAACTATGTAAATTACATTTCTATTGGGAAGTACTCGCTCCACGAGGATTTTTCTGCGTATGTGCCTCATTTACAAAACTGGCGTTAGGAAAAACTTTTGAAGTATGAGGAAATGCTTCGAAGTGTCAATATGGCTTTTACGGTGGATGAAAGTTCAGTAATCATCATGCTAACAACTCTGTAGTGAATATTTGTAGAATGCGTGATGCATGTACCTTTTTCGGAATACGGATTTTCACGATGACATGTTGTATGTAAATTGCATGTCTATTAGTTAGAACTCGCTCCAAGAGTATTTTCCTGTGAAAACTGCCTGAATTTTGAAACTGCCGATTGGAAAAACCTGCGAACTCTGAGTTAATATGTCTAGGTGATAATATGCCTTGTTTGGTGTTTCAAAGTTGGGTAATCCAGATGTTTACAAGTCATTAAAAATGTTTGTAGAATTTGTGATGCATGTAGCGTGTTCAGAACACGGAATATCATGGTGAGAGAAACTATGTATATTACATGTCTATTGGGAAGTACTCGCTCCAACTGAATTTTTCTGCGAAAACTGGCTCATGTTCGAAACTGGCATTTGGAATACTCTGCGTAATCAAAGAAAATGCTTCTAAGTATCAATAAGCCTTTTATCGTGTTGAAAGTTTGGTAATACACATGCAAACAAATTTGTAGTGAATATTTGTCGAATCCATTATGCAAGTAGTGTGTTCGTAACATGGAAATTCACGGCGAAGGAATCTATGTAAATTACATGTCTATTGGGTAGAATTCACTACAACAGATTTTTCCTGAGAAAACTGCCTGATTTTTGAAGCTGATGCTAGGAAAAAGCTGCGAAATTTGAGTCAATGCTTTTAGGTGTCAATATGTCTTGTATGGTGGATGAAAGTTCGGTAATCCACATGCTCAGAACACAGTTGTGAATGTTTTTTGAATTCGTGATGCATGTAGCGTGTCCAGAACACGGAATGTCATGGTAACTGAAACTTTGTAAACGACATTTCTATTGGATAAAACTCGCTCCAAGAGGATTTTTCTGTGAAAACTGCCTGATTTTCAAAACTGGCATAAGGAAAACGCTGCAGATTCTGAGTACATGTTTCTAGGTTTAAATATGCCTTGTATGGTGGATGAAAATTCGGTAATCCACATGCTAACAACTCAGAAGTGAATATTTGTCGAACCTGTGGTGCATGTAGCATGTTCGGAACACGGAATGTCATGGTGATGGAATCTATGTAATTTAAATATCTATTGGGTAGAACATGCTCCAGGAGAATTTACCTGTGAAAATTCCCTTATTTTATAAACTGCCATTAGGAAGATGCTGTGAACTCAGAATCATGTTTTCTAAGTGTAAATATACCTTGTGTGGTGGATGAAAGATCGGTAATCCAAACGCTCTCAACTCATTAAATAATGTTTGTGGAATGTGTGATGCATATAGCGTGTTCGATTCACGGAATATCATGGTAAGTGAAACTATGTAAATTACATGTGTACTGGTTAGAACCCACTCCAAGAGAATTTTTCTGTGTTAAATGCCTGATTTTTGAAACTGGCATTAGGGAAAAATGGTGAAATCAGTGTAAATGATTCTAGGTGTAAATATGCCTTGTATGGTGGATGAAAGTTTGGTAATCCACATGCTTAAAACTCATGAAAGAATGTTTGTTGAATCCGAGATGATTGTAGTGTGATCAGAACACGGAATTTCACGGCGAGGGAATGTAAGCAAATAACATGTCTATTGGGTAGAACTCGCTCCAAGAGCTTTTCCCTTCGAAAACTGCCTGATTTTCGAAACTGTCTTTAGGAAAAATGCAGCAAACACAGAGTAATTTTTTCTAGGAGTCAATATGCTTTGTATGGTGGAAGAAAGTTCTGTAATCCAAATGCTCACAACTCATTAAAGAATATTTTTCGAATCAGTGATGAATGTAGCGCGTTCGGAACACAGAATGTCACGGTGAGGGAAACTATGAAAATAACAATTCTACTGGTTAGAACTCGCTTGAATTGAATTTTTCTGCGAAAATTTCATGATTTTTGAAACTGGATTTTAGAAAAACCTGCAAAATCAGAATAAATACTTCAAGGTGTAAATATGCCTTGTATGGTGGATGAAAGTTCGGTAATCCACAAGCTCACACTCATTAAAGAACGTTTGTCGAATACATCATGCATGTAACATTCAGAATATGGAATGTCATACTGAAGGAAAAAATGTAAGTTTCATGTATATTGGGTAGAACTCGCTTGAAGAGAATTTTTCTGCAAAATGTGACTCATATCAAAACTGCCATTAAGAGAACCCTGTGAAATCTGAGAAAATGCTACTAAGTGTCAATATGCCTTGAATGGTGCATGGAAGTCCGGTAATCCACATGTTAACAAGAGTGTAGTAAATATTTTTCAAACAGTGATTCATGTAGTGCATTCAGAAAATGGAATTTTATGGTAATGAAACTATGTAAATTACAATTCTCTTGGGTAGAACTAGCTAGAATAGAATTTTTTTGCGAAAACTGCTTCATTTTTGAATCTGGAGTTTGGAAAACGCTGCAAAATCTGAGAAAATTCTTCTAAGTAGAAATATACATTGTATTGTTAGGAATGTTTGATAATCCACATGCTGACAAATCTGTCGTGAATATTTGTCGAATCCGTTATGCATGAAGCATTTTTGGACCACGGAATTTCACGGCAAGGGAGGTTATGTAAATTACATTTCTATTGGTTAGAAATCACTCCAAGAGATTTTTCCTGAGAAAACTGCCTGATTTTCGAAACTGACATTAGGAAAAATCTGCGAACTCAGGTTAATAGTTTCTAGGTGTAAATATGCCTTGTGTGGTGGATGAAAGTTTGGTAATCCGAATGCTAACAACTGTGTAGTGAATATTTGTAGAATCCGAGATACATGATTCGTGTTCGGAACACAGAACATCACGGTGAGCCAATTTATGTAAATTAAATTTCTAGTGGGTAGAACTCGCTGCAAGATTTTTTTCTGCGAAATCTTCATGATTGTTGAAACTGACCTTTGGAAATCTCTGGAAAATCAGAGTAAATGCTTCTACGTATCAATATCCCATATATTGTGATGGAAGTTCATAAAACCACATGCAAACAAATCTGTGGTGAATATTTGTAGAAAGCGTTATGCATGTAGTTTGATAATAACACGAAAATTCCCAGGATTGAATCTATGTAAATTATATGTCTATTGGGTAGAACTCACTCGAACTCATTTTTTCCTGAGAAAACTGCCTGATTTTCAAAACTGGCATTAGGAAAAACTGCAAAATCCGAGTTCATGTTTCTAGGTGTAAATATGCCTTCTATAGAGGATGAAAGTTTGGTAATCTAAATGTTCACAACTCATTAGAGAATGTTGAAATCTTGATGAATATAGTGTCTTCAGAACACAGAATGTCACGGTGAGAGATACTATCTAAATTACAATTCATTTGGGTAGAACCCACTTGAAGAGTATTTATCTGCGAAAACTTCATGATTTTCAAAACTGATGTTAGGAAAAAGCTGCGAAATAAGAGTAAATACTACTAGGTGTAAATATCCCTATTACGGTGGATGAAAGTTTGGTAATCCAGATGTTCACAACTCAGTAAGAATATTTATCAAATCCGCGATGCATGTAGCGTGTTCTGAACATGGAATGTCATGGTAAGTGAAACTATTTTAAATTCATGTCTATTGCATAGAAATCGCTCCAAGAGTATTTTTCTGTCAAAAGTGCCTGTCCTTTACAATTGGCATTAGAACAAAGCTGCAAACACAGAGAAAAGGATTCTAGGTGTTAATATGTCTTGTACGGTGGATGAAAGTTCGGTAATACACATGTTCACAACTCATTAAAGAATGTTTGTCGAATCCGTGATCTATGTAGCGTATTCGGAACACAGAATTCCATGGTGATAGAAACTGTAAATTAAATGTCTATTGGGTAGAATTCGCTCCAAGAGCATTTTTCTGTGAAATCTGCAAGATTTTAGAACATGATGTTAGGAGAAATCTACTAAATCAAAATAAATTTTATATTTATATATATGCCTTGTATGTTGAATGAAATTTTGGTAATACACATGTTCGCCACTCATTAAAGAATGTTTGTCAAACAAGTGATGCATGTGTAGCGTGTTCAGAACCCGGAATATCACAGGGAGGGAAACAATGTAAATAACATGTCTATTGAGAAGAACTCACTCCAACAGTATTTTTCTGCGAAAACTGCATGATTTTAGAAACTGAAATTTGGACAAATCTAATAATACAGAATAAAACTTTCTATGTATAAATATGCATTCTAATGTGGATGAAAGTTCGGTAATACACATGACCACAACTCATTAAACAAAGTTGGTCGAATCCTTGATGCATGTAACGTGTTCAGAATTCGGAATGTCACGGTGAATGAAACTAGGTAAATTACATATCTTTTGGGTAGAAATCGCTCCAAGAGCATTTTTCTGCCAAATCTGCCTCATTTTCAAAACTGGGATTAAAACTAACCTGTGAAATCTGAGAAAATTCTTCAAAGTGTCAGTAAGCCTTGTATGGTGGATGAAAGGGCTGTAATCCACAGGCTAACAACTCTGTAGTGAATATTTGTCGAATCCGAGATACATGAAGCGTGTTCGGAACACATAATATCACGGTGGGCGAATCGATGAAAATTACATTTCTATTGGGTAGAACTCGCTCCAAGAGATTTTTCCTAAAAAATCTGCCTCATTTTCGAAACTGGCATTTGGAAATCTCTGCTAAATCAGAGAAAATGCTTCTATGTAACAATATGCATTTTATTGTGATGGAAATTCATAAAACCACATGCAAACAAATCTGTTGTGTATATTTGTAGAAAGCGTTATGCATGTAAAGTGATAGTAACACAGAAATTCCCGGGGATGGAATCTATGTAAGTTACATGTCTATTGGATAGAACTCGCTCGAACACATTTTTCCTGAGAAAACTGCCTGATTTTCAAAAGTGGCATTAGGAAAAACTGCCAAATCAGATTTCATGTTTTTATGTGCAATTATGCCATGTATTTTGGATGAAAATTCGGTAATCTACATGTTCACAACTCATTGGAAAAAGTTTGTTGAAACCTTGATGCATGTAACGTGTTAGGAAAACGGAATGTCACTGTGTGGGAAACTATGTAAATTACATTTCTATTGGGAAGTACTCGCTCCACGAGGATTTTTCTGCGTATGTGCCTCATTTACAAAACTGGCGTTAGGAAAAACTTTTGAAGTATGAGGAAATGCTTCGAAGTGTCAATATGGCTTTTACGGTGGATGAAAGTTCAGTAATCATCATGCTAACAACTCTGTAGTGAATATTTGTAGAATGCGTGATGCATGTACCTTTTTCGGAATACGGATTTCACGATGACATGTTGTATGTAAATTGCATGTCTATTAGTTAGAACTCACTCCAAGAGTATTTTCCTGTGAAAACTGCCTGAATTTTGAAACTGCCAATTGGAAAAACCTGCGAACTCTGAGTTAATATGTCTAGGTGATAATATGCCTTGTTTGGTGTTTCAAAGTTGGGTAATCCAGATGTTTACAAGTCATTAAAAATGTTTGTAGAATTTGTGATGCATGTAGCGTGTTCAGAACACGGAATATCATGGTGAGAGAAACTATGTATATTACATTTCTATTGGGAAGTACTCGCTCCAACTGAATTTTTCTGCGAAAACTGGCTCATGTTCGAAACTGGCATTTGGAATACTCTGCGTAATCAAAGAAAATGCTTCTAAGTATCAATAAGCCTTTTATCGTGTTGAAAGTTTGGTAATACACATGCAAACAAATTTGTAGTGAATATTTGTCGAATCCATTATGCAAGTAGCGTGTTCGTAACATGGAAATTCACGGCGAAGGAATCTATGTAAATTACATGTCTATTGGGTAGAATTCACTACAACAGATTTTTCCTGAGAAAACTGCCTGATTTTTGAAGCTGATGCTAGGAAAAAGCTGCGAAATTTGAGTCAATGCTTTTAGGTGTCAATATGTCTTGTATGGTGGATGAAAGTTCGGTAATCCACATGCTCAGAACACAGTTGTGAATGTTTTTTGAATTCGTGATGCATGTAGCGTGTCCAGAACACGGAATGTCATGGTAACTGAAACTTTGTAAACGACATTTCTATTGGATAAAACTCGCTCCAAGAGGATTTTTCTGTGAAAACTGCCTGATTTTCAAAACTGGCATAAGGAAAACGCTGCAGATTCTGAGTACATGTTTCTAGGTTTAAATATGCCTTGTATGGTGGATGAAAATTCGGTAATCCACATGCTAACAACTCAGAAGTGAATATTTGTCGAACCTGCGGTGCATGTAGCATGTTCGGAACACGGAATGTCATGGTGATGGAATCTATGTAATTTAAATATCTATTGGGTAGAACATGCTCCAGGAGAATTTACCTGTGAAAATTCCCTTATTTTATAAACTGCCATTAGGAAGATGCTGTGAACTCAGAATCATGTTTTCTAAGTGTAAATATACCTTGTGTGGTGGATGAATGTTCGGTAATCCAAACGCTCTCAACTCATTAAATAATGTTAGTGGAATGTGTGATGCATATAGCGTGTTCGATTCACGGAATATCATGGTAAGTGAAACTATGTAAATTACATGTGTACTGGTTAGAACCCACTCCAAGAGAATTTTTCTGTGTTAAATGCCTGATTTTTGAAACTGGCATTAGGGAAAAATGGTGAAATCAGTGTAAATGATTCTAGGTGTAAATATGCCTTGTATGGTGGATGAAAGTTTGGTAATCCACATGCTTAAAACTCATGAAAGAATGTTTGTTGAATCCGAGATGATTGTAGTGTGATCAGAACACGGAATTTCACGGCGAGGGAATGTAAGCAAATAACATGTCTATTGGGTAGAACTCGCTCCAAGAGCTTTTCCCTTCGAAAACTGCCTGATTTTCGAAACTGTCTTTAGGAAAAATGCAGCAAACACAGAGTAATTTTTTCTAGGAGTCAATATGCTTTGTATGGTGGAAGAAAGTTCTGTAATCCAAATGCTCACAACTCATTAAAGAATATTTTTCGAATCAGTGATGAATGTAGCGCGTTCGGAACACAGAATGTCACGGTGAGTGAAACTATGAAAATAACAATTCTACTGGTTAGAACTCGCTTGAATTGAATTTTTCTGCGAAAATTTCATGATTTTTGAAACTGGATTTTAGAAAAACCTGCAAAATCAGAATAAATACTTCAAGGTGTAAATATGCCTTGTATGGTGGATGAAAGTTCGGTAATCCACAAGCTCACACTCATTAAAGAACGTTTGTCGAATACATCATGCATGTAACATTCAGAATATGGAATGTCATACTGAAGGAAAAAATGTAAGTTTCATGTATATTGGGTAGAACTCGCTTGAAGAGAATTTTTCTGCAAAATGTGACTCATATCAAAACTGCCATTAAGAGAACCCTGTGAAATCTGAGAAAATGCTACTAAGTGTCAATATGCCTTGAATGGTGCATGGAAGTCCGGTAATCCACATGTTAACAAGAGTGTAGTAAATATTTTTCAAACAGTGATTCATGTAGTGCATTCAGAAAATGGAATTTTATGGTAATGAAACTATGTAAATTACAATTCTCTTGGGTAGAACTAGCTAGAATAGAATTTTTTTGCGAAAACTGCTTCATTTTTGAATCTGGAGTTTGGAAAACGCTGCAAAATCTGAGAAAATTCTTCTAAGTAGAAATATACATTGTATTGTTAGGAATGTTTGATAATCCACATGCTGACAAATCTGTCGTGAATATTTGTCGAATCCGTTATGCATGAAGCATTTTTGGACCACGGAATTTCACGGCAAGGGAGGTTATGTAAATTACATTTCTATTGGTTAGAAATCACTCCAACAGATTTTTCCTGAGAAAACTGCCTGATTTTTGAAACTGACATTAGGAAAAATCTGCGAACTCAGGTTAATAGTTTCTAGGTGTAAATATGCCTTGTGTGGTGGATGAAAGTTTGGTAATCCGAATGCTAACAACTGTGTAGTGAATATTTGTAGAATCCGAGATACATGATTCGTGTTCGGAACACAGAACATCACGGTGAGCCAATTTATGTAAATTAAATTTCTAGTGGGTAGAACTCGCTGCAAGATTTTTTTCTGCGAAATCTTCATGATTGTTGAAACTGACCTTTGGAAATCTCTGGAAAATCAGAGTAAATGCTTCTACGTATCAATATCCCATATATTGTGATGGAAGTTCATAAAACCACATGCAAACAAATCTGTGGTGAATATTTGTAGAAAGCGTTATGCATGTAGTTTGATAATAACACGAAAATTCCCAGGATTGAATCTATGTAAATTATATGTCTATTGGGTAGAACTCACTCGAACTCATTTTTTCCTGAGAAAACTGCCTGATTTTCAAAACTGGCATTAGGAAAAACTGCAAAATCCGAGTTCATGTTTCTAGGTGTAAATATGCCTTCTATAGAGGATGAAAGTTTGGTAATCTAAATGTTCACAACTCATTAGAGAATGTTGAAATCTTGATGAATATAGTGTCTTCAGAACACAGAATGTCACGGTGAGAGATACTATCTAAATTACAATTCATTTGGGTAGAACCCACTTGAAGAGTATTTATCTGCGAAAACTTCATGATTTTCAAAACTGATGTTAGGAAAAAGCTGCGAAATAAGAGTAAATACTACTAGGTGTAAATATCCCTATTACGGTGGATGAAAGTTTGGTAATCCACATGTTCACAACTCAGTAAGAATATTTATCAAATCCGCGATGCATGTAGTGTGTTCTGAACATGGAATGTCATGGTAAATGAAACTATTTTAAATTCATGTCTATTGCATAGAAATCGCTCCAAGAGTATTTTTCTGTCAAAAGTGCCTGTCCTTTACAATTGGCATTAGAACAAAGCTGCAAACACAGAGAAAAGGATTCTAGGTGTTAATATGTCTTGTACGGTGGATGAAAGTTCGGTAATACACATGTTCACAACTCATTAAAGAATGTTTGTCGAATCCGTGATCTATGTAGCGTATTCGGAACACAGAATACCATGGTGATAGAAACTTTGTAAATTAAATGTCTATTGGGTAGAATTCGCTCCAAGAGCATTTTTCTGTGAAATCTGCAAGATTTTAGAACATGACGTTAGGAGAAATCTACTAAATCAAAATAAATTTTATATTTATATATATGCCTTGTATGTTGAATGAAATTTTGGTAATACACATGTTCGCAACTCATTAAAGAATGTTTGTCAAACAAGTGATGCATGTGTAGCGTGTTCAGAACCCGGAATATCACAGGGAGGGAAACAATGTAAATAACATGTCTATTGAGAAGAACTCACTCCAACAGTATTTTTCTGCGAAAACTGCATGATTTTAGAAACTGAAATTTGGACAAATCTAATAATACAGAATAAAACTTTCTATGTATAAATATGCATTCTAATGTGGATGAAAGTTCGGTAATACACATGACCACAACTCATTAAACAAAGTTGGTCGAATCCTTGATGCATGTAACGTGTTCAGAATTCGGAATGTCACGGTGAATGAAACTAGGTAAATTACATATCTTTTGGGTAGAAATCGCTCCAAGAGCATTTTTCTGCCAAATCTGCCTCATTTTCAAAACTGGGATTAAAACTAACCTGTGAAATCTGAGAAAATTCTTCAAAGTGTCAGTAAGCCTGGTATGGTGGATGAAAGTGCTGTAATCCACAGGCTAACAACTCTGTAGTGAATATTTGTCGAATCCGAGATGCATGTAGCATGTTCAGAACACAGAATTTCACGGTGTGTGAATCCATGTAAATTACAGGTCTATTGGTTAGAACCCGCTCCAAGAGGTTTTTGCCATGAAATCTGCCTCATTTTCGAAACTGGCATTTGGAAAGCTCTGTGAAATCAGAGAAAATTCTTCTAAGCATCAATATGCCTTTATTGTGATGAAAGTCCTGTAATCCACATGCAAACAACTCTGTAGTGTATTTTTGTCAAATCCTTTCTGCATGTAGCGTGTACAAAACACGAAATTTCACAGTGGGGAATCTATGTAATTTACATATCTATTGGGTAGAACACTCTCCAACAGTTTGTTACTTTGAAAACTGCCTGATTTTGGAAACTGGTGTAAGGAAAAATCTGCCGAAATCAGAATAATAGTTTCTAGGTGTAAATATGCCTTGTATGGTGGTTGAAAGTTTGGTAATCCACATGCTAACAGCTCTGTAGTGAATGTTTGTCGAATCCGAGATACATGAAGCGTGTTCGGAACACATAATATCACGGTGGGCGAATCGATGAAAATTACATTTCTATTGGGTAGAACTCGCTCCAAGAGATTTTTCCTACGAAATCTGCTTCATTTTCATAACTGGCATTTGGAAATCTCTGCAAAATCAAAGAAAATGCTTCTAAGTAACTATATGCATTGTATTGTGATGGAAATTCGTAAAACCACATGCAAACAAATCTGTTGTGTATATTTGTAGAAAGCGTTATGCATGTAGAGTGATAGTAACACAGAAATTCCCGGGGATGGAATCTATGTAAGTTACATGTCTATTGGATAGAACTCGCTCGAACACATTTTTCCTGAGAAAACTGCCTGATTTTCAAAAGTGGCATTAGGAAAAACTGCCAAATCAGATTTCATGTTTCTATGTGAAATTATGCCATGTATGTTGGATGAAAGTTCAGTAATCTACATGTTCACAACTCATTGGAGAAAGTTTGTTGAAACCTTGATGCATGTAACGTGTTAGGAAAACGGAATGTCACTGTGAGGGAAACTATGTAAATTACATTTCTATTGGGAAGTACTCGCTCCACGAGGATTTTTCTGCGTATGTGCCTCATTTACAAAACTGGCGTTAGGAAAATCTTTTGAAGTATGAGGAAATGCTTCGAAGTGTCAATATGGCTTTTACGGTGGATGAAAGTTCAGTAATCATCATGCTAACAACTCTGTAGTGAATATTTGTAGAATGCGTGATGCATGTACCTTTTTCGGAATACGGATTTTCACGATGACATGTTGTATGTAAATTGCATGTCTATTAGTTAGAACTCACTCCAAGAGTATTTTCCTGTGAAAACTGCCTGAATTTTGAAACTGCCGATTGGAAAAACCTGCGAACTCTGAGTTAATATGTCTAGGTGATAATATGCCTTGTTTGGTGTTTCAAAGTTGGGTAATCCAGATGTTTACAAGTCATTAAAAATGTTTGTAGAATTTGTGATGCATGTAGCGTGTTCAGAACACGGAATATCATGGTGAGAGAAACTATGTATATTACATGTCTATTGGGAAGTACTCGCTCCAACTGAATTTTTCTGCGAAAACTGGCTCATGTTCGAAACTGGCATTTGGAATACTCTGTGTAATCAAAGAAAATGCTTCTAAGTATCAATAAGCCTTTTATCGTGTTGAAAGTTTGGTAATACACATGCAAACAAATTTGTAGTGAATATTTGTCGAATCCATTATGCAAGTAGTGTGTTCGTAACATGGAAATTCACGGCGAAGGAATCTATGTAAATTACATGTCTATTGGGTAGAATTCACTACAACAGATTTTTCCTGAGAAAACTGCCTGATTTTTGAAGCTGATGCTAGGAAAAAGCTGCGAAATTTGAGTCAATGCTTTTAGGTGTCAATATGTCTTGTATGGTGGATGAAAGTTCGGTAATCCACATGCTCAGAACACAGTTGTGAATGTTTTTTGAATTCGTGATGCATGTAGCGTGTCCAGAACACGGAATGTCATGGTAACTGAAACTTTGTAAACGACATTTCTATTGGATAAAACTCGCTCCAAGAGGATTTTTCTGTGAAAACTGCCTGATTTTCAAAACTGGCATAAGGAAAACGCTGCAGATTCTGAGTACATGTTTCTAGGTTTAAATATGCCTTGTATGGTGGATGAAAATTCGGTAATCCACATGCTAACAACTCAGAAGTGAATATTTGTCGAACCTGCGGTGCATGTAGCATGTTCGGAACACGGAATGTCATGGTGATGGAATCTATGTAATTTAAATATCTATTGGGTAGAACATTCTCCAGGAGAATTTACCTGTGAAAATTCCCTTATTTTATAAACTGCCA
Organism: Camelus bactrianus; assembly: GCF_048773025.1. Classification (NCBI taxonomy): domain Eukaryota; kingdom Metazoa; phylum Chordata; class Mammalia; order Artiodactyla; family Camelidae; genus Camelus; species Camelus bactrianus. Next base: position 45,406,731 of record NC_133558.1, on the reverse strand, counting down.
TTAGGAAGATGCTGTGAACTCAGAATCATGTTTTCTAGGTGTAAATATACCTTGTGTGGTGGATGAAAGATCGGTAATCCAAACGCTCTCAACTCATTAAATAATGTTTGTGGAATGTGTGATGCATATAGCGTGTTCGATTCACGGAATATCATGGTAAGTGAAACTATGTAAATTACATGTCTACTGGTTAGAACCCACTCCAAGAGAATTTTTCTGTGTTAAATGCCTGATTTTTGAAACTGGCATTAGGGAAAAATGGTGAAATCAGTGTAAATGATTCTAGGTGTAAATATGCCTTGTATGGTGGATGAAAGTTTGGTAATCCACATGCTTAAAACTCATGAAAGAATGTTTGTTGAATCCGAGATGATTGTAGTGTGATCAGAACACGGAATTTCACGGCGAGGGAATCTAAGCAAATAACATGTCTATTGGGTAGAACTCGCTCCAAGAGCTTTTCCCTTCGAAAACTGCCTGATTTTCGAAACTGTCTTTAGGAAAAATGCAGCAAACACAGAGTAATTGTTTCTAGGAGTCAATATGCTTTGTATGGTGGAAGAAAGTTCTGTAATCCAAATGCTCACAACTCATTAAAGAATGTTTTTCGAATCAGTGATGAATGTAGCGCGTTCAGAACACAGAATGTCACGGTGAGTGAAACTATGAAAATAACAATTCTACTGGTTAGAACGCGCTTGAATTGTATTTTTCTGCGAAAATTTCATGATTTTTGAAACTGGGTTTTAGGAAAAACCTGCAAAATCAGAATAAATACTTCAAGGTGTAAATATGCCTTGTATGGTGGATGAAAGTTCGGTAATCCACAAGCTCACACTCATTAAAGAACGTTTGTCGAATACATCATGCATGTAACATTCAGAATATGGAATGTCATACTGAAGGAAAAAATGTAAGTTTCATGTATATTGGGTAGAACTCGCTTGAAGAGAATTTTTCTGCAAAATGTGACTCATATCAAAACTGCCATTAGGAGAACCCTGTGAAATCTGATAAAATGCTACTAAGTGTCAATATGCCTTGAATGGTGCATGGAAGTCCGGTAATCCACATGTTAACAAGAGTGTAGTAAATATTTTTCAAACCGTGATTCATGTAGTGCATTCGGAAAATGGAATTTTATGGTAATGAAACTATGTAAATTACAATTCTATTGGGTAGAACTAGCTAGAATAGAATTTTTTTGCGAAAACTGCTTCATTTTTGAATCTGGAGTTTGGAAAACGCTGCAAAATCTGAGAAAATACTTCTAAGTAGAAATATACATTGTATTGTTAGGAATGTTTGATAATCCACATGCTAACAAATCTGTCGTGAATATTTGTCGAATCCGTTATGCATGTAGCATGTTTGGACCACGGAATTTCACGGCGAGGGAGGTTATGTAAATTACAATTCCATTGGTTAGAAATCACTCCAAGAGGTTTTTCCTGAGAAAACTGCCTGATTTTCGAAACTGGCGTTAGGAAAAATCTGCCAACTCAGGTTAATAGTTTCTAGGTGTAAATATGCCTTGTGTGGTGGATGAAAGTTTGGTAATCCAAATGCTAACAACTGTGTAGTGAATATTTGTAGAATCCGAGATACATGATTCGTGTTCGGAACACAGAACATCACGGTGAGCCAATTTATGTAAATTAAATTTCTAGTGGGTAGAACTCGCTGCAAGATTTTTTTCTGCGAAATCTTCATGATTGTGGAAACTGACCTTTGGAAATCTCTGGAAAATCAGAGTAAATGCTTCTATGTGTCAATGTCCCTTATATTGTGATGGAAGTTCATAAAACCACATGCAAACAAATCTGTGGTGAATATTTGTAGAAAGCGTTATGCATGTAGTGTGATAGTAACACGAAAATTCCCAGGATTGAATCTATGTAAATTATATGTCTATTGGGTAGAACTCACTCGAACTCATTTTTTCCTGAGAAAACTGCCTGATTTTCAAAACTGGCATTAGGAAAAACTGCAAAATCCGAGTTCATGTTTCTAGGTGTAAATATGCCTTCTATAGAGGATGAAAGTTTGGTAATCTAAATGTTCACAACTCATTAGAGAATGTTGAAAACTTGATGCATATAGCGTCTTCAGAACACAGAATGTCACGGTGAGAGATACTATCTAAATTACAATTCATTTGGGTAGAACCCACTTGAAGAGTATTTATCTGCGAAAACTTCATGACTTTCAAAACTGATGTTAGGAAAAAGCTGCGAAATAAGAGTAAATACTACTAGGTGTAAATATCCCTATTACGGTGGATGAAAGTTTGGTAATCCACATGTTCACAACTCAGTAAGAATATTTATCAAATCCGCGATGCATGTAGTGTGTTCTGAACATGGAATGTCATGGTAAGTGAAACTATTTTAAATTCATGTCTATTGCATAGAAATCGCTCCAAGAGTATTTCTCTGTCAAAAGTGCCTGTCCTTTACAATTGGCATTAGAACAAAGCTGCAAACACAGAGAAAAGGATTCTAGGTGTTAATATGTCTTGTACGGTGGATGAAAGTTCGGTAATACACATGTTCACAACTCATTAAAGAATGTTTGTCGAATCCGTGATCTATGTAGCGTATTCGGAACACAGAATACCATGGTGATAGAAACTTTGTAAATTAAATGTCTATTGGGTAGAATTCGCTCCAAGAGCATTTTTCTGTGAAATCTGCAAGATTTTAGAACATGACGTTAGGAGAAATCTACTAAATCAAAATAAATTTTATATTTATATATATGCCTTGTATGTTGAATGAAATTTTGGTAATACACATGTTCGCAACTCATTAAAGAATGTTTGTCAAACAAGTGATGCATGTGTAGCGTGTTCAGAACCCGGAATATCACAGGGAGGGAAACAATGTAAATAACATGTCTATTGAGAAGAACTCACTCCAACAGTATTTTTCTGCGAAAACTGCATGATTTTAGAAACTGAAATTCGGACAAATCTAATAATTCAGAATAAAGCTTTCTATGTATAAATTTGCATTCTAATGTGGATGAAAGTTCGGTAATACAAATGACCAGAACTCATTAAACAAAGTTGTTCGAATCCGTGATGCATGTAACATGTTCAGAATTCGGAATGTCACGGTGAGTGAAACTAGGTAAATTACATATCTTTTGGGTAGAACTCGCTCCAAGAGCATTTTTCTGCCAAATCTGCCTCATTTTCAAAACTGGGATTAAAACTAACCTGTGAAATCCGAGAAAATTCTTCAAAGTGTCAGTAAGCCTTGTATGGTGGATGAAAGTGCTGTAATCCACAGGCTAACAACTCTGTAGTGAATATTTGTCGAATCCGAGATGCATGTAGCATGTTCAGAACGCGGAATTTCACGGTGTGTGAATCCATGTAAATTACAAGTCTATTGGTTAGAACCCGCTCCAAGAGGTTTTTGCCATGAAATCTGCCTCATTTTCGAAACTGGCATTTGGAAAGCTCTGTGAAATCAGAGAAAATTCTTCTAAGCATCAATATGCCTTTATTGTGATGAAAGTCCTGTAATCCACATGCAAACAACTCTGTAGTGTATTTTTGTCGAATCCTTTCTGCATGTAGCGTGTACAAATCACGAAATATAACAGTGGGGGAATCTATGTAATTTACATATCTATTGGGTAGAACACTCTCCAACAGTTTGTTACTTTGAAAACTGCCTGATTTTCAAAACTGCTATTAGGAAAAAGCTGCAAACTCAGAGTTAATATTTCTAGGTGTAAATATGCCTTGTATGGTGGATGAAAGTTCTGTAATACACATGTACACAACTCATTAAAAATGTTAGTCAAATCCGTGATGTATGTAATGTGTTCTGAACACGGAGTGTCACCGTGAGGGAAACTATGTAAATTATATTTCTATTGGTTAGAACCCGCTCCAGGAGCATTTTACTGAAAAATTTGCCTCAGTTTCGACACTGGATTTATGGAAACACTGCAAAATCTGAGTAAATGCTTTAAGGTGACAATATGTCTTCAATGGTTTATTAAAGAACTGTAATTCACATGCTAACAACTAAGCCGTGAATATTTGTTGAATCCGTGTTGCATGTACAGTTTTCTGGTACCGAATGTTACAGTGATGGTATCTATGAAAATGAGATGTCTATTGGATAGAACATGCACCAAGAGAATTTTTCTGCAAAAACTGCCTGATTTTCGGAACCGACATTAGGAAAATTCTGCAAAATCTGAGTAAAACTTTCTACATGAAAATATGCCTTGTATGGTGGATGAAAGTTCAGTACTCCACATGCTAATTGTCATAAAATGTATTTGTCGAATCCGTGATGAATTTAAAGTTTTCAGAAAAAGGATTGTCTCGGTGAGTGAAACTCTGAAAATAACAATTCTACTGGATAGAACACGCTCCAAGAGAAATTTTTTTGTGAAAACTGCCTCATTCTCTAAACTGGCATTTGGAAAATTCTGCGAAATCAGAGAAAATGCTTCTAAGTATCAACATGCCTATTGTTGTTTTGAAAGTTCAGTAATCTACATGGAAACAAAACTGTAGTGAATATTTGTCGAGTCCATTGTGCATGTAGCATGTTTGGACCACGGAATTTCACGGCCAGGGAATTTATGTAAATTGCTTTTCTATTGGTTAGAAATCGCTCCAAGATTTTTTTCGAGAAAACTGCCTGATTTTGGAAACTGGCATAAGGAAAAATCTGCGAAATCAGAATAATAGTTTCTAGGTGTAAATATGCCTTGTATGGTGGTTGAAAGTTTGGTAATCCACATGCTAACAGCTCTGTAGTGAATATTTGTCGAATCCGAGATACATGAAGCGTGTTCAGAACACATAATATCACGGTGGGCGAATCGATGAAAATTACATTTCTATTGGGTAGAACTCGCTCCAAGAGATTTTTCCTACGAAATCTGCATCATTTTCATAACTGGCATTTGGAAATCTCTGCAAAATCAAAGAAAATGCTTCTAAGTAACTATATGCATTGTATTGTGATGGAAATTCGTAAAACCACATGCAAACAAATCTGTTGTGTATATTTGTAGAAAGCGTTATGCATGTAGAGTGATAGTAACACAGAAATTCCCGGGGATGGAATCTATGTAAGTTACATGTCTATTGGATAGAACTCGCTCGAACACATTTTTCCTGAGAAAACTGCCTGATTTTCCAAAGTGGCATTAGGAAAAACTGCCAAATCAGATTTCATGTTTCTATTTGAAATTATGCCATGTATGTTGGATGAAAGTTCGGTAATCTACATGTTCACAACTCATTGGAGAAAGTTTGTTGAAACCTTGATGCATGTAACGTGTTAGGAAAACGGAATGTCACTGTGAGGGAAACTATGTAAATTACATTTCTATTGGGAAGTACTCGCTCCACGAGGATTTTTCTGCGTATGTGCCTCATTTACAAAACTGGCGTTAGGAAAAACTTTTGAAGTATGAGGAAATGCTTCGAAGTGTCAATATGGCTTTTACGGTGGATGAAAGTTCAGTAATCATCATGCTAACAACTCTGTAGTGAATATTTGTAGAATGCGTGATGCATGTACCTTTTTCGGAATACGGATTTTCACGATGACATGTTGTATGTAAATTGCATGTCTATTAGTTAGAACTCGCTCCAAGAGTATTTTCCTGTGAAAACTGCCTGAATTTTGAAACTGCCGATTGGAAAAACCTGCGAACTCTGAGTTAATATGTCTAGGTGATAATATGCCTTGTTTGGTGTTTCAAAGTTGGGTAATCCAGATGTTTACAAGTCATTAAAAATGTTTGTAGAATTTGTGATGCATGTAGCGTGTTCAGAACACGGAATATCATGGTGAGAGAAACTATGTATATTACATGTCTATTGGGAAGTACTCGCTCCAACTGAATTTTTCTGCGAAAACTGGCTCATGTTCGAAACTGGCATTTGGAATACTCTGCGTAATCAAAGAAAATGCTTCTAAGTATCAATAAGCCTTTTATCGTGTTGAAAGTTTGGTAATACACATGCAAACAAATTTGTAGTGAATATTTGTCGAATCCATTATGCAAGTAGCGTGTTCGTAACATGGAAATTCACGGCGAAGGAATCTATGTAAATTACATGTCTATTGGGTAGAATTCACTACAACAGATTTTTCCTGAGAAAACTGCCTGATTTTTGAAGCTGATGCTAGGAAAAAGCTGCGAAATTTGAGTCAATGCTTTTAGGTGTCAATATGTCTTGTATGGTGGATGAAAGTTCGGTAATCCACATGCTCAGAACACAGTTGTGAATGTTTTTTGAATTCGTGATGCATGTAGCGTGTCCGGAACACGGAATGTCATGGTAACTGAAACTTTGTAAACGACATTTCTATTGGATAAAACTCGCTCCAAGAGGATTTTTCTGTGAAAACTGCCTGATTTTCAAAACTGGCATAAGGAAAACGCTGCAGATTCTGAGTACATGTTTCTAGGTTTAAATATGCCTTGTATGGTGGATGAAAATTCGGTAATCCACATGCTAACAACTCAGAAGTGAATATTTGTCGAACCTGCGGTGCATGTAGAATGTTCGGAACACGGAATGTCATGGTGATGGAATCTATGTAATTTAAATATCTATTGGGTAGAACATGCTCCAGGAGAATTTACCTGTGAAAATTCCCTTATTTTATAAACTGCCATTAGGAAGATGCTGTGAACTCAGAATCATGTTTTCTAGGTGTAAATATACCTTGTGTGGTGGATGAATGATAGGTAATCCAAACGCTCTCAACTCATTAAATAATGTTTGTGGAATGTGTGATGCATATAGCGTGTTCGATTCACGGAATATCATGGTAAGTGAAACTATGTAAATTACATGTGTACTGGTTAGAACCCACTCCAAGAGAATTTTTCTGTGTTAAATGCCTGAATTTTGAAACTGGCATTAGGGAAAAATGGTGAAATCAGTGTAAATGATTCTAGGTGTAAATATGCCTTGTATGGTGGATGAAAGTTTGGAAATACACATGCTTAAAACTCATGAAAGAATGTTTGTTGAATCCGAGATGATTGTAGTGTGATCAGAACACGGAATTTCACGGCGAGGGAATGTAAGCAAATAACATGTCTATTGGGTAGAACTCGCTCCAAGAGCTTTTCCCTTCAAAAACTGCCTGATTTTCGAAACTGTCTTTAGGAAAAATGCAGCAAACACAGAGTAATTGTTTCTAGGAGTCAATATGCTTTGTATGGTGGAAGAAAGTTCTGTAATCCAAATGCTCACAACTCATTGAAGAATATTTTTCGAATCAGTGATGAATGTAGCGCATTCGGAACACAGAATGTCACGGTGAGGGAAACTATGAAAATAACAATTCTACTGGTTAGAACTCGCTTGAATTGAATTTTTCTGCGAAAATTTCATGATTTTTGAAACTGGATTTTAGGAAAAACCTGCAAAATCAGAATAAATACTTCAAGGTGTAAATATGCCTTGTATGGTGGATGAAAGTTCGGTAATCCACATGCTCACACTCATTAAAGAACGTTTGTCGAATACATCATGCATGTAACATTCAGAATATGGAATGTCATACTGAAGGAAAAAATGTAAGTTTCATGTATATTGGGTAGAACTCGCTTGAAGAGAATTTTTCTGCAAAATGTGACTCATATCAAAACTGCCATTAGGAGAACCCTGTGAAATCTGAGAAAATGCTACTAAGTGTCAATATGCCTTGAATGGTGCATGGAAGTCCGGTAATCCACATGTTAACAAGAGTGTAGTAAATATTTTTCAAGCCGTGATTCATGTAGCGCATTCGGAAAATGGAATTTTATGGTAAAGAAACTATGTAAATTACAATTCTATTGGGTAGAACTAGCTAGAATAGAATTTTTTTGCGAAAACTGCTTCATTTTTGAATCTGGAGTTTGGAAAACGCTGCAAAATCTGAGAAAATTCTTCTAAGTAGAAATATACATTGTATTGTTAGGAATGTTTGATAATCCACATGCTAACAAATCTGTCGTGAATATTGTTCGAATCCGTTATGCATGTAGCATGTTTGGACCACGGAATTTCACGGCGAGGGAGGTTATGTAAATTACATTTCTATTGGTTAGAAATCACTCCAAGAGATTTTTCCTGAGAAAACTGCCTGATTTTCGAAACTGGCGTTAGGAAAAATCTGCGATTTCAGATTAATAATTTCTAGGTGTAAATATGCCTTGTGAGGTGGATGAAGTTTGGTAATCCGAATGGGAACAACTGTGTAGTGAATATTTGTAGAATCCGAGATACATGATTCGTGTTCGGAACACAGAACATCACGGTGAGCGAATTTATGTAAATTAAATTTCTAGTGGGTAGAACTCGCTGCAAGAGTTTTTTCTGCGAAATCTTCATGATTGTTGAAACTGGCCTTTGGAAATCTCTGGAAAATCAGAGAAAATGCTTCTGCGTATCAATATCCCTTATATTGTGATGGAAGTTCATAAAACCACATGCAAACAAATCTGTGGTGAATATTTGTAGAAAGCGTTATGCATGTAGTGTGATAGTAACACGAAAATTCCCAGGATTGAATCTATGTAAATTATATGTCTATTGGGTAGAACTCACTCGAACTCATTTTTTCCTGAGAAAACTGCCTGATTTTCAAAACTGGCATTAGGAAAAACTGCAAAATCCGAGTTCATGTTTCTAGGTGTAAATATGCCTTCTATAGAGGATGAAAGTTTGGTAATCTAAATGTTCACAACTCATTAGAGAATGTTGAAAACTTGATGCATATAGCGTCTTCAGAACACAGAATGTCACGGTGAGAGATACTATCTAAATTACAATTCATTTGGGTAGAACCCACTTGAAGAGTATTTATCTGCGAAAACTTCATGATTTTCAAAACTGATGTTAGGAAAAAGCTGCGAAATAAGAGTAAATACTACTAGGTGTAAATATCCCTATTACGGTGGATGAAAGTTTGGTAATCCACATGTTCACAACTCAGTAAGAATATTTATCAAATCCGCGATGCATGTAGCGTGTTCTGAACATGGAATGTCATGGTAAGTGAAACTATTTTAAATTCATGTCTATTGCATAGAAATCGCTCCAAGAGTATTTTTCTGTCAAAAGTGCCTGTCCTTTACAATTGGCATTAGAACAAAGCTGCAAACACAGAGAAAAGGATTCTAGGTGTTAATATGTCTTGTACGGTGGATGAAAGTTCGGTAATACACATGTTCACAACTCATTAAAGAATGTTTGTCGAATCCATGATCTATGTAGCGTATTCGGAACACAGAATACCATGGTGATAGAAACTGTAAATTAAATGTCTATTGGGTAGAATTCGCTCCAAGAGCATTTTTCTGTGAAATCTGCAAGATTTTAGAACATGACGTTAGGAGAAATCTACTAAATCAAAATAAATTTTATATTTATATATATGCCTTGTATGTTGAATGAAATTTTGGTAATACACATGTTCGCAACTCATTAAAGAATGTTTGTCAAACAAGTGATGCATGTGTAGCGTGTTCAGAACCCGGAATATCACAGGGAGGGAAACAATGTAAATAACATGTCTATTGAGAAGAACTCACTCCAACAGTATTTTTCTGCGACAACTGCATGATTTTAGAAACTGAAATTCGGACAAATCTAATAATTCAGAATAAAGCTTTCTATGTATAAATATGCATTCTAATGTGGATGAAAGTTCGGTAATACAAATGACCAGAACTCATTAAACAAAGTTTTTCGAATCCGTGATGCATGTAACGTGTTCAGAATTCGGAATGTCACGGTGAGTGAAACTAGGTAAATTACATATCTTTTGGGTAGAACTCACTCCAAGAGCATTTTTCTGCCAAATCTGCCTCATTTTCAAAACTGGGATTAAAACTAACCTGTGAAATCCGAGAAAATTCTTCAAAGTGTCAGTAAGCCTTGTATGGTGGATGAAAGTGCTGTAATCCACAGGCTAACAACTCTGTAGTGAATATTTGTCGAATCCGAGATGCATGTAGCATGTTCAGAACACGGAATTTCACGGTGTGTGAATCCATGTAAATTACAAGTCTATTGGTTAGAACCCGCTCCAAGAGGTTTTTGCCATGAAATCTGCCTCATTTTCGAAACTGGCATTTGGAAAGCTCTGTGAAATCAGAGAAAATTCTTCTAAGCATCAATATGCCTTTATTGTGATGAAAGTCCTGTAATCCACATGCAAACAACTCTGTAGTGTATTTTTGTCGAATCCTTTCTGCATGTAGCGTGTACAAAACACGAAATATCACAGTGGGGGAATCTATGTAATTTACATATCTATTGGGTAGAACACTCTCCAACAGTTTGTTACTTTGAAAACTGCCTGATTTTCAAAACTGCTATTAGGAAAAAGCTGCAAACTCAGAGTTAATATTTCTAGGTGTAAATATGCCTTGTATGGTGGATGAAAGTTCTGTAATACACATGTACACAACTCATTAAAAATGTTAGTCAAATCCGTGATGTATGTAACATGTTCTGAACACGGAGTGTCACCGTGAGGGAAACTATGTAAATTATATTTCTATTGGTTAGAACCCGCTCCAGGAGCATTTTACTGAAAAATTTGCCTCAGTTTCGACACTGGATTTATGGAAACACTGCAAAATCTGAGTAAATGCTTTAAGGTGACAATATGTCTTCAATGGTTTATTAAAGATCTGTAATTCACATGCGAACAACTAAGCAGTGAATATTTGTTGAATCCGTGTTGCATGTACAGTTTTCTGGTACCGAATGTTACAGTGATGGTATCTATGAAAATGAGATGTCTATTGGATAGAACATGCACCAAGAGAATTTTTCTGCAAAAACTGCCTGATTTTCGAAACCGACATTAGGAAAATTCTGCAAAATCTGAGTAAAACTTTCTACGTGAAAATATGCCTTGTATGGTGGATGAAAGTTCAGTACTCCACATGCTAATTGTCATAAAATCTATTTGTCGAATCCGTGATGAATTTAAAGTTTTCAGAAAAAGGATTGTCTCAGTGAGTGAAACTCTGAAAATAACAATTCTACTGGATAGAACACGCTCCAAGAGAAATTTTTTTGTGAAAACTGCCTCATTCTCTAAACTGGCATTTGGAAAATTCTGCGAAATCAGAGAAAATGCTTCTAAGTATCAACAAGCCTTGTGTTGTTTTGAAAGTGCACTAATCTACATGGAAACAAACCTGTAGTGAATATTTGTCGAGTCCATTGTGCATGTAGCATGTTCGGACCACGGAATTTCACGGCCAGGGAATTTATGTAAATTGCTTTTCTATTGGTTAGAAATCGCTCCAAGAGTTTTTTCGAGAAAACTGCCTGATTTTGGAAACTGGCGTGAGGAAAAATCTGCCGAAATCAGAATAAAAGTTTCTAGGTGTAAATATGCCTTGTATGGTGGTTGAAAGTTTGGTAATCCACATGCTAACAGCTCTGTAGTGAATGTTTGTCGAATCCGAGATACATGAAGCGTGTTCGGAACACATAATATCACGGTGGGCGAATCGATGAAAATTACATTTCTATTGGGTAGAACTCGCTCCAAGAGATTTTTCCTACGAAATCTGCTTCATTTTCATAACTGGCATTTGGAAATCTCTGCCAAATCAAAGAAAATGCTTCTAAGTAACAATATGCATTGTATTGTGATGGAAATTCGTAAAACCACATGCAAACAAATCTGTTGTGTATATTTGTAGAAAGCGTTATGCATGTAGAGTGATAGTAACACAGAAATTCCCGGGGATGGAATCTATGTAAGTTACATGTCTATTGGATAGAACTCGCTCGAACACATTTTTCCTGAGAAAACTGCCTGATTTTCAAAAGTGGCATTAGGAAAAACTGCCAAATCAGATTTCATGTTTCTATGTGAAAATATGCCATGTATGTTGGATGAAAGTTCTGTAATCTACATGTTCACAACTCATTGGAGAAAGTTTGTTGAAACCTTGATGCATGTATCGTGTTAGGAAAACGGAATGTCTCTGTGAGGGAAACTATGTAAATTACGTTTCTATTGGGAAGTACTCGCTCCACGAGGATTTTTCTGCGTATGTGCCTCATTTACAAAACTGGCGTTAGGAAAATCTTTTGAAGTATGAGGAAATGTTTCTAAGTGTCAATATGGCTTTTACGGTGGATGAAAGTTCAGTAATCATCATGCTAACAGCTCTGTAGTGAATATTTGTAGAATGCGTGATGCATGTACCTTTTTCGGAATACGGATTTTCACGATGACATGTTGTATGTAAATTGCATGTCTATTAGTTAGAACTCGCTCCAAGAGTATTTTCCTGTGAAAACTGCCTGAATTTTGAAACTGCCGATTGGAAAAACCTGCGAACTCTGAGTTAATATGTCTAGGTGATAATATGCCTTGTTTGGTGTTTCAAAGTTGGGTAATCCAGATGTTTACAAGTCATTAAAAAATGTTTGTAGAATTTGTGATGCATGTAGCGTGTTCAGAACACGGAATATCATGGTGAGAGAAACTATGTATATTACATGTCTATTGGGAAGTACTCGCTCCAAGTGAATTTTTCTGCGAAAACTGGCTCATGTTCGAAACTGGCATGTGGAATACTCTGCGTAATCAAAGAAAATACTTCTAAGTATCAATAAGCCTTTTATCGTGTTGAAAGTTTGGTAATACACATGCAAACAAATTTGTAGTGAATATTTGTCGAATCCATTATGCAAGTAGCGTGTTCGTAACACGGAAATTCACGGCGAAGGAATCTATGTAAATTACATGTCTATTGGGTAGAATTCACTACAACAGATTTTTCCTGAGAAAACTGCCTGATTTTTGAAGCTGATGCCAGGAAAAAGCTGCGAAATTTGAGTTAATGCTTTTAGGTGTCAATATGTCTTGTATGGTGGATGAAAGTTCGGTAATCCACATGCTCAGAACACAGTTGTGAATGTTTTTTGAATTCGTGATGCATGTAGCGTGTCCGGAACACGGAATGTCATGGAAACTGAAACTTTGTAAACGACATTTCTATTGGATAAAACTCGCTCCAAGAGGATTTTTCTGTGAAAACTGCCTGATTTTCAAAACTGGCATAAGGAAAACGCTGCAGATTCTGAGTACATGTTTCTGGGTTTAAATATGCTTTGTATGGTGGATGAAAATTCGGTAATCCGCATGCTAACAACTCAGAAGTGAATATTTGTCGAACCTGCGGTGCATGTAGCATGTTCGGAACACGGAATGTCATGGTGATGGAATCTATGTAATTTAAATATCTATTGGGTAGAACATGCTCCAGGAGAATTTACCTGTGAAAATTCCCTTATTTTATAAACTGCCATTAGGAAGATGCTGTGAACTCAGAATCATTTTTTCTAGGTGTAAATATACCTTGTGTGGTGGATGAATGATCGGTAATCCAAACGCTCTCAACTCATTAAATAATGTTTGTGGAATGTGTGATGCATATAGCGTGTTCGATTCACGGAATATCATGGTAAGTGAAACTATGTAAATTACATGTCTACTGGTTAGAACCCACTCCAAGAGAATTTTTCTGTGTTAAATGCCTGAATTTTGAAACTGGCATTAGGGAAAAATGGTGAAATCAGTGTAAATGATTCTAGGTGTAAATATGCCTTGTATGGTGGATGAAAGTTTGGAAATCCACATGCTTAAAACTCATGAAAGAATGTTTGTTGAATCCGAGATGATTGTAGTGTGATCAGAACACGGAATTTCACGGCGAGGGAATGTAAGCAAATAACATGTCTATTGGGTAGAACTTGCTCCAAGAGCTTTTCCCTTCAAAAACTGCCTGATTTTCGAAACTGTCTTTAGGAAAAATGCAGCAAACACAGAGTAATTGTTTCTAGGAGTCAATATGCTTTGTATGGTGGAAGAAAGTTCTGTAATCCAAATGCTCACAACTCATTAAAGAATATTTTTCGAATCAGTGATGAATGTAGCGCATTCGGAACACAGAATGTCACGGTGAGGGAAAGTATGAAAATAACAATTCTACTGGTTAGAACTCGCTTGAATTGAATTTTTCTGTGAAAATTTCATGATTTTTGAAACTGGATTTTAGGAAAAACCTGCAAAATCAGAATAAATACTTCAAGGTGTAAATATGCCTTGTATGGTGGATGAAAGTTCGGTAATCCACAAGCTCACACTCATTAAAGAACGTTTGTCGAATACATCATGCATGTAACATTCAGAATATGGAATGTCATACTGAAGGAAAAAATGTAAGTTTCATGTATATTGGGTAGAACTCGCTTGAAGAGAATTTTTCTGCAAAATGTGACTCATATCAAAACTGCCATTAGGAGAACCCTGTGAAATCTGATAAAATGCTACTAAGTGTCACTATGCCTTGAATGGTGCATGGAAGTCCGGTAATCCACATGTTAACAAGAGTGTAATAAATATTTTTCAAGCCGTGATTCATGTAGCGCATTCGGAAAATGGAATTTTATGGTAAAGAAACTATGTAAATTATAATTCTATTGGGTAGAACTAGCTAGAATAGAATTTTTTTGTGAAAACTGCTTCATTTTTGAATCTGGAGTTTGGAAAACGCTGCAAAATCTGAGAAAATTCTTCTAAGTAGAAATATACATTGTATTGTTAGGAATGTTTGATAATCCACATGCTAACAAATCTGTCGTGAATATTTGTCGAATCCTTTATGCATGTAGCATGTTTGGACCACGGAATTTCACAGCGAGGGAGGTTATGTAAATTACAATTCCATTGGTTAGAAATCACTCCAAGAGATTTTTCCTGAGAAAACTGCCTGATTTTCGAAACTGGCGTTAGGAAAAATCTGCGAACTCAGATTAATAGTTTCTAGGTGTAAATATGCCTTGTGTGGTGGATGAAAGTTTGGTAATCCGAATGGTAACAACTGTGTAGTGAATATTTGTAGAATCCGAGATACATGATTCGTGTTCGGAACACAGAACATCACGGTGAGCGAATTTATGTAAATTAAATTTCTAGTGGGTAGAACTCGCTGCAAGATTTTTTTCTGCGAAATCTTCATGATTGTTGAAACTGGCCTTTGGAAATCTCTGGAAAATCAGAGAAAATGCTTCTACGTATCAATATCCCTTATATTGTGATGGAAGTTCATAAAACCACATGCAAACAAATCTGTGGTGAATATTTGTAGAAAGCGTTATGCATGTAGTGTGATAGTAACACGAAAATTCCCAGGATTGAATCTATGTAAATTATATGTCTATTGGGTAGAACTCACTCGAACTCATTTTTTCCTGAGAAAACTGCCTGATTTTCAAAACTGGCATTAGGAAAAACTGCAAAATCCGAGTTCATGTTTCTAGGTGTAAATATGCCTTCTATAGAGGATGAAAGTTTGGTAATCTAAATGTTCACAACTCATTAGAGAATGTTGAAAACTTGATGCATATAGCGTCTTCAGAACACAGAATGTCACGGTGAGAGATACTATCTAAATTACAATTCATTTGGGTAGAACCCACTTGAAGAGTATTTATCTGCGAAAACTTCATGATTTTCAAAACTGATGTTAGGAAAAAGCTGCGAAATAAGAGTAAATACTACTAGGTGTAAATATCCCTATTATGGTGGATGAAAGTTTGGTAATCCACATGTTCACAACTCAGTAAGAATATTTATCAAATCCGCGATGCATGTAGCGTGTTCTGAACATGGAATGTCATGGTAAGTGAAACTATTTTAAATTCATGTCTATTGCATAGAAATCGCTCCAAGAGTATTTTTCTGTCAAAAGTGCCTGTCCTTTACAATTGGCATTAGAACAAAGCTGCAAACACAGAGAAAAGGATTCTAGGTGTTAATATGTCTTGTACGGTGGATGAAAGTTCGGTAATACACATGTTCACAACTCATTAAAGAATGTTTGTCGAATCCGTGATCTATGTAGCGTATTCGGAACACAGAATACCATGGTGATAGAAACTGTAAATTAAATGTCTATTGGGTAGAATTCGCTCCAAGAGCATTTTTCTGTGAAATCTGCAAGATTTTAGAACATGACGTTAGGAGAAATCTACTAAATCAAAATAAATTTTATATTTATATATATGCCTTGTATGTTGAATGAAATTTTGGTAATACACATGTTCGCAACTCATTAAAGAATGTTTGTCAAACAAGTGATGCATGTGTAGCGTGTTCAGAACCCGGAATATCACAGGGAGGGAAACAATGTAAATAACATGTCTATTGAGAAGAACTCACTCCAACAGTATTTTTCTGCGACAACTGCATGATTTTAGAAACTGAAATTCGGACAAATCTAATAATTCAGAATAAAGCTTTCTATGTATAAATATGCATTCTAATGTGGATGAAAGTTCGGTAATACAAATGACCAGAACTCATTAAACAAAGTTTTTCGAATCCGTGATGCATGTAACGTGTTCAGAATTCGGAATGTCACGGTGAGTGAAACTAGGTAAATTACATATCTTTTGGGTAGAACTCACTCCAAGAGCATTTTTCTGCCAAATCTGCCTCATTTTCAAAACTGGGATTAAAACTAACCTGTGAAATCCGAGAAAATTCTTCAAAGTGTCAGTAAGCCTTGTATGGTGGATGAAAGTGCTGTAATCCACAGGCTAACAACTCTGTAGTGAATATTTGTCGAATCCGAGATGCATGTAGCATGTTCAGAACACGGAATTTCACGGTGTGTGAATCCATGTAAATTACAAGTCTATTGGTTAGAACCCGCTCCAAGAGGTTTTTGCCATGAAATCTGCCTCATTTTCGAAACTGGCATTTGGAAAGCTCTGTGAAATCAGAGAAAATTCTTCTAAGCATCAATATGCCTTTATTGTGATGAAAGTCCTGTAATCCACATGCAAACAACTCTGTAGTGTATTTTTGTCGAATCCTTTCTGCATGTAGCGTGTACAAAACACGAAATATCACAGTGGGGGAATCTATGTAATTTACATATAAATTGGGTAGAACACTCTCCAACAGTTTGTTACTTTGAAAACTGCCTGATTTTCAAAACTGCTATTAGGAAAAAGCTGCAAACTCAGAGTTAATATTTCTAGGTGTAAATATGCCTTGTATGGTGGATGAAAGTTCTGTAATACACATGTACACAACTCATTAAAAATGTTAGTCAAATCCGTGATGTATGTAACGTGTTCTGAACACGGAGTGTCACCGTGAGGGAAACTATGTAAATTATATTTCTATTGGTTAGAACCCGCTCCAGGAGCATTTTACTGAAAAATTTGCCTCAGTTTCGACACTGGATTTATGGAAACACTGCAAAATCTGAGTAAATGCTTTAAGGTGACAATATGTCTTCAATGGTTTATTAAAGATCTGTAATTCACATGCGAACAACTAAGCAGTGAATATTTGTTGAATCCGTGTTGCATGTACAGTTTTCTGGTACCGAATGTTACAGTGATGGTATCTATGAAAATGAGATGTCTATTGGATAGAACATGCACCAAGAGAATTTTTCTGCAAAAACTGCCTGATTTTCGAAACCGACATTAGGAAAATTCTGCAAAATCTCAGTAAAACTTTCTACGTGAAAATATGCCTTGTATGGTGGATGAAAGTTCAGTACTCCACATGCTAATTGTCATAAAATCTATTTGTCGAATCCGTGATGAATTTAAAGTTTTCAGAAAAAGGATTGTCTCAGTGAGTGAAACTCTGAAAATAACAATTCTACTGGATAGAACACGCTCCAAGAGAAATTTTTTTGTGAAAACTGCCTCATTCTCTAAACTGGCATTTGGAAAATTCTGCGAAATCAGAGAAAATGCTTCTAAGTATCAACAAGCCTTGTGTTGTTTTGAAAGTGCACTAATCTACATGGAAACAAACCTGTAGTGAATATTTGTCGAGTCCATTGTGCATGTAGCATGTTCGGACCACGGAATTTCACGGCCAGGGAATTTATGTAAATTGCTTTTCTATTGGTTAGAAATCGCTCCAAGAGTTTTTTCGAGAAAACTGCCTGATTTTGGAAACTGGCGTGAGGAAAAATCTGCCGAAATCAGAATAAAAGTTTCTAGGTGTAAATATGCCTTGTATGGTGGTTGAAAGTTTGGTAATCCACATGCTAACAGCTCTGTAGTGAATGTTTGTCGAATCCGAGATACATGAAGCGTGTTCGGAACACATAATATCACGGTGGGCGAATCGATGAAAATTACATTTCTATTGGGTAGAACTCGCTCCAAGAGATTTTTCCTACGAAATCTGCTTCATTTTCATAACTGGCATTTGGAAATCTCTGCCAAATCAAAGAAAATGCTTCTAAGTAACAATATGCATTGTATTGTGATGGAAATTCGTAAAACCACATGCAAACAAATCTGTTGTGTATATTTGTAGAAAGCGTTATGCATGTAGAGTGATAGTAACACAGAAATTCCCGGGGATGGAATCTATGTAAGTTACATGTCTATTGGATAGAACTCGCTCGAACACATTTTTCCTGAGAAAACTGCCTGATTTTCAAAAGTGGCATTAGGAAAAACTGCCAAATCAGATTTCATGTTTCTATGTGAAAATATGCCATGTATGTTGGATGAAAGTTCTGTAATCTACATGTTCACAACTCATTGGAGAAAGTTTGTTGAAACCTTGATGCATGTATCGTGTTAGGAAAACGGAATGTCTCTGTGAGGGAAACTATGTAAATTACGTTTCTATTGGGAAGTACTCGCTCCACGAGGATTTTTCTGCGTATGTGCCTCATTTACAAAACTGGCGTTAGGAAAATCTTTTGAAGTATGAGGAAATGTTTCTAAGTGTCAATATGGCTTTTACGGTGGATGAAAGTTCAGTAATCATCATGCTAACAGCTCTGTAGTGAATATTTGTAGAATGCGTGATGCATGTACCTTTTTCGGAATACGGATTTTCACGATGACATGTTGTATGTAAATTGCATGTCTATTAGTTAGAACTCGCTCCAAGAGTATTTTCCTGTGAAAACTGCCTGAATTTTGAAACTGCCGATTGGAAAAACCTGCGAACTCTGAGTTAATATGTCTAGGCGATAATATGCCTTGTTTGGTGTTTCAAAGTTGGGTAATCCAGATGTTTACAAGTCATTAAAAAATGTTTGTAGAATTTGTGATGCATGTAGCGTGTTCAGAACACGGAATATCATGGTGAGAGAAACTATGTATATTACATGTCTATTGGGAAGTACTCGCTCCAAGTGAATTTTTCTGCGAAAACTGGCTCATGTTCGAAACTGGCATGTGGAATACTCTGCGTAATCAAAGAAAATACTTCTAAGTATCAATAAGCCTTTTATCGTGTTGAAAGTTTGGTAATACACATGCAAACAAATTTGTAGTGAATATTTGTCGAATCCATTATGCAAGTAGCGTGTTCGTAACATGGAAATTCACGGCGAAGGAATCTATGTAAATTACATGTCTATTGGGTAGAATTCACTACAACAGATTTTTCCTGAGAAAACTGCCTGATTTTTGAAGCTGATGCCAGGAAAAAGCTGCGAAATTTGAGTTAATGCTTTTAGGTGTCAATATGTCTTGTATGGTGGATGAAAGTTCGGTAATCCACATGCTCAGAACACAGTTGTGAATGTTTTTTGAATTCGTGATGCATGTAGCGTGTCCGGAACACGGAATGTCATGGAAACTGAAACTTTGTAAACGACATTTCTATTGGATAAAACTCGCTCCAAGAGGATTTTTCTGTGAAAACTGCCTGATTTTCAAAACTGGCATAAGGAAAACGCTGCAGATTCTGAGTACATGTTTCTGGGTTTAAATATGCTTTGTATGGTGGATGAAAATTCGGTAATCCGCATGCTAACAACTCAGAAGTGAATATTTGTCGAACCTGCGGTGCATGTAGCATGTTCGGAACACGGAATGTCATGGTGATGGAATCTATGTAATTTAAATATCTATTGGGTAGAACATGCTCCAGGAGAATTTACCCGTGAAAATTCCCTTATTTTATAAACTGCCATTAGGAAGATGCTGTGAACTCAGAATCATTTTTTCTAGGTGTAAATATACCTTGTGTGGTGGATGAATGATCGGTAATCCAAACGCTCTCAACTCATTAAATAATGTTTGTGGAATGTGTGATGCATATAGCGTGTTCGATTCACGGAATATCATGGTAAGTGAAACTATGTAAATTACATGTCTACTGGTTAGAACCCACTCCAAGAGAATTTTTCTGTGTTAAATGCCTGAATTTTGAAACTGGCATTAGGGAAAAATGGTGAAATCAGTGTAAATGATTCTAGGTGTAAATATGCCTTGTATGGTGGATGAAAGTTTGGAAATCCACATGCTTAAAACTCATGAAAGAATGTTTGTTGAATCCGAGATGATTGTAGTGTGATCAGAACACGGAATTTCACGGCGAGGGAATGTAAGCAAATAACATGTCTATTGGGTAGAACTTGCTCCAAGAGCTTTTCCCTTCAAAAACTGCCTGATTTTCGAAACTGTCTTTAGGAAAAATGCAGCAAACACAGAGTAATTGTTTCTAGGAGTCAATATGCTTTGTATGGTGGAAGAAAGTTCTGTAATCCAAATGCTCACAACTCATTAAAGAATATTTTTCGAATCAGTGATGAATGTAGCGCATTCGGAACACAGAATGTCACGGTGAGGGAAAGTATGAAAATAACAATTCTACTGGTTAGAACTCGCTTGAATTGAATTTTTCTGTGAAAATTTCATGATTTTTGAAACTGGATTTTAGGAAAAACCTGCAAAATCAGAATAAATACTTCAAGGTGTAAATATGCCTTGTATGGTGGATGAAAGTTCGGTAATCCACAAGCTCACACTCATTAAAGAACGTTTGTCGAATACATCATGCATGTAACATTCAGAATATGGAATGTCATACTGAAGGAAAAAATGTAAGTTTCATGTATATTGGGTAGAACTCGCTTGAAGAGAATTTTTCTGCAAAATGTGACTCATATCAAAACTGCCATTAGGAGAACCCTGTGAAATCTGATAAAATGCTACTAAGTGTCACTATGCCTTGAATGGTGCATGGAAGTCCGGTAATCCACATGTTAACAAGAGTGTAATAAATATTTTTCAAGCCGTGATTCATGTAGCGCATTCGGAAAATGGAATTTTATGGTAAAGAAACTATGTAAATTATAATTCTATTGGGTAGAACTAGCTAGAATAGAATTTTTTTGTGAAAACTGCTTCATTTTTGAATCTGGAGTTTGGAAAACGCTGCAAAATCTGAGAAAATTCTTCTAAGTAGAAATATACATTGTATTGTTAGGAATGTTTGATAATCCACATGCTAACAAATCTGTCGTGAATATTTGTCGAATCCTTTATGCATGTAGCATGTTTGGACCACGGAATTTCACAGCGAGGGAGGTTATGTAAATTACAATTCCATTGGTTAGAAATCACTCCAAGAGATTTTTCCTGAGAAAACTGCCTGATTTTCGAAACTGGCGTTAGGAAAAATCTGCGAACTCAGATTAATAGTTTCTAGGTGTAAATATGCCTTGTGTGGTGGATGAAAGTTTGGTAATCCGAATGGTAACAACTGTGTAGTGAATATTTGTAGAATCCGAGATACGTGATTCGTGTTCGGAACACAGAACATCACGGTGAGCGAATTTATGTAAATTAAATTTCTAGGGGGTAGAACTCGCTGCAAGATTTTTTTCTGCGAAATCTTCATGATTGTTGAAACTGGCCTTTGGAAATCTCTGGAAAATCAGAGAAAATGCTTCTGCGTATCAATATCCCTTATATTGTGATGGAAGTTCATAAAACCACATGCAAACAAATCTGTGGTGAATATTTGTAGAAAGCGTTATGCATGTAGTGTGATAGTAACACGAAAATTCCCAGGATTGAATCTATGTAAATTATATGTCTATTGGGTAGAACTCACTCGAACTCATTTTTTCCTGAGAAAACTGCCTGATTTTCAAAACTGGCATTAGGAAAAACTGCAAAATCCGAGTTCATGTTTCTAGGTGTAAATATGCCTTCTATAGAGGATGAAAGTTTGGTAATCTAAATGTTCACAACTCATTAGAGAATGTTGAAAACTTGATGCATATAGCGTCTTCAGAACACAGAATGTCACGGTGAGAGATACTATCTAAATTACAATTCATTTGGGTAGAACCCACTTGAAGAGTATTTATCTGCGAAAACTTCATGATTTTCAAAACTGATGTTAGGAAAAAGCTGCGAAATAAGAGTAAATACTACTAGGTGTAAATATCCCTATTACGGTGGATGAAAGTTTGGTAATCCACATGTTCACAACTCAGTAAGAATATTTATCAAATCCGCGATGCATGTAGCGTGTTCTGAACATGGAATGTCATGGTAAGTGAAACTATTTTAAATTCATGTCTATTGCATAGAAATCGCTCCAAGAGTATTTTTCTGTCAAAAGTGCCTGTCCTTTACAATTGGCATTAGAACAAAGCTGCAAACACAGAGAAAAGGATTCTAGGTGTTAATATGTCTTGTACGGTGGATGAAAGTTCGGTAATACACATTTTCACAACTCATTAAAGAATGTTTGTCGAATCCATGATCTATGTAGCGTATTCGGAACACAGAATACCATGGTGATAGAAACTTTGTAAATTAAATGTCTATTGGGTAGAATTCGCTCCAAGAGCATTTTTCTGTGAAATCTGCAAGATTTTAGAACATGACGTTAGGAGAAATCTACTAAATCAAAATAAATTTTATATTTATATATATGCCTTGTATGTTGAATGAAATTTTGGTAATACACATGTTCGCAACTCATTAAAGAATGTTTGTCAAACAAGTGATGCATGTGTAGCGTGTTCAGAACCCGGAATATCACAGGGAGGGAAACAATGTAAATAACATGTCTATTGAGAAGAACTCACTCCAACAGTATTTTTCTGCGAAAACTGCATGATTTTAGAAACTGAAATTCGGACAAATCTAATAATTCAGAATAAAGCTTTCTATGTATAAATATGCATTCTAATGTGGATGAAAGTTCGGTAATACAAATGACCAGAACTCATTAAACAAAGTTTTTCGAATCCGTGATGCATGTAACGTGTTCAGAATTCGGAATGTCACGGTGAGTGAAACTAGGTAAATTACATATCTTTTGGGTAGAACTCACTCCAAGAGCATTTTTCTGCCAAATCTGCCTCATTTTCAAAACTGGGATTAAAACTAACCTGTGAAATCCGAGAAAATTCTTCAAAGTGTCAGTAAGCCTTGTATGGTGGATGAAAGTGCTGTAATCCACAGGCTAACAACTCTGTAGTTAATATTTGTCGAATCCGAGATGCATGTAGCATGTTCAGAACACGGAATTTCACGGTGTGTGAATCCATGTAAATTACAAGTCTATTGGTTAGAACCCGCTCCAAGAGGTTTTTGCCATGAAATCTGCCTCATTTTCGAAACTGGCATTTGGAAAGCTCTGTGAAATCAGAGAAAATTCTTCTAAGCATCAATATGCCTTTATTGTGATGAAAGTCCTGTAATCCACATGCAAACAACTCTGTAGTGTATTTTTGTCGAATCCTTTCTGCATGTAGCGTGTACAAAACACGAAATATCACAGTGGGGGAATCTATGTAATTTACATATAAATTGGGTAGAACACTCTCCAACAGTTTGTTACTTTGAAAACTGCCTGATTTTCAAAACTGCTATTAGGAAAAAGCTGCAAACTCAGAGTTAATATTTCTAGGTGTAAATATGCCTTGTATGGTGGATGAAAGTTCTGTAATACACATGTACACAACTCATTAAAAATGTTAGTCAAATCCGTGATGTATGTAACGTGTTCTGAACACGGAGTGTCACCGTGAGGGAAACTATGTAAATTATATTTCTATTGGTTAGAACCCGCTCCAGGAGCATTTTACTGAAAAATTTGCCTCAGTTTCGACACTGGATTTATGGAAACACTGCAAAATCTGAGTAAATGCTTTAAGGTGACAATATGTCTTCAATGGTTTATTAAAGATCTGTAATTCACATGCGAACAACTAAGCAGTGAATATTTGTTGAATCCGTGTTGCATGTACAGTTTTCTGGTACCGAATGTTACAGTGATGGTATCTATGAAAATGAGATGTCTATTGGATAGAACATGCACCAAGAGAATTTTTCTGCAAAAACTGCCTGATTTTCGAAACCGACATTAGGAAAATTCTGCAAAATCTCAGTAAAACTTTCTACGTGAAAATATGCCTTGTATGGTGGATGAAAGTTCAGTACTCCACATGCTAATTGTCATAAAATCTATTTGTCGAATCCGTGATGAATTTAAAGTTTTCAGAAAAAGGATTGTCTCAGTGAGTGAAACTCTGAAAATAACAATTCTACTGGATAGAACACGCTCCAAGAGAAATTTTTTTGTGAAAACTGCCTCATTCTCTAAACTGGCATTTGGAAAATTCTGCGAAATCAGAGAAAATGCTTCTAAGTATCAACAAGCCTTGTGTTGTTTTGAAAGTGCACTAATCTACATGGAAACAAACCTGTAGTGAATATTTGTCGAGTCCATTGTGCATGTAGCATGTTCGGACCACGGAATTTCACGGCCAGGGAATTTATGTAAATTGCTTTTCTATTGGTTAGAAATCGCTCCAAGAGTTTTTTCGAGAAAACTGCCTGATTTTGGAAACTGGCGTGAGGAAAAATCTGCCGAAATCAGAATAAAAGTTTCTAGGTGTAAATATGCCTTGTATGGTGGTTGAAAGTTTGGTAATCCACATGCTAACAGCTCTGTAGTGAATGTTTGTCGAATCCGAGATACATGAAGCGTGTTCGGAACACATAATATCACGGTGGGCGAATCGATGAAAATTACATTTCTATTGGGTAGAACTCGCTCCAAGAGATTTTTCCTACGAAATCTGCTTCATTTTCATAACTGGCATTTGGAAATCTCTGCCAAATCAAAGAAAATGCTTCTAAGTAACAATATGCATTGTATTGTGATGGAAATTCGTAAAACCACATGCAAACAAATCTGTTGTGTATATTTGTAGAAAGCGTTATGCATGTAGAGTGATAGTAACACAGAAATTCCCGGGGATGGAATCTATGTAAGTTACATGTCTATTGGATAGAACTCGCTCGAACACATTTTTCCTGAGAAAACTGCCTGATTTTCAAAAGTGGCATTAGGAAAAACTGCCAAATCAGATTTCATGTTTCTATGTGAAAATATGCCATGTATGTTGGATGAAAGTTCTGTAATCTACATGTTCACAACTCATTGGAGAAAGTTTGTTGAAACCTTGATGCATGTATCGTGTTAGGAAAACGGAATGTCTCTGTGAGGGAAACTATGTAAATTACGTTTCTATTGGGAAGTACTCGCTCCACGAGGATTTTTCTGCGTATGTGCCTCATTTACAAAACTGGCGTTAGGAAAATCTTTTGAAGTATGAGGAAATGTTTCTAAGTGTCAATATGGCTTTTACGGTGGATGAAAGTTCAGTAATCATCATGCTAACAGCTCTGTAGTGAATATTTGTAGAATGCGTGATGCATGTACCTTTTTCGGAATACGGATTTTCACGATGACATGTTGTATGTAAATTGCATGTCTATTAGTTAGAACTCGCTCCAAGAGTATTTTCCTGTGAAAACTGCCTGAATTTTGAAACTGCCGATTGGAAAAACCTGCGAACTCTGAGTTAATATGTCTAGGCGATAATATGCCTTGTTTGGTGTTTCAAAGTTGGGTAATCCAGATGTTTACAAGTCATTAAAAAATGTTTGTAGAATTTGTGATGCATGTAGCGTGTTCAGAACACGGAATATCATGGTGAGAGAAACTATGTATATTACATGTCTATTGGGAAGTACTCGCTCCAAGTGAATTTTTCTGCGAAAACTGGCTCATGTTCGAAACTGGCATGTGGAATACTCTGCGTAATCAAAGAAAATACTTCTAAGTATCAATAAGCCTTTTATCGTGTTGAAAGTTTGGTAATACACATGCAAACAAATTTGTAGTGAATATTTGTCGAATCCATTATGCAAGTAGCGTGTTCGTAACATGGAAATTCACGGCGAAGGAATCTATGTAAATTACATGTCTATTGGGTAGAATTCACTACAACAGATTTTTCCTGAGAAAACTGCCTGATTTTTGAAGCTGATGCCAGGAAAAAGCTGCGAAATTTGAGTTAATGCTTTTAGGTGTCAATATGTCTTGTATGGTGGATGAAAGTTCGGTAATCCACATGCTCAGAACACAGTTGTGAATGTTTTTTGAATTCGTGATGCATGTAGCGTGTCCGGAACACGGAATGTCATGGAAACTGAAACTTTGTAAACGACATTTCTATTGGATAAAACTCGCTCCAAGAGGATTTTTCTGTGAAAACTGCCTGATTTTCAAAACTGGCATAAGGAAAACGCTGCAGATTCTGAGTACATGTTTCTGGGTTTAAATATGCTTTGTATGGTGGATGAAAATTCGGTAATCCGCATGCTAACAACTCAGAAGTGAATATTTGTCGAACCTGCGGTGCATGTAGCATGTTCGGAACACGGAATGTCATGGTGATGGAATCTATGTAATTTAAATATCTATTGGGTAGAACATGCTCCAGGAGAATTTACCCGTGAAAATTCCCTTATTTTATAAACTGCCATTAGGAAGATGCTGTGAACTCAGAATCATTTTTTCTAGGTGTAAATATACCTTGTGTGGTGGATGAATGATCGGTAATCCAAACGCTCTCAACTCATTAAATAATGTTTGTGGAATGTGTGATGCATATAGCGTGTTCGATTCACGGAATATCATGGTAAGTGAAACTATGTAAATTACATGTCTACTGGTTAGAACCCACTCCAAGAGAATTTTTCTGTGTTAAATGCCTGAATTTTGAAACTGGCATTAGGGAAAAATGGTGAAATCAGTGTAAATGATTCTAGGTGTAAATATGCCTTGTATGGTGGATGAAAGTTTGGAAATCCACATGCTTAAAACTCATGAAAGAATGTTTGTTGAATCCGAGATGATTGTAGTGTGATCAGAACACGGAATTTCACGGCGAGGGAATGTAAGCAAATAACATGTCTATTGGGTAGAACTTGCTCCAAGAGCTTTTCCCTTCAAAAACTGCCTGATTTTCGAAACTGTCTTTAGGAAAAATGCAGCAAACACAGAGTAATTGTTTCTAGGAGTCAATATGCTTTGTATGGTGGAAGAAAGTTCTGTAATCCAAATGCTCACAACTCATTAAAGAATATTTTTCGAATCAGTGATGAATGTAGCGCATTCGGAACACAGAATGTCACGGTGAGGGAAAGTATGAAAATAACAATTCTACTGGTTAGAACTCGCTTGAATTGAATTTTTCTGTGAAAATTTCATGATTTTTGAAACTGGATTTTAGGAAAAACCTGCAAAATCAGAATAAATACTTCAAGGTGTAAATATGCCTTGTATGGTGGATGAAAGTTCGGTAATCCACAAGCTCACACTCATTAAAGAACGTTTGTCGAATACATCATGCATGTAACATTCAGAATATGGAATGTCATACTGAAGGAAAAAATGTAAGTTTCATGTATATTGGGTAGAACTCGCTTGAAGAGAATTTTTCTGCAAAATGTGACTCATATCAAAACTGCCATTAGGAGAACCCTGTGAAATCTGATAAAATGCTACTAAGTGTCACTATGCCTTGAATGGTGCATGGAAGTCCGGTAATCCACATGTTAACAAGAGTGTAATAAATATTTTTCAAGCCGTGATTCATGTAGCGCATTCGGAAAATGGAATTTTATGGTAAAGAAACTATGTAAATTATAATTCTATTGGGTAGAACTAGCTAGAATAGAATTTTTTTGTGAAAACTGCTTCATTTTTGAATCTGGAGTTTGGAAAACGCTGCAAAATCTGAGAAAATTCTTCTAAGTAGAAATATACATTGTATTGTTAGGAATGTTTGATAATCCACATGCTAACAAATCTGTCGTGAATATTTGTCGAATCCTTTATGCATGTAGCATGTTTGGACCACGGAATTTCACAGCGAGGGAGGTTATGTAAATTACAATTCCATTGGTTAGAAATCACTCCAAGAGATTTTTCCTGAGAAAACTGCCTGATTTTCGAAACTGGCGTTAGGAAAAATCTGCGAACTCAGATTAATAGTTTCTAGGTGTAAATATGCCTTGTGTGGTGGATGAAAGTTTGGTAATCCGAATGGTAACAACTGTGTAGTGAATATTTGTAGAATCCGAGATACATGATTCGTGTTCGGAACACAGAACATCACGGTGAGCGAATTTATGTAAATTAAATTTCTAGTGGGTAGAACTCGCTGCAAGATTTTTTTCTGCGAAATCTTCATGATTGTTGAAACTGGCCTTTGGAAATCTCTGGAAAATCAGAGAAAATGCTTCTGCGTATCAATATCCCTTATATTGTGATGGAAGTTCATAAAACCACATGCAAACAAATCTGTGGTGAATATTTGTAGAAAGCGTTATGCATGTAGTGTGATAGTAACACGAAAATTCCCAGGATTGAATCTATGTAAATTATATGTCTATTGGGTAGAACTCACTCGAACTCATTTTTTCCTGAGAAAACTGCCTGATTTTCAAAACTGGCATTAGGAAAAACTGCAAAATCCGAGTTCATGTTTCTAGGTGTAAATATGCCTTCTATAGAGGATGAAAGTTTGGTAATCTAAATGTTCACAACTCATTAGAGAATGTTGAAAACTTGATGCATATAGCGTCTTCAGAACACAGAATGTCACGGTGAGAGATACTATCTAAATTACAATTCATTTGGGTAGAACCCACTTGAAGAGTATTTATCTGCGAAAACTTCATGATTTTCAAAACTGATGTTAGGAAAAAGCTGCGAAATAAGAGTAAATACTACTAGGTGTAAATATCCCTATTACGGTGGATGAAAGTTTGGTAATCCACATGTTCACAACTCAGTAAGAATATTTATCAAATCCGCGATGCATGTAGCGTCTTCTGAACATGGAATGTCATGGTAAGTGAAACTATTTTAAATTCATGTCTATTGCATAGAAATCGCTCCAAGAGTATTTTTCTGTCAAAAGTGCCTGTCCTTTACAATTGGCATTAGAACAAAGCTGCAAACACAGAGAAAAGGATTCTAGGTGTTAATATGTCTTGTACGGTGGATGAAAGTTCGGTAATACACATTTTCACAACTCATTAAAGAATGTTTGTCGAATCCATGATCTATGTAGCGTATTCGGAACACAGAATACCATGGTGATAGAAACTTTGTAAATTAAATGTCTATTGGGTAGAATTCGCTCCAAGAGCATTTTTCTGTGAAATCTGCAAGATTTTAGAACATGACGTTAGGAGAAATCTACTAAATCAAAATAAATTTTATATTTATATATATGCCTTGTATGTTGAATGAAATTTTGGTAATACACATGTTCGCAACTCATTAAAGAATGTTTGTCAAACAAGTGATGCATGTGTAGCGTGTTCAGAACCCGGAATATCACAGGGAGGGAAACAATGTAAATAACATGTCTATTGAGAAGAACTCACTCCAACAGTATTTTTCTGCGAAAACTGCATGATTTTAGAAACTGAAATTCGGACAAATCTAATAATTCAGAATAAAGCTTTCTATGTATAAATATGCATTCTAATGTGGATGAAAGTTCGGTAATACAAATGACCAGAACTCATTAAACAAAGTTGTTCGAATCCGTGATGCATGTAACGTGTTCAGAATTCGGAATGTCACGGTGAGTGAAACTAGGTAAATTACATATCTTTTGGGTAGAACTCGCTCCAAGAGCATTTTTCTGCCAAATCTGCCTCATTTTCAAAACTGGGATTAAAACTAACCTGTGAAATCCGAGAAAATTCTTCAAAGTGTCAGTAAGCCTTGTATGGTGGATGAAAGTGCTGTAATCCACAGGCTAACAACTCTGTAGTGAATATTTGTCGAATCCGAGATGCATGTAGCATGTTCAGAACACGGAATTTCACGGTGTGTGAATCCATGTAAATTACAGGTCTATTGGTTAGAACCCGCTCCAAGAGGTTTTTGCCATGAAATCTGCCTCATTTTCGAAACTGGCATTTGGAAAGCTCTGTGAAATCAGAGAAAATTCTTCTAAGCATCAATATGCCTTTATTGTGATGAAAGTCCTGTAATCCACATGCAAACAACTCTGTAGTGTATTTTTGTCGAATCCTTTCTGCATGTAGCGTGTACAAAACACGAAATATCACAGTGGGGGAATCTATGTAATTTACATATCTATTGGGTAGAACACTCTCCAACAGTTTGTTACTTTGAAAACTGCCTGATTTTCAAAACTGCTATTAGGAAAAAGCTGCAAACTCAGAGTTAATATTTCTAGGTGTAAATATGCCTTGTATGGTGGATGAAAGTTCTGTAATACACATGTACACAACTCATTAAAAATGTTAGTCAAATCCGTGATGTATGTAACGTGTTCTGAACACGGAGTGTCACCGTGAGGGAAACTATGTAAATTATATTTCTATTGGTTAGAACCCGCTCCAGGAGCATTTTACTGAAAAATTTGCCTCAGTTTCGACACTGGATTTATGGAAACACTGCAAAATCTGAGTAAATGCTTTAAGGTGACAATATGTCTTCAATGGTTTATTAAAGATCTGTAATTCACATGCGAACAACTAAGCAGTGAATATTTGTTGAATCCGTGTTGCATGTACAGTTTTCTGGTACCGAATGTTACAGTGATGGTATCTATGAAAATGAGATGTCTATTGGATAGAACATGCACCAAGAGAATTTTTCTGCAAAAACTGCCTGATTTTCGAAACCGACATTAGGAAAATTCTGCAAAATCTCAGTAAAACTTTCTACGTGAAAATATGCCTTGTATGGTGGATGAAAGTTCAGTACTCCACATGCTAATTGTCATAAAATCTATTTGTCGAATCCGTGATGAATTTAAAGTTTTCAGAAAAAGGATTGTCTCGGTGAGTGAAACTCTGAAAATAACAATTCTACTGGATAGAACACGCTCCAAGAGAAATTTTTTTGTGAAAACTGCCTCATTCTCTAAACTGGCATTTGGAAAATTCTGCGAAATCAGAGAAAATGCTTCTAAGTATCAACAAGCCTTGTGTTGTTTTGAAAGTGCACTAATCTACATGGAAACAAACCTGTAGTGAATATTTGTCGAGTCCATTGTGCATGTAGCATGTTCGGACCACGGAAATTCACGGCCAGGGAATTTATGTAAATTGCTTTTCTATTGGTTAGAAATCGCTCCAAGAGTTTTTTCGAGAAAACTGCCTGATTTTGGAAACTGGCGTGAGGAAAAATCTGCCGAAATCTGAATAAAAGTTTCTAGGTGTAAATATGCCTTGTATGGTGGTTGAAAGTTTGGTAATCCACATGCTAACAGCTCTGTAGTGAATGTTTGTCGAATCCGAGATACATGAAGCGTGTTCGGAACACATAATATCACGGTGGGCGAATCGATGAAAATTACATTTCTATTGGGTAGAACTCGCTCCAAGAGATTTTTCCTACGAAATCTGCTTCATTTTCATAACTGGCATTTGGAAATCTCTGCCAAATCAAAGAAAATGCTTCTAAGTAACAATATGCATTGTATTGTGATGGAAATTCGTAAAACCACATGCAAACAAATCTGTTGTGTATATTTGTAGAAAGCGTTATGCATGTAGAGTGATAGTAACACAGAAATTCCCGGGGATGGAATCTATGTAAGTTACATGTCTATTGGATAGAACTCGCTCGAACACATTTTTCCTGAGAAAACTGCCTGATTTTCAAAAGTGGCATTAGGAAAAACTGCCAAATCAGATTTCATGTTTCTATGTGAAAATATGCCATGTATGTTGGATGAAAGTTCGGTAATCTACATGTTCACAACTCATTGGAGAAAGTTTGTTGAAACCTTGATGCATGTAACGTGTTAGGAAAACGGAATGTCTCTGTGAGGGAAACTATGTAAATTACGTTTCTATTGGGAAGTACTCGCTCCACGAGGA
This sequence comes from Camelus bactrianus, assembly GCF_048773025.1. Lineage (NCBI taxonomy): Eukaryota > Metazoa > Chordata > Mammalia > Artiodactyla > Camelidae > Camelus > Camelus bactrianus. The sequence goes on along the minus strand of NC_133558.1, from coordinate 45,374,648 downwards.
TTTTTCTGCGTATGTGCCTCATTTACAAAACTGGCGTTAGGAAAATCTTTTGAAGTATGAGGAAATGTTTCTAAGTGTCAATATGGCTTTTACGGTGGATGAAAGTTCAGTAATCATCATGCTAACAGCTCTGTAGTGAATATTTGTAGAATGCGTGATGCATGTACCTTTTTCGGAATACGGATTTTCACGATGACATGTTATATGTAAATTGCATGTCTATTAGTTAGAACTCGCTCCAAGAGTATTTTCCTGTGAAAACTGCCTGAATTTTGAAACTGCTGATTGGAAAAACCTGCGAACTCTGAGTTAATATGTCTAGGTGATAATATGCCTTGTTTGGTGTTTCAAAGTTGGGTAATCCAGATGTTTACAAGTCATTAAAAAATGTTTGTAGAATTTGTGATGCATGTAGCGTGTTCAGAACACGGAATATCATGGTGAGAGAAACTATGTATATTACATGTCTATTGGGAAGTACTCGCTCCAAGTGAATTTTTCTGCGAAAACTGGCTCATGTTCGGAACTGGCATGTGGAATACTCTGCGTAATCAAAGAAAATACTTCTAAGTATCAATAAGCCTTTTATTGTGTTGAAAGTTTGGTAATACACATGCAAACAAATTTGTAGTGAATATTTGTCGAATCCATTATGCAAGTAGCGTGTTCGTAACATGGAAATTCACGGCGAAGGAATCTATGTAAATTACATGTCTATTGGGTAGAATTCACTACAACAGATTTTTCCTGAGAAAACTGCCTGAATTTTGAAGCTGATGCTAGGAAAAAGCTGCGAAATTTGAGTTAATGCTTTTAGGTGTCAATATGTCTTGTATGGTGGATGAAAGTTCGGTAATCCACATGCTCAGAACACAGTTGTGAATGTTTTTTGAATTCGTGATGCATGTAGCGTGTCCGGAACACGGAATGTCATGGAAACTGAAACTTTGTAAACGACATTTCTATTGGATAAAACTCGCTCCAAGAGGATTTTTCTGTGAAAACTGCCTGATTTTCAAAACTGGCATAAGGAAAACGCTGCAGATTCTGAGTACAGGTTTATATATGCCTTGTATGGTGGATGAAAATTCGGTAATCCACATGCTAACAACTCAGAAGTGAATATTTGTCGAACCTGCGGTGCATGTAGCATGTTCGGAACACGGAATGTCATGGTGATGGAATCTATGTAATTTAAATATCTATTGGGTAGAACATGCTCCAGGAGAATTTACCTGTGAAAATTCCCTTATTTTATAAACTGCCATTAGGAAGATGCTGTGAACTCAGAATCATGTTTTCTAGGTGTAAATATACCTTGTGTGGTGGATGAATGATCGGTAATCCAAACGCTCTCAACTCATTAAATAATGTTTGTGGAATGTGTGATGCATATAGCGTGTTCGATTCATGGAATATCATGGTAAGTGAAACTATGTAAATTACATGTCTACTGGTTAGAACCCACTCCAAGAGAATTTTTCTGTGTTAAATGCCTGAATTTTGAAACTGGCATTAGGGAAAAATGGTGAAATCAGTGTAAATGATTCTAGGTGTAAATATGCCTTGTATGGTGGATGAAAGTTTGGTAATCCACATGCTTAAAACTCATGAAAGAATGTTTGTTGAATCCGAGATGATTGTAGTGTGATCAGAACACGGAATTTCACGGCGAGGGAATGTAAGCAAATAACATGTCTATTGGGTAGAACTCGCTCCAAGAGCTTTTCCCTTCGAAAACTGCCTGATTTTCGAAACTGTCTTTAGGAAAAATGCAGCAAACACAGAGTAATTGTTTCTAGGAGTCAATATGCTTTGTATGGTGGAAGAAAGTTCTGTAACCCAAATGCTCACAACTCATTAAAGAATATTTTTCGAATCAGTGATGAATGTAGCACATTCGGAACACAGAATGTCACGGTGAGGGAAACTATGAAAATAACAATTCTACTGGTTAGAACTGGCTTGAATTGAATTTTTCTGCGAAAATTTCATGATTTTTGAAACTGGATTTTAGGAAAAACCTGCAAAATCAAAATAAATACTTCAAGGTGTAAATATGCCTTGTATGGTGGATGAAAGTTCGGTAATCCACATGCTCACACTCATTAAAGAATGTTTGTCGAATACGTCATGCATGTAACATTCAGAATATGGAATGTCATACTGAAGGAAAAAATGTAAGTTTCATGTATATTGGGTAGAACTCGCTTGAAGAGAATTTTTCTGCAAAATGTGACTCATATCAAAACTGCCATTAGGAGAACCCTGTGAAATCTGAGAAAATGCTACTAAGTGTCAGTATGCCTTGAATGGTGCATGGAAGTCCGGTAACCCACATGTTAACAAGAGTGTAGTAAATATTTTTCAAACCGTGATTCATGTAGCGCATTCAGATAATGGAATTTTATGGTAATGAAACTATGTAAATTACAATTCTATAGGGTAGAACTAGCTAGAATATAATTTTTCTGAGAAAACTGCTTCATTTTTGAATCTGGAATTTGGAAAACGCTGCAAAATCTGAGAAAATCCTTCTAAGTAGAAATATACATTGTATTGTTAGGAATGTTTGATAATCCACATGCTAACAAATCTGTCGTGAATATTTGTCGAATCCATTATGCATGTAGCATGTTTGGACCACGGAATCTCACAGCGAGGGAGGTTATGTAAATTACATTTCTATTGGTTAGAAATCACTCCAAGAGATTTTTCCTGAGAAAACTGCCTGATTTTCGAAACTGGCGTTAGGAAAAATCTGCGAACTCAGATTAATAGTTTCTAGGTGTAAATATGCCTTGTGTGGTGGATGAAAGTTTGGTAATCCAAATGCTAACAACTGTGTAGTGAATATTTGTAGAATCCGAGATACATGATTCGTGTTCGGAACACAGAACATCACGGTGAGCGAATTTATGTAAATTAAATTTCTAGTGGGTAGAACTCACTGCAAGAGTTTTTTCTGCGAAATCTTCATGATTGTTGAAACTGGCCTTTGGAAATCTCTGGAAAATCAGAGAAAATGCTTCTACGTATCAATATCCCTTATATTGTGATGGAAGTTCATAAAACCACATGCAAACAAATCTGTGGTGAATATTTGTAGAAAGCGTTATGCATGTAGTGTGATAGTAACACGAAAATTCCCAGGATTGAATCTATGTAAATTATATGTCTATTGGGTAGAACTCACTCGAACTCATTTTTTCCTGAGAAAACTGCCTGATTTTCAAAACTGGCATTAGGAAAAACTGCAAAATCCGAGTTCATGTTTCTAGGTGTAAATATGCCTTCTATAGAGGATGAAAGTTTGGTAATCTAAATGTTCACAACTCATTAGGGAATGTTGAAAACTTGATGCATATAGCGTCTTCAGAACACAGAATGTCACGGTGAGAGATACTATCTAAATTACAATTCATTTGGGTAGAACCCACTTGAAGAGTATTTATCTGCGAAAACTTCATGATTTTCAAAACTGATGTTAGGAAAAAGCTGCGAAATAAGAGTAAATACTACTAGGTGTAAATATCCCTATTACGGTGGATGAAAGTTTGGTAATCCACATGTTCACAACTCAGTAAGAATATTTATCAAATCCGCGATGCATGTAGCGTGTTCTGAACATGGAATGTCATGGTAAGTGAAACTATTTTAAATTCATGTCTATTGCATAGAAATCGCTCCAAGAGTATTTTTCTGTCAAAAGTGCCTGTCCTTTACAATTGGCATTAGAACAAAGCAGCAAACACAGAGAAAAGGATTCTAGGTGTTAATATGTCTTGTACGGTGGATGAAAGTTCGGTAATACACATGTTCACAACTCATTAAAGAATGTTTGTCGAATCCGTGATCTATGTAGCGTATTCGGAACACAGAATACCATAGTGATAGAAACTTTGTAAATTAAATGTCTATTGGGTAGAATTCGCTCCAAGAGCATTTTTCTGTGAAATCTGCAAGATTTTAGAACATGACGTTTGGAGAAATCTACTAAATCAAAATAAATTTTATATTTATATATATGCCTTGTATGTTGAATGAAATTTTGGTAATACACATGTTCGCAACTCATTAAAGAATGTTTGTCAAACAAGTGATGCATGTGTAGCGTGTTCAGAACCCGGAATATCACAGGGAGGGAAACAATGTATATAACATGTCTATTGAGAAGAACTCACTCCAACAGTATTTTTCTGCGAAAACTGCATGATTTTAGAAACTGAAATTCGGACAAATCTAATAATTCAGAATAAAACTTTCTATGTATAAATATGCATTCTAATGTGGATGAAAGTTCGGTAATACAAATGACCAGAACTCATTAAACAAAGTTGTTCAAATCCGTGATGCAGGTAACGTGTTCAGAATTCGGAATGTCACGGTGAGTGAAACTAGGTAAATTACATATCTTTTGGGTAGAACTCGCTCCAAGAGCATTTTTCTGCCAAATCTGCCTCATTTTCAAAACTGGGATTAAAACTAACCTGTGAAATCTGAGAAAATTCTTCAAAGTGTCAGTAAGCCTTGTATGGTGGATGAAAGTGATGTAATCCACAGGCTAACAACTCTGTAGTGAATATTTGTCGAATCCGAGATGCATGTAGCATGTTCAGAACACGGAATTTCACGGTGTGTGAATCCATGTAAATTACAGGTCTATTGGTTAGAACACGCTCCAAGAGGTTTTTGCCATGAAATCTGCCTCATTTTCGAAACTGGCATTTGGAAAGCTCTGTGAAATCAGAGAAAATTCTTCTAAGCATCAATATGCCTTTATTGTGATGAAAGTCCTGTAATCCACATGCAAACAACTCTGTAGTGTATTTTTGTCGAATCCTTTCTGCATGTAGCGTGTACAAAACACGAAATATCACAGTGGGGGAATCTATGTAATTTACATATCTATTGGGTAGAACACTCTCCAACAGTTTGTTACTTTGAAAACTGCCTGATTTTCGAAACTGCTCTTAGGAAAAAGCTGCAAACTCAGAGTTAATATTTCTAGGTGTAAATATGCCTTGTATGGTGGATGAAAGTTCTGTAATACACATGTACACAACTCATTAAAAATGTTAGTCAAATCCGTGATGTATGTAACGTGTTCTGAACACGGAGTGTCACCGTGAGGGAAACTATGTAAATTATATTTCTATTGGTTAGAACCCGCTCCAGGAGAATTTTACTGAAAAATTTGCCTCAGTTTCAACACTGGATTTATGGAAACACTGCAAAATCTGAGTAAATGCTTTAAGGTGACAATATGTCTTCAATGGTTTATTAAAGATCTGTAATTCACATGCGAACAACTAAGCAGTGAATATTTGTTGAATCCGTGTTGCATGTACTGTTTTCTGGTACCGAATGTTACAGTGATGGTATCTATGAAAATGAGATGTCTATTGGATAGAACATGCACCAAGAGAATTTTTCTGCAAAAACTGCCTGATTTTCGGAACCGACATTAGGAAAATTCTGCAAAACCTGAGTAAAACTTTCTACGTGAAAATATGCCTTGTATGGTGGATGAAAGTTCAGTACTCCACATGCTAATTGTCATAAAATCTATTTGTCGAATCCGTGATGAATTTAAAGTTTTCAGAAAAAGGATAGTCTCGGTGAGTGAAACTCTGAAAATAACAATTCTACTGGATAGAACACGCTCCAAGAGAAATTTTTTTGTGAAAACTGCCTCATTCTCTAAACTGGCATTTGGAAAATTCTGCGAAATCAGAGAAAATGCTTCTAAGTATCAACATGCCTTGTGTTGTTTTGAAAGTGCATTAATCCACATGGAAACAAATCTGTAGTGAATATTTGTCGAGTCCATTGTGCATGTAGCTTGTTCGGACCACGGAATTTCACGGCCAGGGAATTTATGTAAATTGCTTTTCTATTGGTTAGAAATCGCTCCAAGAGTTTTTTCGAGAAAACTGCCTGATTTTGGAAACTGGCGTGAGGAAAAATCTGCGAAATCAGAATAAAAGTTTCTAGGTGTAAATATGCCTTGTATGGTGGTTGAAAGTTTGGTAATCCACATGCTAACAGCTCTGTAGTGAATATTTGTCGAATCCGAGATACAAGAAGCGTGTTCGGAACACATAATATCACGGTGGGCGAATCGATTAAAATTACATTTCTATTGGGTAGAACTCGCTCCAAGAGATTTTTCCTACGAAATCTGCTTCATTTTCATAACTGGCATTTGGAAATCTCTGCCAAATCAAAGAAAATGCTTCTAAGTAACAATATGCATTGTATTGTGATGGAAATTCGTAAAACCACATGCAAACAAATCTGTTGTGTATATTTGTAGAAAGCGTTATGCATGTAGAGTGATAGTAACACAGAAATTCCCGGGGATGGAATCTATGTAAGTTACATGTCTATTGGATAGAACTCGTTCGAACACATTTTTCCTGAGAAAACTGCCTGATTTTCAAAAGTGGCATTAGGAAAAACTGCCAAATCAGATTTCATGTATCTATGTGAAAATATGCCTTGTATGTTGGATGAAAGTTCGGTAATCTACATGTTCACAACTCTTTGGAGAAAGTTTGTTGAAACCTTGATGCATGTAACGTGTTAGGAAAACGGAATGTCACTGTGAGGGAATCTATGTAAATTACATTTCTATTGGGAAGTACTCGCTCCACGAGGATTTTTCTGTGTATGTGCCTCATTTACAAAACTGGCGTTAGGAAAAACTTTTGAAGTATGAGGAAATGTTTCTAAGTGTCAATATGGCTTTTACGGTGGATGAAAGTTCAGTAATCATCATGCTAACAACTCTGTAGTGAATATTTGTAGAATGCGTGATGCATGTACCTTTTTCGGAATACGGATTTTCACGATGACATGTTGTATGTAAATTGCATGTCTATTAGTTAGAACTCGCTCCAAGAGTATTTTCCTGTGAAAACTGCCTGAATTTTGAAACTGCCGATTGGAAAAACCTGCGAACTCTGAGTTAATATGTCTAGGTGATAATATGCCATGTTTGGTGTTTCAAATTTTGGTAATCCAGATGTTTACAAGTCATTAAAAATGTTTGTAGAATTTGTGATGCACGTATCGTGTTCAGAACACGGAATATCATGGTGAGAGTAACTACGTATATTACATGTCTATTGGGAAGTACTCGCTCCAACTGAATTTTTCTGTGAAAACTTGCTCATGTTCTAAACTGGCATTTGGAATACTCTGCGTAATCAAAGAAAATGCTTCTAAGTATCAATAAGCCTTTTATTGTGTTGAAAGTTTGGTAATACACATGCAAACAAATTTGTAGTGAATATTTGTCGAATCCATTATACAATAGCGTGTTCGTAACATAGAAATTCAGGGCAATTTAATCAATGTAAACTACATGTCTATTGGGTAGAATTCACTACAACAGATTTTTCCTGAGAAAACTGCCTGATTTTTGAAGCTGATGCTAGGAAAAAGCTGCGAAATTTGAGTCAATGCTTTTAGGTGTCAATATGTCTTGTATGGTGGATGAAAGTTCTGTAATCCACATGATCAGAACACAGTTGTGAATGTTTTTTGAATTTGTGATGCATGTAGCGTGTCCGGAACACGGAATGTCATGGTAACTGAAACTTTGTAAACGACATTTCTATTGGATAAATCTGGCTCCAAGAGGATTTTTCTGTGAAAACTGCCTGATTTTCAAAACTGGCATAAGGAAAACGCTGCAGATTCTGAGTACATAAGGAAAACGCTGCAGATTCTGAGTACAGGTTTAAATATGCCTTGTATGGTGGATGAAAATTCGGTAATCCACATGCTAACAACTCAGAAGTGAATATTTGTCGAACCTGCGGTGCATGTAGCATGTTCAGAACACGGAATGTCATGGTGATGGAATCTATGTAATTTAAATATCTATTGGGTAGAACATGCTCCAGGAGAATTTACCTGTGAAAATTCCCTTATTTTATAAACTGCCATTAGGAAGATGCTGTGAACTCAGAATCATGTTTTCTAGGTGTAAATATACCTTGTGTGGTGGATGAATGATCGGTAATCCAAACGCTCTCAACTCATTAAATAATGTTTGTGGAATGTGTGATGCATATAGCGTGTTCGATTCATGGAATATCATGGTAAGTGAAACTATGTAAATTACATGTCTACTGGTTAGAACCCACTCCAAGAGAATTTTTCTGTGTTAAATGCCTGATTTTTGAAACTGGCATTAGGGAAAAATGGTGAAATCAGTGTAAATGATTCTAGGTGTAAATATGCCTTGTATGGTGGATGAAAGTTTGGTAATCCACATGCTTAAAACTCATGAAAGAATGTTTGTTGAATCTGAGATGATTGTAGTGTGATCAGAACACGGAATTTCACGGCGAGGGAATGTAAGCAAATAACATGTCTATTGGGTAGAACTCGCTCCAAGAGCTTTTCCCTTCGAAAACTGCCTGATTTTCGAAACTGTCTTTAGGAAAAATGCAGCAAACACAGAGTAATTGTTTCTAGGAGTCAATATGCTTTGTATGGTGGAAGAAAGTTCTGTAATCCAAATGCTCACAACTCATTAAAGAATATTTTTCGAATCAGTGATGAATGTAGCGCATTCGGTACACAGAATGTCACGGTGAGGGAAACTATGAAAATAACAATTCTACTGGTTAGAACTCGCTTGAATTGGATTTTCTGCGAAAATTTCATGATTTTTGAAACTGGATTTTAGGAAAAACCTGCAAAATCAGAATAAATACTTCAAGGTGTAAATATGCCTTGTATGGTGGATGAAAGTTCGGTAATCCACAAGCTCACACTCATTAAAGAATGTTTGTCGAATAAGTCATGCATGTAACATTCAGAATATGGAATGTCATACTGAAGGAAAAAATGTAAGTTTCATGTATATTGGGTAGAACTCGCTTGAAGAGAATTTTTCTGCAAAATGTGACTCATATCAAAACTGCCATTAGGAGAACCCTGTGAAATCTGAGAAAATGCTACTAAGTGTCAGTATGCCTTGAATGGTGCATGGAAGTCCTGTAATCCACATGTTAACAAGAGTGTAGTAAATATTTTTCAAACCATGATTCATGTAGCGCATTCGGAAAATGGAATTTTATGGTAATGAAACTATGTAAATTACAATTCTGTAGGGTAGAACTAGCTAGAATATAATTTTTCTGAGAAAACTGCTTCATTTTTGAATCTGGAGTTTGGAAAACACTGCAAAATCTGAGAAAATTCTTCTAAGTAGAAATATACATTGTATTGTTAGGAATGTTTGATAATCCACATGCTAACAAATCTGTCGTGAATATTGTTCGAATCCGTTAAGCATGTAGCATGTTTGGACCACGGAATTTCACGGCGAGGTAGGTTATGTAAATTACAATTCTATTGGTTAGAAATCACTCCAAGAGATTTTTCCTGAGAAAACTGCCTGATTTTCGAAACTGGCATTAGGAAAAATCTGCGAACTCAGATTAATAGTTTCTAGGTGTAAATATGCCTGGTATGGTGGATGAAAGTTTGGTAATCCGCATGCTAACAACTCTGTAGTGAATATTTGTCGAATCTGAGATACATCACTCGTGTTCGGAACACAGAACATCACGGTGAGCGAATCTATGTAAATTAAATTTCTAGTGGGTAGAACTCGCTGCAAGAGTTTTTTCTGCGAAATCTTCATGATTGTTGAAACTGGCCTTTGGAAATCTCTGGAAAATCAGAGAAAATGCTTCTACGTATCAATATCCCTTATATTGTGATGGAAGTTCATAAAACCACATGCAAACAAATCTGTGGTGAATATTTGTAGAAAGCGTTATGCATGTAGTGTGATAGTAACACGAAAATTCCCAGGATTGAATCTATGTAAATTATATGTCTATTGGGTAGAACTCACTCGAACTCATTTTTTACTGAGAAAACTGCCTGATTTTCAAAACTGGCGTTAGGAAAAACTGCAAAATCTGAGTTCATGTTTCTAGGTGTAAATATGCCTTCTATAGAGGATGAAAGTTTGGTAATCTAAATGTTCACAACTCATTAAAGAATGTTTGTCCAATCCGTGATCTATGTAGCGTATTCGGAACACAGAATACCATGGTGATAGAAACTTTGTAAATTAAATGTCTATTGGGTAGAATTCGCTCCAAGAGCATTTTTCTGTGAAATCTGCAAGATTTTAGAACATGACGTTAGGAGAAATCTACTAAATCAAAATAAATTTTATATTTATATATATGCCTTGTATGTTGAATGAAATTTTGGTAATACACATGTTCACAACTCATTAAAGAATGTTTGTCAAACAAGTGATGCATGTGTAGCGTGTTCAGAACCCGGAATTTCACAGGGAGGAAAACACTGTAAATAACATGTCTATTGAGAAGAACTCACTCCAACAGTATTTTTCTGCGAAAACTGCATGATTTTAGAAACTGAAATTTGGACAAATCTAATAATTCAGAATAAAACTTTCTATGTATAAATTTGCATTCTAATGTGGATGAAAGTTCGGTAATACAAATGACCAAAACTCATTAAACAAAGTTGGTCGAATCCTTGATGCATGTAACGTGTTCAGAATTCGGAATGTCACGGTGAGTGAAACTAGGTAAATTACATATCTTTTGGGTAGAACTCGCTCCAAGAGCATTTTTCTGCCAAATCTGCCTCATTTTCAAAACTGGGATTAAAACTATCCTGTGAAATCTGAGAAAATTTTTCAAAGTGTCAGTAAGCCTTGTATGGTGGATGAAAGTGCTGTAATCCACAGGCTAACAACTCTGTAGTGAATATTTGTCGAATCCGAGATGCATGTAACATGTTCAGAACACGGAATTTCACGGTGTGTGAATCCATGTAAATTACAGGTCTATCGGTTAGAACCCGCTCCAAGAGGTTTTTGCCATGAAATCTACCTCATTTTCGAAACTGGCATTTGGAAAGCTCTGTGAAATCAGAGAAAATTCTTCTAAGCATCAATATGCCTTTATTGTGATGAAAGTCCTGTAATCCACATGCAAACAACTCTGTAGTGTATTTTTGTCGAATCCTTTCTGCATGTAGCGTGTACAAAACACGAAATATCACAGTGGGGGAATGTATGTAATTTATGTATCTATTGGGTAGAACACTCTCCAACAGTTTTTTCCTTAGAAAACTGCCTGATTATCGAAACTGCTTTTAGGGAAAAGCTGCGAACTCAGAGTAAATGTTTCTAGGTGTAAATATGCCTTGTATGGTGGATGAAAGTTCTGTAATACACATGTACACAACTCATTAAAAATGTTTCTCAAATCGATGATAAATGTAGTGTGTTTGGAACACGGAATGTCACGTTGAGGGAAACTATGTAAATTACATATATATTGGTTAGAACTCAATCCAGGAGCATTTTACTGATAAATCAGACTCAGTTTGGAAACTGGTGTTATGAAAACGCTGCAAAATCTGAGTAAATCCTTTCAGGTGACAATATATCTTCAATGGTTTATTAAAGTTGTGTAATTCACATGCTAACAACTCAGCAGTGAATATTAGTTGAATCCGTGGTGCATGTATCGTTTTTGAACACGGAATGTTACGTTGACGGTATCTATGAAAATGAGATATCTTTTGAATAGAACATGCACCAAGAGAATTTTTCTGCTAAAACTGCCTGATTTTAATTACTGACGTTAATAAAAAGCTGCAAAACCTAAGTAAATATTTCTAGGTGTTAATATTCCTTGATTTGTGGTTGAAAAATCTGTAATCCACATGCTCACGGTCATTAAATAATGTTTGTCCAAGCTGAGATGAATGTAACATTTTCGGAACACGGAATATATCGGTGAGTGAAACTCTGAAAATAACAACTTTACTGGATAGAATTCGCTTGAATTGTATTTTTCTGCGAAAATTTCATGATTTTCGAACCAGGATGTTACGAAAAACCAGCAAAACCGGAATAACAACTTCTAGGAGTAAATATGACTTTTATGGTGGATGAAAGTTTCATAATACACATGCTCACACTCATAAAAGAATGTTTGTCGAATTCGTGATGTAGGTAACGTGTTCAGAATACGGAATGACATAGTGAAGGAAACAATGTAAGTTACATGTCTATTGGGTAGTACTCGCTTGAAGAGAATTTTTCTGTGAAATGAGCCTCATTTTCAAAACTGCCATTAGGAGAACCCTGTGAAATCTGAGAAAATGCTTCTAAGTGTCAATATGCCTTGAATGGTGAATGAAAGTCCGGAAACCCACATGTTAATAACAGTGCAGTAATTATTTTTCAAACCGTAATTCATGTAGCGCTTTTGGAAAATGGAATTTCACTGTAAGGAAACAATGTAAATTAAAATTCTATTGGGTAGAACTAGCTAGAATAGAATTTTTCTGCAAAAATTGCATGATTATCGAATCTGATTTTTGAAGAAAGCTTCAAAATGAGAGTAAATATATGTAGGTGTAAATAAGCCTTTATGTTGGAAGAAGGATCGGTAATCCACATTTTCACATCATATTAAAGAATAATTTCTAATCCGTGAAGCATGTACTGTGTTCGGAACATGGAATTTCACGGTGATTGAAACAATGTAAATTACTTCTCAATTGGGTAGAACTCGCTCCAAGAGAATTTTCCTGCGAAAACTGCTTCATTTTTGAAACTGGCGTTTGGAATGCTTGGCAAAATCTGAGAAAATATTTCTAAGTATCAATATTCAATGTATTGTGATGAAAGTTCGGTAATCCACATGCTAAAAATTCTGTAGTGAATATTTGTCGAACCATTAATCATGTAGCATATTCGGAACATGGAATTTCACGGCCGGGAAATTTATGTAAATTACATTTCTCTTCGTTAGAAATCACTCCAAGAGATTTTTCCTGAGAAATCTGCCTGATTTTCGAATCTGGTGTTAGGAACATCCTGCGAACCCACATTAATAGATTCTCGGTGTAAATATTACTTGTATGGTGGATGATAGTTCGGTAATCCGCATGCTAAAATCTCTGTAGTGAATATTTGTCGAATTGGAGATACATGAAGTTTGTTTGGAACACAGAATATCACAGTGAGCGAATCTATTTAAAATACATGTCTCTTGGGTAGAATTCGCTCCCAGAGTTTTTTCTGCAAAATCTGCCTCATTTTCGAAACTGGCGTTTGAAACTCACTGCAAAATCAGAGAAAATGCTTCATAGTGTCAATATGCCTTGTATTGTGATGGAAGTTCGTAAAACCACATGCAAACAAATCTGTGGTGAATATTTGTAGAAAGCGTTATGCATGTAGCATGATCGTATCACGGAAATTCCCGGCAATGGAATCTATGTAAATTACACGTCTCTAGGGTAGAATTCGCACCAAAAATTTTTTCCTGAGAAAACGACCTGATTTTCGAAACTGGCATTAGGTAAAAGGTGCAAATTCAGAGTTAATATTTCTAGGTGTAAATATGCCATGTATGGTGGAAGAAAGTTCTGTAATCTACATGTTCACATCTCATTCGAGAAAGTTTGTTGAAACCTTGATGCATGTAGCGTGTTCGGGAATTGGAATTTCACTGTGAGGGAAACTATGTAAATTACATTTCTATTGGGAAGTACTCACTCCACGAGTATTTTTCTGCGAATCTGCCTCATTTTCAAACCTGGCATTAGGAAAAACTTTCGAAATATGGGAAAATGATTCAAGGTGTCAATATGGATATATAGTGGATGAAAGTTCGATAATCCTTATGCTAACAACTCTGTAGTGAATATTTGTTGAATCCGTGATGCATGTTGTTTTTTTTCGGAACACGGAATTTCACGATGACGGATTCTATGTATATTGAATGTGTAATGGGTAGAACTCCCTCCAAGAGAATTTTTCTGTGAAAACTGCATGATTTTGGAAACTGACATTAGGAGAAATCTAGTAAATAAAAATAAAACTTTCTGTGTTTAAACATGCATTGTAAGGTGGATGAAAGTTCGGTATTACACACGTTCACAACTCATTAAAGAAAGTTTGTTGAATCCAGGATGCATGGAACGTGTTCAGAACACGGAATGTCACAGTGAGTGAAACTAGGTAAATTACATATCTTTTGGGTAGAAATCGCTCCAAGAGCATTTTTTGCCAAATCGGCCTAATTTTCAAATCTGACTTTAAAACTAAACTGTGAAATCTGAGAAAATGCTTCAAAGTGTCAGTAAGCCTTGTATGGTGGATGAAAGTGCTGTAATCCACTTGCTAACAACTCTGTAGTGAGTATTTGTCGAATCCGAGATGCATGTAGCGTGTTCGGAACACGGAGATTCACGGTGAGCGAATCCATATAAATTACATATGTATTGGTTAGAACCCGCTCCGAGATGTTTTTGCCGTGAAATCAGCCTCATTTTTGAAACTGGCCTTTGGAAAGCTCTGTGAAATCACAGAAGATGCTTCTAAGCATCAATATGCCTTGTATTGGGATGAAAGATCTGTACTCCACATGCAAACAACCCTGTAGTGTATTTTTGTCGAATCCTTCCTGCATGTATCATGTTCAGGACACGTAATTTCACATTGTGGGAATTTCTGTAATTTACATATCTATTGGGTAGAACACTCTGCAACAGTATTTTCCTTTGAAAACTGCCTGATTTTTGAACCTGCTTTTACGAAAAAGCTGTGAACCCAGAGTAAATGTTTCTAGGTGTAAATATGCCTTGTATGGTGGATGAAAGTTCTGTAATACACATGGACACAACTCATTAAAAATGTTTCTCAAATCCATGATTTATGTAGTGTGTTTGGAAGACGGAATGTCACATTGAGTGAAACTATGTAAATTAAATATCTATTGGTTAGAATACGCTCCAGGAGCATTTTACTGAAAAATCAGCCTCAGTTTGGGAACTGGGGTTATGAAAACGATACAAAAGCTGAGTAAATGCTTTAAGGTGACAATATATATTCAATGGTGTATTAAAGATGTGTAATTCACATGCTAACAACTCAGCAGTGATTATTTGTTGAATCCGTGGTGCATGTACCGTTTTCGGAACACGGAATTTTACGGTGACGGTATCTATGAAAATGAGATGTCTATTGGATAGAACATGCACCAAGAGAATTTTTCTGCGAAAACTGCCTGATTTTCATAACTGACGTTAGGAAAAAGCTTCGAAACCTAAGTAAAAGTTTCTAGGTGTAAATATGCCTTGTATTGTGGTTGAAAAATCTGTAATCCACATGCTCACTGTCATTAAATAATGTTTGTCGAAGCCGTGATGCATGGAACCTGTTCGGAACACGGAATGTCATAGTGAAGGAAACAATTTAAATTACATGTCTATTGGGTAGAACTTGCTTGAAGAGAATATTTCTGAGAAATGTGACTCATTTTCAAAACTGCCATTAGGAGAACACTGTGAAATCTGAGAAAATGCTTCTAAGTGTCATTATGCCTTGAATGGTGAATGAAAGACCGGTAATCCACATGTTAATAACAGTGTAGTAATTGTTTTTCAAACCATGATTCATGTAGCACTTTTGGAAAATGGAAATTCACGGTAATGAAAAAATGTAAATTACAATTCTTTTGGGAAGAACTAGCTAGGACAGAATTTTTCTGAGAAAATTGCATGATTATCGAATCTGAAGTTTGGAGAAAGCTGCAAATTGAGAGTAAATATTTGTAGGTGTAAATATGCCTTTATGTTGGAAGAAAGATCGGTAATCCACATTTTCGCATCATATTAAAGAATCTTTTTCTAATCCGTGACGCATGTACCGTGTTTGGAACATGGAATTTCACGGTGATTGAAACAATGTAAATTACTTCTCTATTGGGTGCAACTCGCTCCAAGAGTATTTTTCTGCGTAAACTGCTTCATTTTTGACACTGGCGTTTGAAAACGCTGCAAAATCTGAGAAAATATTTCTAAGTATCAATATTCAATGTATTGTGATGAAAGTTCGGTAATCCACATGCTAACAAATCTGTAGTGAATATTTGTCGAATCAGAGATACATGAAGTGTGTTTGGAACACTGAATATCACGGAGAGCGAATCTATGTAAAATATATATCTCTTGGGTAGAACTCGCTCCCAGAGGTTTTTCTGCAAAATCTGCCTCATTTTCGGAACTGGCGTTTGAAACTCTGCAAAATCAGAGAAAATGCTTCATAGTGTCAATATGCCTTGTATTGTGAAGGCAGTTCGTAAAAACACATGCAAACAATTCTGTGGTGAATATTTGTAGAAAGCGTTCTGCATGTAGCGTGATCGTATCACGGAAATTACCGGCGATGGAATCTTTGTAATTTACATGTCTCTAGGGTAGAATTCGCACCAAAATTTTTTTCTGGAAAAACGACCTGATTTATGAAACTGGCATTAGGTAAAAGCTGCAAATTCAGAGTTAATATTCTAGGTGTAAATATGCCTTGTATGGTGGATGAAAGTTCTGTAATCATCATGTCCACATCTCATTCGAGAAAGTTTGTTGGAACCTTGATGCATGTAGCGTGTTCAGAAATTGGAATGTCACTGTGAGGGAAACTATGTAAATTACATTTCTATTGGGAACTACTCGCTCCACGAGGATTTATCTGCGAATCCGCCTCATTGTCAAACCTGGCATTAGGAAAAACTTTTGAAATATGAGAAAATGTTTCAAGGTGTCAATATGGATTTTATGGTGGATGAAATTTCGATAATCCTTATGCTAACAACTCTGTAGTTACTATGTGTTGAATACGTGATGCATGTAGATTTTTTTGGAACACGGAATTTCACGATGACGGATTCTATGTATATTACATATCTATTGGGTAGAACTCGCTCCAAGAGGATTTCTCTGTGAAAACTGCATGATTTTGGAAACTGACATTAGGAGAAATCTACTAAATCAGAATAAAATATTCTATGTATAAATATGCATTGTAAGGTGGATGAAAGTTTGGTATTACACATGTTCACAACACATTAAAGGATGTTTGTTGAATCCGTGATGCATGGAACGTGTTCAGAACACGGAATGTCACAGTGAGTGAAACTAGGTAAATTATATATCTTTTGGGTAGAAATCGCACCAAGAGAATTTTTCTGCCAACTCTGCTTCATTTTCAAAACTGGCTTTAAAACTAACCTGTGAAATCAGAGAAAATGATTCAAAGAGTCAGTAAGCCTTGTATTGTGGATGAAAGAGCTGTAATACACTTGCTAACAACTCTGTAGTGAGTATTTGTCGAATCCGAGATGCATGTAGCGTGTTCAGAACACGGAATTTCACGGTGAGCGAATCCATGTAAATTACATATCTATTGGTTAGGACCCGCTCCAAGAGGTTTTTGCCGTGAAATCTGCCTCATTTTCAAAACTGGCGTTTGGAAAGCCCTGTGAAATCAGAGAAAATGCTTCTAAGCATCAATATGCCTTGTATTGGGATGAAAGTATTGTACTCCACATGCAAACAACCCTGTAGTGTATTTTTGTCAAAACCTTCCTGCATGTAGCATTTTTAGGACACGTAATTTCACATTTTGGAATTTATGTAATTTACATATCTATTGGGTAGAACACTCTCCAACAGTTTTTTCCTTTGAAAACAGCCTGATTTTCGAAACGGATTTTAGGGAAAAGCTGCGAACTCAGACTAAATTTTTCTAGGTGTAAATATGCCTTGTATGGTGGATGAAAGTTCTGTAATACACATGTACACAACTCATTAAAAATGTTTCTCAAATCCATGATGTATGTAGTGTGTTTGGAAGACGGAATGTCACGTTGAGGGAAACTATGTAAATTACATATCTATTGGTTACAACCCAATCCAGGAGAATTTTCCTGAAAAATCAGCCTCAGTATGGAAACTGGTGTTATGAAAACGCTGCAAAATCTGAGTAAATGCTTTAAGATGACAATATATCTTCAATGGTTTATTAAAGATATGTAATTCACATGCTAACAACTCAGCAGTGAATATTTGTTGAATCCGTGGTGCATGTACCGTTTTCGGAACATGGAATGTTACGGTGACGGTATCTATGAAAATGAGATGTCTATTGGATAGAATATGCACCAAGAGAATTTTTCTGCGAAAACTGCCTGAATTTAATTACTGACGTTTGAAAAAGCTGTGAATACTAAGTAAATGTATCTAGGTGTAAATATGCCTTGTATTGAGGTTGAAAAATCTGTAATCCACATGCTCACTGTCATTAGATAATGATTGTCGAAGCCACGATGTATGTAACGTTTTCGGAACACGGAATGTATCGGTGAGTGAAACTCTGAAAATAACAACTCTACTGGATAGAACTCGCTTGAATTGAATATTTCTGCAAAAATTACATGATTTTCGAAACTGGATGTTACGAAAAACCAGCAAATTCTGAACAACTACTACTAGGAGTAAACATGCCTTTTATGGTGGATGAAAGTTCGGTAATACACATGCTCACATTCATTAAAGAATGTTTGTCGAATTCGTGATGCAGGTAACATGTTCGGAATACGGAATGTCATAGTGAAGGAAACTATGTAAGTTACATGTCTATTGGGTAGAACTCGCTTGAAGAGTATTTTTCTGTGAAATGTGCTTCATTTTCAAAACTGCCATTAGGAGAACCCTGTGAAATCTGAGAAAATGCTTCTAAGTGTCAATATGCCTTGAATGGTGAATGAAAGTCTGGTAATCCACATGTTAATAACAGTGTAGTAATTATTTTTCAAACCGTGATTCATCTAGAGGTTTTGGAAAACGGAATTTCACAGAAATGAAACCATGTAAATTACAATTCTATTTTGCAGAAATAGCTAGAATAGAATTTTTCTGCAAAAATTGCATGATTATGGAATCTGAAGTTTGGAGATAGCTGCAAAATGAGAGTTAATATTTGTAGGTGTAAATATGCCTTTATGTTGCAAGAAAGTTCGGTAATTCACATTTTCACATCATATTAAAGAATCTTTTTCTAATCCGTGACGCATGTACTGTGTTCGGAACATGGAATTTCACGGTGATTGAAACAAAGTAAATTACTTCTCTATTGGGTAGAACTCGCTCCAAGAGTATTTTTCTGCGAAAACTGCTTCATTTTTGAAACTGGCGTTTGGAAAACGCTGCCAAATCTGAGAAAATATTTCTAAGTATCAATATTCAATGTATTGTGATGAAAGTTCGGTAATCCACATGCTAACAAATCTGTAGTGAATATTTTTCGAACCATTAATCATGTAGAATATTCGGAACACGGAATTTCACGGCCAGGGAATTTATGTAAATTACATATCTCTTCGTTAGAAATCACTCCAAGAGATTTATCCTGAGAAATCTGCCTGATTTTCGAATCTGGTGTTAGGAAAACCCTGCGAACTCAGATTAATAGATTCTCAGTGTAAATATGCCTTGCATGGTGGGTGAAAGTACGGTAAATCGCATGCTAACAAATCTGTAGTGAATATTTGTTGAATCCGAGATACATGAAGTGTGTTTGGAACACAGAATATCACGGTGAGCGAATCTATGTAAAATACATGTCTCTTGGATAGAACTCGCTCCCAGAGGTTTTTCTGCAAAATCTGCCTCATTTTCGAAACTAGCGTTTGAAACTCTCTGCAAAATCAGAGAAAATGCTTCATAGTGTCAATATGCCTTGTATTGTGATGGAAGTTCGTAAAACCACATGCAAACAAATCTGTGGTTAATATTTGTAGAAAGAGTTATGCATGTAGCATGATCGTATCACAAAAATTCCTGGCGATGGAATCTATGTAAATTACACGTCTCTAGGGTAGAATTCACACCAAAAATTTTTTCCTGAGAAAACGACCTGATTTTCGAAACTGGCATTAGGTAAAAGCTGCAAATTCAGAGTTAATGTTTCAAGGTGTAAATATGGCATGTATGGTCGATGAAAGTTCTGTAATCTACATGTTCACAACTCATTCGAGAAAGTTTGTTGAAACCTTGATGCATGTAGCGTGTTCAGAAATTGGAATGTCACTGTGAGGGAAACTATGTAAATTACATTTCTATTGGGAAGTACTCGCTCCACGTGAATTTTTCTGCGAATCTGCCTCATTTTCAAACCTGGCATTAGGAAAAACTTTCGAAATATGAGAAAAAGATTCAAGGTGTCAATATGGATTTTATGGTGGATGAAAGTACGATAATCCTTATGCTAACAACTCTGTAGTGAATATTTGTCGAATCTGTGATGCATGTAGCTTTTTCGCAAATCGGAATTTCACGATGACGGGTTGTATGTATATTGCATGTCTATTGGGTAGAACTCACTCCAAGAGGATTTTTCTGCGAAAACTGCATGATTTTAGAAACTGACATTATGAGAAATCTAGTAATCAGAATAAAACTTTCTATTTATAAATATGCATTGTAAGTTGGATGAAAGTTTGGTATTACACACGTTCACAACTCATTAAATTATGTTTGTTAAATCCGTGATGCATGGAACGTGTTCAGAACACGGAATGTCACAGTGAGTGAAACTAGGTAAATTACATATCTTTTGGGTAGAAATCGCTCCAAGAGCATTTTTCTGCCAAATCGGCCTCATTTTCAAAACTGACATTCAAACTAAACTGTGAAATCTGAGAAAATTCTTCAAAGTGTCAGTAAGCCTTGTATGGTGTATGAAAGTGCTGTAATCCACTTGCTAACAACTCTGTAGTGAGTATTTGTCGAATCCGAGATGCATGTAGCGTGTTCGGAACACGGAATTTCACGGTGAGCGACTCCATTTAAATTAGATATTTATTGGTTAGAAACCGCTCGAAGAGTTTTTTCCGTGAAATCTGCCTCATTTTCGAAAGTGGCGTTTGGAAAGCCCTGTGAAATCAGAGAAAATGCTTCTAAGCATCAATATGCCTTGTATTGTGATGAAAGTCCTGTACTCCACATGCAAACAACCGTCTAGTGTATTTTTGTCGATCCCGTCCTGCGTGTAGCTTGTTTAAGTCATGTAATTTCACAGTGAGGGAATTTATTTAATTTATATATCTACTGGGTAGAACACTTTCCAACAGTTTTTTCCTTTGAAAACTGTCTGATTTCCAAACTGCTTCTAGGGAATGCTGTGAACTCAGAGTAAATGTTTCTACGTGTAAATATGCCTTGTTTGGTGGATGAAAGTTCCTTAATACAGATGTACACAACGCATTAAAAATGTTTCTCAAATCCATGTTGTATGTAGTGTGTTTGGAAGACGGAATGTCACGTTGAGGGAAACTATGTAAATTACATATCTATTGGTTAGAACCCAATCCAGGGGCATTTTACTGAAAAATCAGCCTCAATTTGGAAACTGGAGTTATGAATACGCTGCAAAATCTGAGTAAATGGTTTAAGGTGACAATATATTTTCAACGGTTTATTAAAGATGTGTAATTCACATGCGAACAACACAGCAGTGAATATTTGTTGAATCCGTGCTGCATGTACCGTTTTCGGAACACGGAATGTTACGGTGACTGTGTCTATGAAAATGAGATATCTATTGAATAGAACATGCACCAAGAGAATTTTTCTGCGAAAACTGCCTGATTTTCATATCTGACGTTAGGAAAAAGCTTCGAAACCTAAGTAAAAGTTTCTAGGTGTAAATATGCCTTGTATTGTGGTTGAAAAATCTGTAATCCACATGCTCACTGTCATTAAATAATGTTTGTCGAAGCCGTGTTGAATGTAACGTTTTCGGAACATGGAATTTATCGGTGAGTGAAACTCTGAAAATAACAACTCTACTGGATAGAACTCGCTTGAAGAGAATTTTTCTGCAAAATGTGCCTCATTTTCATAACTTCCAAGAGGAGATCCCTGTGAAATTTTAGAAAATGATTTTAAGTGTCAATATGGCTTGAATGTTGAATGAAAGTCCGGTAATACACATGTTAATAACACTGCAGTATTTATTGTTCAAACCGTGATTCATGTAGCGCTTTTGGAAAACGGAATTTCACGGTAATGAAACCATTTAAATTACAATTCTTTTGGGTAGAAATAGCTAGAATAGGATTTTTCTGTGAAAATTGCATGATAATCGAATCTGAAGTTTGGAGAAAGCTGCAAAATGAGAGTAAATATTTGTTGGTGTAAATATGCCTTTATGTTGGAAGAAAGTTCGGTAATCCACATTTTCACATCATATTAAAGAATCTTTTTCTAATCCGTGACGCATGTACCGTGTTCGGAACATGAAATTTCACGGTGATTGAAAAAATATAAATTACTTCTCTATTGGGTAGAACTCGCTCCAAGAGGATTTTCCTGCGAAAAATGCTTCATTTTTCAAACTGGCGTTTGGAAAACGCTCCAAAATCTGAGAAAATATTTCTAAGTATCAATATTCAATGTATTGTGATGAAAGCTCGGTAATCCACATGCTAACAAATCTGTAGTGAATATTTGTCGAACCATTAATCATGTAGCATGTTCGGAACACGGAATTTCACGGTCAGGGAATTTATGTAAATTACATTTCTCTTCATTAGAAATCACTCCAAGAGATTTTTCCTGAGAAATCTGCCTGAATTTCGAATCTGGTGTTAGGAAAACCCTGCGAACTCAGATTAAAAAATTCTCGGTGTAAATATGCCTTGTATGGTGGGTGAAAGTTCGGAAATCCGCATGCTAACAACTCTGTAGTGACTATTTGTCGAATCCGAGTTACATGAATTGTGTTATTGAACACAGAATATCATGGTGAGCGAAACTATGTAAAATACATGTCTCTTGGGTAGAACTCGCTCCCAGATATTTTTCTGCAAAATCTGCCTCATTTTCGAAACTGGCGTTTGAAACTCTCTGCAAAATCAGAGAAAATGCTTCATAGTGTCAATGTGCCTTGTATTGTGATGGAAGTTCGTAAAACCACATGCAAACAAATCTGTGGTGAATATTTGTAGAAAGCGTTCTGCATGTAGCGTGATCGTATCACGGAAATTCCCGGCGATGGAATCTATGTAAATTGCACGTCTCTAGGGTAGAATTCGCACCAAAAAATTTTCCTGAGAAAACGACCTGATTTTCGAAAGTGGCATTAGGTAAAAGCTGCAAATTCAGAGTTAATGTTTCAAGGTGTAAATATGCCATGTATGGTGGATGAAAGTTCTGTAATCTACATGTTCACAACTCATTCGAGAAAGTTTGTTGAAACCTTGATGCATGGAGCGTGTTCATAAATTGGAATGTCACTGTGAGGAAAACTATGTAAATTACATTTCTATAGGGAAGTACTCGCTGCACGAGTATTTTTCGGCGAATCTGCCTCATTTTCCAACCTGGCATTAGGAAAAACTTTCGAAATATGAGAAAATCTTCAAGGTGTCAATATGGATTATATGGTGGATGAAAGTTCGATAATCCTTATGCTAACAACTTTGTAGTGAGTATTTGTCGAATCCGTGATTCATGTAGATTTTTCGGAACACGGAATTTCACGATGACGAGTTCTATGTATATTGCATGTCTGTTGGGTAGAACTCGCTCCAAGAAGATTTTTCTGCGAAAACTGCATGATTTTAGAAACTGACATTAGGAGAAATCTACTAAATCAGAATAAAACTTTCTATGTTTTAATATGCATTGTAAGGTGGATGAAAGTTCGGTATTACACATGTTCACAACTCATTAAAGAAAGTTTGTTGAATCCGTGATGCATGGAACGTGTTCAGAGCACGGAATGTCACAGTGAGTGAAACTAGGTTAATTACATATCTTTTGGGTAGAAATCGCTCCAAGAGCATTTTTCTGCCAAATCTGCCTCATTTTCAAAACTGACGTTCAAACTAATCTGTGAAATCTGAGAAAATATTTCAAAGTGTCAGTAAGCCTTGTATGGTGGATGAAAGTGCTGTAATCCACTTGCTAACAACTCTGTATTGAGTATTTGTCGAATCCGTGATGCATGTAGCATGTTCGGAACACGGAATTTCACGCTGAGCGAATCCATGTAAATTACATATGTATTGGTTAGAACCCGCTCCAAGAGATTTTTGCCGTGAAATCTACCTGATTTTCGAAACTGGCATTTGGAAAGCTCTGTGAAATCAGAGAAAATGCTTCTAAGCATCATTATGCCTTGTATTGTGATTATAGTCCTGTACTCCACATGCAAACAACCCTGTAGTGTATTTTTGTCGAATCCTTCCTGCATGTAGCATGTTAAGAACACGTAATTTCACAGTGGGGGAATTTATGTAATTTGCATATCTATTGGGTAGAACACTCTTCAAATGTTTTACCTTTGAAAACGAACTGGTTTTTGAAACTGCTTTTAGGGAAAAGCTGTGAAGTCAGTGTAAATGTTTCTAGGTGTAAATATTCCTTGTATGGTGGACGAAAGTTCTGTAATACACATGTACACAACTCATTAAAAATGTTTCTCAAATCCATGATGTATGTAGTGTGTTTGGAACACGGAATGTCACGTTGAGGGAAACTATGTAAATTACATATCTATTGGTTACAACACAATCCAGGAGAATTTTACTGAAAAATCAGCCTCAGTTTGGAAACTGGTGTTATGAAAACGCTGCAAAATCTGAGTAAATGCTTTAAGGTGACAATATATCTTCAATGGTTTATTAAAGATGTGTAATTCACATGCTAACAACTCAGCAGTGAATATTTGTTGAATCCGTGGTGCATGTACCGTTTTCGGAACACGGAATGTTACGGTGACGGTATCTATGAAAATGAGATGTCTATTGGATAGAACATGCACCAAGAGGAATTTTCTGCGAAAACTGCCTGATTTTCATAACTGACGTTAGTAAAAAGCTGCGAAACCTAGGTAAATATTTCTAGGTGTAAAAATGCCTTGTATTGTGGTTGAAAAATCTGTAATCCACATGCTCACTGTCATTAAATAATGTTTGTCAAAGCCGTGATGAATGTAACGTTTTCGGAACACGGAAAGTATCGGTGATTGAAACTCTGAAAATAACAACTCTACTGGATAGAACTCGCTTGAAGAGAATTTTTCTGCGAAATGTGCCTCATTTTCAAAACTGCCATTAGGAGAACCCTTTGAAATCTGAGAAAATGCTTCTAAGTGTCAATATGCCTTGAATGGTGAATGAAAGTCCGGTAATCCACATGTTAATAACATTGTAGTAATTATTTTTCAAACCATGATTCATGTAGCGCTTTTGGAAAACGGAATTTCACGGTAATGAAACCATGTAAATTACAATTCTATTGGGTAGAACTAGCTAGAATAGAATTTTTCTGCAAAAATTGCATGATTATCGAATCTGAAGTTTGGAGAAAGCTGCAAAATGAGAGTAAAAATTTGTTGGTGTAAATATGCCTTTATGTTGGAAGAAAGATCGATAATCCATATTTTCACATCATATTAAAGAATCTTTCTCTAATCCGTGACGCATGTACCGTGTTCGGAACATGGAATTTCACGGTGATTGAAACAATGTAAATTACTTCTCTATTGGGTAGAACTCGCTCCAAGAGCATTTTTCTGCAAAAAATGCTTCTTTTTTGAAACTGGCGTTTGGAAAACGCTGCCAAATCTGAGAAAATATTTCTAAGTATCAATATTCAATGTATTGTGATGAAAGTTCGGTAATCCACATGCTAACAAATCTGTAGTGAATATTTGTCGAACCATTAATCATGTAGCATTTCCGGATCATGGAATTTCACGGCCAGGGAATTTATGTAAATTACATTTCTGTTCGTTAGAAATCACTCCAAGAGATTTTTCCTGAGAAATCTGCCTGATTTTCGAATCTGGTGTTAGGAAAACCCTGCGAACTCAGATTAATAGATTCTCGGTGTAAATATGCCTTATATGGTGGATGAAATTTCGGTAATCCGCATGCTAACAACTCTGTAGTGAATATTTGTCGAATCCGAGATACATGAAGTGTGTTTGGAACACAGAATATCACGGTGAGCGAATCTATGTAAAATACATGTCTCTTGGATAGAACTCGCTCCCAGAGGTTTTTCTGCAAAATCTGCCTCATTTTCGAAACTGGCGTTTGAAACTCTCTGCAAAATCAGAGAAAATGCTTCATAGTGTCAATATGCCTTGTATTGTGATGGAAGTTCGTAAAACCACATGCAAACAAATCTGTGGTGAATATTTGTAGAAAGAGTTATGCATGTAGCATGATCGTATCACAAAAATTCCTGGCGATGGAATCTATGTAAATTACACGTCTCTAGGGTAGAATTCACACCAAAAATTTTTTCCTGAGAAAACGACCTGATTTTCGAAACTGGCATTAGGTAAAAGCTGCAAATTCAGAGTTAATATTTCAAGGTGTAAATATGGCATGTATGGTCGATGAAAGTTCTGTAATCTACATGTTCACAACTCATTCGAGAAAGTTTGTTGAAACCTTGATGCATGTAGCGTGTTCAGAAATTGGAATGTCACTGTGAGGGAAACTATGTAAATTACATTTCTATTGGGAAGTACTCGCTCCACATGAATTTTTCTGCGAATCTGCCTCATTTTCAAACCTGGCATTAGGAAAAACTTTCGAAATATGAGAAAAAGATTCAAGGTGTCAATATGGATTTTATGGTGGATGAAAGTACGATAATCCTTATGCTAACAACTCTGTAGTGAATATTTGTCGAATCTGTGATGCATGTAGCTTTTTCGCAAATCGGAATTTCACGATGACGGGTTGTATGTATATTGCATGTCTATTGGGTAGAACTCACTCCAAGAGGATTTTTCTGCGAAAACTGCATGATTTTAGAAACTGAAATTATGAGAAATCTAGTAATCAGAATAAAACTTTCTATTTATAAATATGCATTGTAAGGTGGATGAAAGTTCGGTATTACACACGTTCACAACTCATTAAATTATGTTTGTTAAATCCGTGATGCATGGAACGTGTTCAGAACACGGAATGTCACAGTGAGTGAAACTAGGTAAATTACATATCTTTTGGGTAGAAATCGCTCCAAGAGCATTTTTCTGCCAAATCGGCCTCATTTTCAAAACTGACATTCAAACTAAACTGTGAAATCTGAGAAAATTCTTCAAAGTGTCAGTAAGCATTGTATGGTGTATGAAAGTGCTGTAATCCACTTGCTAACAACTCTGTAGTGAGTATTTGTCGAATCCGAGATGCATGTAGCGTGTTCGGAACACGGAATTTCACGGTGAGCGACTCCATTTAAATTAGATATTTATTGGTTAGAAACCGCTCGAAGAGTTTTTTCCGTGAAATCTGCCTCATTTTCGAAAGTGGCGTTTGGAAAGCCCTGTGAAATCAGAGAAAATGCTTCTAAGCATCAATATGCCTTGTATTGTGATGAAAGTCCTGTACTCCACATGCAAACAACCGTCTAGTGTATTTTTGTCGATCCCGTCCTGCGTGTAGCTTGTTTAAGTCATGTAATTTCACAGTGAGGGAATTTATTTAATTTATATATCTACTGGGTAGAACACTTTCCAACAGTTTTTTCCTTTGAAAACTGTCTGATTTCCAAACTGCTTCTAGGGAATGCTGTGAACTCAGAGTAAATGTTTCTACGTGTAAATATGCCTTGTTTGGTGGATGAAAGTTCCTTAATACAGATGTACACAACGCATTAAAAATGTTTCTCAAATCCATGTTGTATGTAGTGTGTTTGGAAGACGGAATGTCACGTTGAGGGAAACTATGTAAATTACATATCTATTGGTTAGAACCCAATCCAGGGGCATTTTACTGAAAAATCAGCCTCAATTTGGAAACTGGAGTTATGAATACGCTGCAAAATCTGAGTAAATGGTTTAAGGTGACAATATATTTTCAACGGTTTATTAAAGATGTGTAATTCACATGCGAACAACACAGCAGTGAATATTTGTTGAATCCGTGCTGCATGTACCGTTTTCGGAACACGGAATGTTACGGTGACTGTGTCTATGAAAATGAGATATCTATTGAATAGAACATGCACCAAGAGAATTTTTCTGCGAAAACTGCCTGATTTTCATATCTGACGTTAGGAAAAAGCTTCGAAACCTAAGTAAAAGTTTCTAGGTGTAAATATGCCTTGTATTGTGGTTGAAAAATCTGTAATCCACATGCTCACTGTCATTAAATAATGTTTGTCGAAGCCGTGTTGAATGTAACGTTTTCGGAACATGGAATTTATCGGTGAGTGAAACTCTGAAAATAACAACTCTACTGGATAGAACTCGCTTGAAGAGAATTTTTCTGCAAAATGTGCCTCATTTTCATAACTTCCAAGAGGAGATCCCTGTGAAATTTTAGAAAATGATTTTAAGTGTCAATATGGCTTGAATGTTGAATGAAAGTCCGGTAATACACATGTTAATAACAGTGCAATATTTATTGTTCAAACCGTGATTCATGTAGCGCTTTTGGAAAACGGAATTTCACGGTAATGAAACCATTTAAATTACAATTCTTTTGGGTAGAAATAGCTAGAATAGGAATTTTCTGCGAAAATTGCATGATAATCGAATCTGAAGTTTGGAGAAAGCTGCAAAATGAGAGTAAATATTTGTTGGTGTAAATATGCCTTTATGTTGGAAGAAAGTTCGGTAATCCACATTTTCACATCATATTAAAGAATCTTTTTCTAATCCGTGACGCATGTACCGTGTTCGGAACATGGAATTTCACGGTGATTGAAACAATGTAATTTACTTCTCTATTGGGTAGAACTCGCTCAAAGAGCATTTTTCTGCGAAAAATGCTTCTTTTTTGAAACTGGCGTTTGGAAAACGCTGCCAAATCTGAGAAAATATTTCTAAGTATCAATATTCAATGTATTGTGATGAAAGTTCGGTAATCCACATGCTAACAAATCTGTAGTGAATATTTGTCGAACCATTAATCATGTAGCATTTTCGGATCACGGAATTTCACGGTCAGGGAATTTATGTAAATTACATTTCTGTTCGTTAGAAATCACTCCAAGAGATTTTTCCTGAGAAATCTGCCTGATTTTCGAATCTGGTGTTAGGAAAACCCTGCGAACTCAGATTAATAGATTCTCGGTGTAAATATGCCTTGTATGGTGGATGAAATTTCGGTAATCCGCATGCTAACAACTCTGTAGTGAATATTTGTCGAATCCGAGATACATGAAGTGTGTTTGGAACACAGAATATCACGGTGAGCGAATCTATGTAAAATACATGTCTCTTGGGTAGAACTCGCTCCCAGAGGTTTTTCTGCAAAATCTGCCTCATTTTCGACACTGGCATTTGAAAATCTCTGCAAAATCAGAGAAAATGCTTCATAGTGTCAATATGCCTTGTATTGTGATGGAAGTTCATAAAACCACATGCAAAAAATTCTGTGCTGAATGTTTGTAAAAAGTGTTATGCATGTAGCATGATCGTATCACGGAAATTCCCGGCGATGGAATCTATGTAAATTACACGTCTCTTGGGTAGAATTCGCACCAAAAATTTTTTCCTGGAAAAACGACCTGATTTTCGAAAGTGGCATTAGTTAAAAGCTGCAAATTCAGATTTAATGTTTCTAGGTGTAAATATGGCATGTATGGTCGATGAAAGTTCTGTAATCTGCATGTACACAACTCATTCGAGAAAGTTTGTTGAAACCTTGATGCATGTAGCGTGTTCAGAAATTGGAATGTCACTGTGAGGGAAACTATGTAAATTACATTTCTATTGGGAAGTACTCGCTCCACGAGAATTTTTCTGCGAATCTGACTCATTTTCAAACCTGGCATTAGGAAAAACTTTCGAAATATGAGAAAATGCTTCAAGGTGTCAATATGGATTTTATGGTGGGTGAAATTTCGATAATCCTTATGCTAACAACTCTGTAGTGAATATTTGTCGAATATGTGATGCATGTAGCTTTTTCGCAAAACGGAAATTCACGATGACGTGTTGTATGTATATTGCATATCTATTGGGTAGAACTCGCTCCAAGAGGATTTTTCTGCGAAAACTGCATGATTTTAGAAACTGATATTAGGAGAAATCTACTAGATCAGAATAAAACTTTCTATGTATAAATATGCATTGTAAGGTGGATGAAAGTTTGGTATTACACACATTCACAACTCATTAAAGAATGATTGTTGAATCCGTGATGCATGGTATATGTTCAGAACACGGAATGTCACAGTGAGTGAAACTAGGAAAATTACATATCTTTTGGGAAGAAATCGCTCCAAGGGCATTTTTCTGCCAATTCGGCCTCATTTTCAAAACTGGCGTTCAATCTAAACTGTGAAATCTGGGAAAATTTTTCAAAGTGTCAGTAAGCCTTGTATGGTGGATGAAAGTGCTGTAATCCACTTGCTAACAACTCTGTAGTGAGTATTTGTCGAATCCGAGATGCATGAATCGTGTTCGGAACACGGAATTTCACGGTGAGCTAATCCATGTAAATTATATATGTATTGGTTAGAACTTGCACCAGGAGATTTTTGCCATTAAATCTGCCTCATTTTTGAAACTTTCATTTGGAAATCTCTGTGAAATAAGAGAAAATGCTTCTAAGCATCAATATGCCTTGTATTGTGATGAAAGTCCTGTACTCCACATGCAAACAAATCTGTAGTGTATTTTTTTCGAATCCTTCCTGCAAGTAGCATGTACAGGACACGTAATTTCACAGTAGGAGAATTTATGTAATTTACATATCTATTGGGTAGAACATTCTCCAACAGATTTTCCCTTGAAAACTGACTGATTTTCGAAATTGCTTTTAGGGAACAGTGTGAACTCAGATTAAATATTTCTAGGTGTAAATATGCCTTGTATGGTGAATGAAAGTTCTGTAATACACATGTACACAACTCATTAAAAATGTTTCTCAAATCCTTGATGTATGTAGTGTGTTTGGAACACGGAATGTCACATTGAGGGAAACTATGTAAATTACATATCTATTGTTTAGAACCCAATCCAGGAGCATTTTACTGAAAAATCCGCCTCAGTTTGGAAACTGGTGTTATGAAAACGCTGCAAAATCTGAGTAAATGCTTTAAGGTGACAATATATCTTCAATTGTTTATTAAAAATGTGTAATTCACATGCTAACAACTCAGCAGTGAATATTTGTTGAATCCGTGGTGCATGTAACGTTTTCGTAACACGGAAATTTACTGTGACGGTATCTAGGAAAATGAGATGTCTATTGGATAGAACATGCACCAAGGGAATTTATCTGCGAAAACTGCCTGAATTTCATAACTGATGTTAGGAAAAAGCTGCAAAACCTAAATAAATGTTTCTAGGTGTAAATATGCCTTGTATTGTGGTTGAAAAATCTGTAATCCACATGCTCACTGTCATTAAATAATGTTTGTCGAAGCCGTGATGAATGTAACGTTTTCAGAACACGGAATGTATCGGTGAGCGAAACTCGGAAAATAACAACTCTACTGGATAGATCCTGCTTGAATTGATTTTTTCTGCGAAAATTTCATGATTTTCGAAACTGGATGTTGCGAAAAACCAGCAAAATCCGAATAACTACTTCTAAGTGTAAATATGCGTTTTATGGTAGAAGAAAGTTCGGTAATACACATGCTCACACTCATTTAAGAATGTTTGTCGAATTATTGATGCAGGTAACGTGTTCGGAATACGGAATGTCATAGTGAAGGAAACAATGTAATTTACATGTCTCTTGGTTAGAACACGCTCCCAGAGGTTTTTCTGCAAAATCTGCCTCATTTTCGAAACTGCCGTTTGAAACTCTCTGCAAAATCAGAGAAAATGCTTCATAGTGTCAATGTGCCTTGTATTGTGATGGAAGTTCGTAAAACCACATGCAAACAAATCTGTGGTGAATATTTGTAGAAAGCGTTCTGCATGTAGCGTGATCGTATCACGGAAATTCCCGGCGATAGAATCTATGTAAATTGCACATCTCTAGGTTAGAATTCGCACCAAAATTTTTTTCCTGAGATAACGACATGATTTTCGAATGTGGCATTAGGTAAAAGCTGCAAATTCAGGGTTAATATTTCTAGGTGTAAATATGCCATGTATGGTGGATGAAAGTTCTGTAATCTACATGTTCACAACTCATTCGAGAAAGTTTGTTGAAACCATGATGCATGTAGCGTGTTCAGAAATTGGAATGTCACTGTGAGGGAAACTATGTAAATTACATTTCTATTGGGAAGTACTCGCTGCACGAGTATTTTTCTGCGAATCTGCCTCATTTTCCAACCTGGCGTTAGGAAAAACTTTCGAAATATGAGAAAAAGCTTTAAGGTGTCAATATGGATTTTATGGTGGATGAAATTTCGATAATCCTTATGCTAAAATCTCTGTAGTGAATATTTGTCGAATCCGTGATGCATGTAGCTTTTTCGGAACACGGAATTTCACGATGAAGAGTTCTATGTATATTGCATGTCTGTTGGGTAGAACTCGCTCCAAGAGGATATTTCTGCGAAAACTGCATGATTTTAGAAACTGACATTAGGAGAAATCTAATAAATCAGAACAAAACTTTCTATGTATAAATATGCATTGTAAGGTGGATGAAAGTTCGGTATTACACACGTTCACAACTCATTAAAGAAAGTTTGTTGAATCAAGGATGCATGGAACGTGTTCAGAACAGGAATGTCACAGTGAGTGAAACTAGGTAAATTACATATCTTTTGGGTAGAAATCGCTCCAAGAGCATTTTTCTGCCAAATCTGACTCATTTCCAAAACTGACGTTCAAACTATACTGTGAAATCTGGGAAAATTCTTCAAAGTGCCAGTAAGCCTTGTTTGGTGGAAGAATGTGCTATAATCCACTTGCTAACAACTCTGTAGTGTGTATTTGTCGAGTCCGAGATGCATGTAGCGTGTTCGGAATGTGGAATTTCACGGTGAGCGAATCCATGTAAATTACATATGTATTGGTTAGAACCCGCTCCAAGAGGTTTTTGCCGTGATATCTTCCTCATTTTCGAAACTGGCGTTTGAAAAGCTCTGTGAAATCAGAGAAAATTCTTCTAAGCATCAATATGTCTTGTATTGTGATGAAAGTCCTGTACTCCACATGCAAACAAACCTGTAGTGTATTTTTGTCGAATCATTCCTGCATGTAGCATGTTCAGGACATGTAATTTCACAGTGGGGGAATTTATTTAATTTACATATCTATTGTGTAGAACACTCTCCAAAAGTTTTACCTTTGAAAACTGCCTGATATTCGAAACTGCTTTTAGGGAAATGCTGTGAAGTCAGAGTAAATATATCTAGGTGTAAATATTCCTTGTATGGTGAATGAAAGTTCTGTACTACAGATGTACACAACTCATTACAAATGTTTCTCAAATCCATGATGTATGTAGTGTGTATGGAACACGAAATATCACTTTGAGGGAAACTATGTAAATTACATATCTATTGGTTAGAACCCAAACCAGGAGAATTTTACTGAAAAATCAGCCTCAGTTTGGAAACTGGAGTTATGAAAACGCTGCAAAATCTGAGTAAATTCTTTAAGGTGACAATATATATTCAATGGTTTATTAAAGTTGTGTAATTCACATGCTAACCACTCAGCAGTGAATATTTGCTGAATCCATGGTGCATGTACCGTTTTCGGAACACGGAATGTTACGGTGACGGTATCTATGAAAATGAGATGTCTATTGGATAGAACATGCACCAAGAGAATTTTTCTGCAAAAACTGCCTGATTTTCATAACTGACGTTAGTAAAGAGCTGCGAAACCTAAGTAAATATTTCTAGGTGTAAAAATGCCTTGTATTGTAGTTGAAAAATCTGTAATCCACATGCTCACTGTCATTAAATAATGTTTGTCGAAGCCATGATGAATGTAACGTTTTCAGAACACAGAAATTATTGGTGAGTGAAAATCTGAAAATAACAACTCTAATGGATAGAACTCGCTAGAAGAGAATTTTTCTGCGAAATGTGCCTCATTTTCAAACTGCCATTAGGAGAACCTTGTGAAATCTCAGAAAATGCTTCTAAGTGTCAATATGCCTTGAATGGTGAATGAAAGTCCGGTAATCCACATGTTAATAACAGTGTAGTAATTATTTTTCAAACCATGATTCATGTAGCGCTTTTGGAAAACGGAATTTCACGGTAATGAAACCATGTAAATTACAATTCTATTGGGTAGAAGTAGCTAGAAAAGAATTTTTCTGCAAAAATTGCATGATTATCGAATCTGAAGTTTGGAGAAAGCTGCAAAATGATAGTAAAAATTTGTAGGTGTAAATATGCCTTTATGTTGGAAGAAAGATCGATAATCCATATTTTCACATCATATTAAAGAATCTTTCGCTAATCCGTGACGCATGTACCGTGTTCGGAACATGGAATTTCACAGTGATTGAAACAATGTAAATTACTTCTCTATAGGGTAGAACTCGCTCCAAGGGAATTTTTCTGCGAAAACTGCTACATTTTCGAAACTGGCGTATGGAAAACGCTCCAAAATGTGAGAAAATTTTTCTAACTATCAATAGTCAATGTATTGTGATGAAAGTTCGGTAATCCACATGCTAACAAATCTGTAGTGAATATTTGTCGAACCATTAATCATGTAGCATGTTCGGAACACGGAATTTCACGGCCAGGGAATTTATGTAAATTACATTTCTCTTCGTTAGAAATCACTCCAAGAGATTTTTCCTGAGAAATCTGCCTGAATTTCGAATCTGGTGTTAGGAAAACCCTGCGAACTCAGATTAATAGATTCTCGGTGTAAATATGCCTTGTATGGTGGGTGAAAGTTCGGAAATCCGCATGCTAACAACTCTGTAGTGAATATTTGTCGAATCCGAGATACATGAAGTGTGTTTGGAACACAGAATATCACGGTGAGCGAATTTATGTAAAATTCATGTCTCTCGGGTAGAACTCGCTCCCAGAGTTTTTTCTGCAAAATCTGCCTCGTTTTCGAAACTGGCGTTTGAAACTCTCTGCAAAATCAGAGAAAATGCTTCATAGTGTCAATATGCCTTGTATTGTGATGGAAGTTCGTAAAACCACATGCAAACAAATCTATGGTGAATATTTGTAGAAAGCGTTCTGCATGTAGCGTGATCGTATCACGGAAATTCCCGGCGATAGAATCTATGTAAATTGCACATCTCTAGGTTAGAATTCGCACCAAAAATTTTTTCCTGAGAAAACGACCTGATTTTCGAATGTGGCATTAGGTAAAAGCTGCAAATTCAGAGTTAATATTTCTAGGTGTAAATATGCCATGTATGGTGGATGAAAGTTCTGTAATCTACATGTTCACAACTCATTCGAGAAAGTTTGTTGAAACCTTGATGCATGTAGCGTGTTCAGAAATTGGAATGTCACTGTGAGGGAAACTATGTAAATTACATTTCTATTGGGAAGTACTCGCTCCACGTGAATTTTTCTGCGAATCTGCCTCATTTTCAAACCTGGAATTAGGAAAAACTTTTGAAATATGAGAAAATGCTTCAAGGTGTCAATATGGATTTTCTGGTGGATGAAAGTTCGATAATACTTATGCTAACATCCCTGGAGTGAATATTTGTCGAATCCGTGATGCATGTAGCTTTTTCGGAACACGGAATTTCACGATGACGGGTTCTATGTATATTGCATGTCTATTGGGTAGAACTCGCTCCAAGAGGATTTTTCTGCGAAAACTGCATGATTTTAGAAACTGACATAAGGAGAAATCTACTAAATCAGAATAAAACTTTCTATGTATAAATATGCATTGTAAGGTGGATGAAAGTTCGGTATTACACATGTTCACAACTCATTAAAGAAAGTTTGTTGAATCCAGGATGCATGGAACGTGTTCAGAACACGGAATGTCACAGTGAGTGAAACTAGGTAAATTACATATCTTTTGGGTAGAAATCGCTCCAAGAGCATTTTTCTGCCAAATCTGCCTCATTTCCAAAACTGACAAACACAGTTCAAACTAAACTGTGAAATCTGAGAAAATTTTTCAAAGTGTCAGTAAGCCTTCTATGGTGGAAGAAAGTGTTGTAATCCACTTGCTATCAACTCTGTAGTGTGTATTTGTCGAGTCCGAGATGCATGTAGCGTGTTGGGAACACGGAATTTCACGGTGAGCCAATCCATGTATATTACATATGTATTGGTTAGAACCCGCTCCAATAGTTTTTTGCCGTAAAATCTACCTCATTTTCGGAACTGCCGTTTGGAAAGCTCTGTGAAATCAGAGAAAATTCTTCTAAGCATCAATATGCCTTGTATTGTGATGAAAGTCCTGTACTCCACATCCAAACAAACCTGTAGTGTATTTTTGTCAAAATTTCCTGCATGTAGCATGTTCAGGACACGTAATTTCACAGTGGGGGAATTTATGTAATTTACATATCAATTTGATAGAACACTCTCCAACAGTTTTTCTTTGAAAACTGCCTGGGTTTCGAAACTGCTTTTAGGGAAAAGCTGTGAAGTCATAGTAAATATTTCTAGGTGTAAATATGGCTTGTATGGTGGATGAAAGTTCTGTAATACAGATGTACACAACTCATTAAAAATGTTCCTCAAATCCATGATGTATGTAGTTTGTTTGGAACACGGAATGTCACGATGAGGTAAACTATGTAAATTACATATCTATTAGTTAGAACCCAATCCAGGAGCATTTTACTGAAATATCAGCCTCAGTGTGGAAACTGGTGTTATGAAAACGCTGCAAAATCTGAGTAAATGCTTTAAGGTGACAGTATATCTTCAATGGTTTATTAAAGATGTGTAATTCACATGCTAACAACTCAGCAGTGAATATTTGTTGAATCCGTGGTGCATGTACCATTTTCGGGACACGGAATGTTACGGTGACGGTATCTATGAAAATGAGATGTTTATTGGATAGAACATGCACCAAGAGAATTTTTCTGCGAAAACTGCCTGATTTTCATAACTGACGTTAGTAAAAGCTGCGAAACCTAATTAAATATTTCTAGGTGTAAAAATGCCTTGTATTGTGGTTGAAAAATCTGTAATCCACATGCTCACTATCATTAAATAATGTTTGTCGAAGCCGTGATGAATGTAACGTTTTCGGAACAAGGAATATATCGGTGAGTGAAACTCTGAAAATAACAACTCTACTGGATAGAACTCGCTTGAAGAGAATTTTTCTGCGAAATGTGCCTCATTTTCAAAACTGCCATTAGGAGAACCCTGTGAAATCTGAGAAAATGCTTCTAAGTGTCAATATGCCTTGAATGGTGAATGAAAGTCCGGTAATCCACATGTTAATAACAGTGTAGTAATTATTTTTGAAACCATGATTCATGTAGCACATTTGGAAAACGGAATTTCACGGTAATGAAACCATGTAAATTACAATTCTATAGGGTGGAAATAGCTAGAATAGAATTTTTCCGCAAAAATTGCATGATTATCGAATCTGAAGTTTGGAGAAAGCTGCAAAATGAGAGTAAAAATTTGTAGGTGTAAATGTGCCTTTATGTTGGAAGAAAGTTCGGTAATCCATATTTTCACATCATATTAAAGAATCTTTCTCTAATCCATGACGCATGTACCGTGTTCGGAATATGGAATTTCACGGTGATTGAAACAATGTAAATTACTTCTCAATTGGGTAGAACTCGCTCCAAGAGTATTTTTCTGAGAATACTGCAACATTTTCGAAACTGGCGTTTGGAAAACGCTCCAAAATCTGAGAAAATATTTCTAAGTATCAATAGTCAATGTATTGTGATGAAAGTTCGGTAATCCACATGCTAACAAATCTGTAGTGAATATTTGTCGAACAATTAATCATGTAGCATGTTCGGAATACGGAATTTCACGGCCAGGGAATTTATGTAAATTACATTTCTCTTCGTTAGAAATCACTCCAAGAAATTTTTCCTGAGAAATCTGCCTGATTTTCGAATCTGGTGTTAGGAAAACCCTGCGAACTCAGATTAATAGATTCTCGGTGTAAATATGCCTTGTAAGGTGGATGAAAGTTCGGAAATCCGCATGCTAACAACTCTGTAGTGAATATTTGTCGAATCCGAGATACATGAAGTGTGTTCGGAACACAGAATATCACGGTGAGCGAATTTATGTAAAATTAAATTCTCTTGGGTAGAACTCGCTCCCAGAGGTTTTTCTGCAAATTCTGCCTCATTTTTGTAACTGGCGTTTGAAACTCTCTGCAAAATCAGAGAAAATGCTTCATAGTGTCAATATGCCTTGTATTGTGATGGAAGTTCATAAAACCACATGCAAACAAATCTGTGGTGGATATTTGTAGAAAGATTTCTGCATGTAGCGTGATCATATCACGGAAATTCCCGGCATTGGAATCTATGTAAATTACAAGTTTCTAGGGTAGAATTCGCACCAAAAACTTTTTCCTGAGATAACGACATGATTTTCTAAACTGGCATTAGGTAAATTCTGCAAATTCAGAGTTAATGTTTCTAGGTGTAAATATGCCATGTATGGTGGATGAAAGTTCTGTAATCTACATGTTCACAACTCATTCAAGAAAGTTTGTTGAAACCTTGATGCATGTAGCGTGTTCAGAAATTGGAATGTCACTGTGAGGAAAACTATGTAAATTACATTTCTATTGGGAAGTACTCGCTCCACGAGTATTTTTCGGCAAATCTGCCTCATTTTCATACCTGTCATTAGGAAAAAATTTCGAAATATGACAAAATGCTTCAAGGTATCAATATGGATTTTACGGTGGATGAAATTTCGATAATCCTTATGCTAACATCTCTGTAGTGAATATTTGTCGAATCCGTGATGCATGTAGCTTTTTCGGAACATGGAATTTCACGAAGACGGGTTCTATGTATATTGCATGTCTATTGGGTAGAACTCGCTCCAAGAGGATTTTTCTGCGAAAAAAGCATGATTTTAGAAGCTGACATTAGGGGAAATCTACTAAATAAGATTAAAACTTTCTATGTATAAATATGCATTGTCAGTTGGATGAAAGTTCAGTATTACACATGTTCACAACTCATTAAAGAAAGTTTGTTGAATCCAGGATGCATGGAACGTGTTCAGAACACGGAATGTCACAGTGAGTGAAAATAGGTAAATTACATATCTTTTGGGTAGAAATCGCTCCAAGAGCATTTTTCTGCCAAATCTGCCTCATTTTCAAAACTGACGTTCAAACCAAACTATGAAATCTGAGAAAATTGTTCAAAGTGTCATTAAACATTGTATGGTGAATGAAAGTGCTGTATTCCACTTGCTAACAAATCTGAAGTGAGTATTTGTCGAATCCGAGATGCATGTAGCGTGTTCGGAATACGTAATTTCACGGTGAGCGAATCCATGTAAATTACATATATATTGGTTAGAACCCACTCGAAGAGGTTTTTGTCGTGAAATCTGCCTCATTTTCGAAACTGCCGTTTGGAAAGCTCTGTGAAATCAGAGAAAATCCTTCTAATCATCAATATGCCTTGTATTGTGATGAAAGTCCTGTACTCCACATGCAAACAACTCTTTAGTCTATTTTTGTCGAATCCTTCCTGCATGTAGCATGTTCAGGACACGTAATTTCACAGTGGGGGAATTTATGGAATCTACATATCTATTGGGTAGAACACACTCCAACAGGTTTTTCTTTGAAAACTGCCTGATATTCTAAACTGTTTTAGGGAAAATCTGTGAAATCAGAATAAATGTTTCTAGGTGTAAATATGCCTTGTATGGTGGATGAAAGTTCTGTAATACAGATGTACACAACTCACTAAAACTGTTTCTCAAATCCATGATGTATGTAGTGTGTTTGGAACACGGAAAGTCACGTTGAGGGAAACTATGTAAATTTCATATCTATTGGTTAGAACCCAATCCAGGAGCATTTTACTGAAAAATCAGCCTCAGGTTGGAAACTGGTGTTATGAGAACGCTGCAAATTCTGAGTAAATGTTTTAAGGTGACAATATATCTTCAATGGTTTATTAAAGATGTGTAATTCACATGCTAACAACTCAGCAGTGAATATTTGTTGAATCCGTGGTGCATGTACCGTTTTCGGAACACGGGATGTTACGGTGACGTTATCTATGAAAGTGAGATGTCTATTGGATAGAACATGCACCAAGAGAATTTTTCTGCGATAACTGCCTGATTTTAATGACTGACTTTAGGAAAAAGCTATGAAAACTAAGTAAATGTTTCTAGGTGTAAATATGCCTTGTATTGTGGTTGAAAATTCTGTAATCCACATGCTCACTGTCATTACATAATGATTGTCGTAGCCGTGATGAATGTAAATTTTCAGAACACGGAATGTATCGGTGAGTGAAACTCTGAAAATAACAACTCTACTGGATAGAACTCGCTTGAATTGAATGTTTCTGCGAAAATTTCATGATTTTCGAACCTGGATGTTACGAAAAACCAGCAAAATCCGAATAACTAATTCTAGGATTAAACATGACTTTTATGGTGGATGAAAGTTCTTTAATACACATGCTCACACTCATTAAAGTATGTTTGTCGAATTCGTGATGCAGGTAACGTGTTCGGAATACGGAATGTCATAGTGAAGGAAACAATGTAAGTTACATGTCTATTGGGTAGAACTCGCTTGAAGAGAATTTTTCTGCGAAATGTGCCTCTTTTTAAAAACTGCCATTAGGAGAACCCTGTGAAATCTGAGAAAATGCTTCTAAGTGTCAATATGCTTTGAATGGTGAATGAAACTCCGGTAATCCACATGTTAATAACAGTGTAGTAATTATTTTTCAAACCGTGATTCATCTAGAGTTTTTGGAAAACGGAATTTCACGGAAATGAAACCATGTAAATTACAATTCTATTGCGTAGAACTAGCTAGAATAGAATATTTCTGCAAAAATTGCATGATTATCGAATCTGAAGTTTGGAGAAAGTTGCAAAATGAGAGTAAATATTTGTAGGTGTAAATATGCCTTTATGTTGGAAGAAAGTATGGTAATCCACATTTTCACATCATATTAAAGAATCTTTTTCTAATCCGTGACGCATGTACTGTGTTCAGTACATGGAATTTCACGGTGATTGAAACAATGTAAATTACTCCTCTATTTTCCAGAACTCGCTCAAAGAGTATTTTTCTACGAAAAATGCTTCATATTTGAACTGGCGATTGGAAAA
Organism: Camelus bactrianus; assembly: GCF_048773025.1. Taxonomy (NCBI): domain Eukaryota; kingdom Metazoa; phylum Chordata; class Mammalia; order Artiodactyla; family Camelidae; genus Camelus; species Camelus bactrianus. Next base: position 45,333,581 of record NC_133558.1, on the reverse strand, counting down.
CTCTGCAGAATCTGAGAAAATATTTCTAAGTATCAATATTCAATGTATTGTGATGAAAGTTCGGTAATCCACATCTTAACAAATCTGTAGTGAATATTTGTCGAGCCATTAATCATGTAGCATTTTCAGAACACGGAATTTCACGGCCAGGGAATTTATGTAAATTACAATTCTCTTCGTTAGAAATCACTCCAAGAGATTTTTCCTGAGAAATCTGCCTGATTTTCGAATCTGGTGTTAGGAAAACCCTGCGAACTCAGATTAATTGATTCTCGGTGTAAATATGCCTTGTATGGTGGGGGAAAATTCGGTAATCGGCATGCTAAAAACTCTGTAATGAATATTTGTCGAATCCAAGATACATGAAGTGTGTTTGGAACACAGAATATCACGGTGAGCGAATCTATGTAAAATATATCTCTTGGGTAGAACACGCTCCCAGAGGTTTTTCTGCAAAATCTGCCTCATTTTCGAAACTGGCGTTTGAAACTCTCTGCAAAATCAGAGAAAATGCTTCATAGAGTCAATATGCCTTGTATTGAGATGGAAGTTCGTAAAACCACATGCAAACAAATCTGTGTTGAATATTTGTAGAAAGCGTTCTGCATGTAGCGTGATCGTATAACGGAAATTCCCGGCGATGGAATCTATGTAAATTACACGTCTCTAGGGTAGAATTCGCACCAAAATATTTTCCTGAGAAAACGACCTGATTTTCGAAACTGGCATTAGGTAAAAGCTGCAAATTCGGAGTTAATGTTTCTAGGTGTAAATATGCCATGTATGTTGGATGAAAGTTCTGTAATCTACATGTTCACAACTCATTCGAAAAAGTTTGTTGAAACCTTGATGCATGTAGCGTGTTCAGAAATTGGAATGTCACTGTGAGGGAAACTATGTAAATTACATTTCAATTGGGAAGTACTCGATCCACGAGAATATTTCTGTGAATCTGCCTCATTTTCAAACCTGGCATTAGGAAATACTTTCGAAATATGAGAAAATGCTTCAAGGTGTCAATATGGATTGTATGGTGAATGAAATTTCGATAATCCTTATGCTAACAACTCTGTAGTGAATATTTGTCGAATCCAAGATACATGAAGTGTGTTTGGAACACAGAATATCACGGTGAGCGAATCTATGTAAAATACATGTCTCTTGGGTAGAACTCGCTCCCAGAGGTTTTTCTGCAAAATCTGCCTCATTTTCGAAACTGGCGTTTGAAACTCTCTGCAAAATCAGAGGAAATGCTTCATAGTGTCAATATGCCTTGTATTGTGATGGAAGTTCATAAAACCACATGCAAACAAATCTGTGGTGAATAATTGTAGAAAGCGTTCTGCATGTAGCGTGATCGTATCACGGAAATTCCCGGCGATGGAATCTATGTAAATTACAAGTCTCTAGGGTAGAATTTGCACCAAAAATTTTTTCCTGAGAAAACGACCTGATTTTCGAAACTGGCATTAGGTAAAAGCTGCAAATTCAGAGTTAATGTTTCTAGGTGTAAATATGCCATGTATGGTGGATGAAAGTTCTGTAATCTACATGTTCACAACTCATTCGAGAAAGTTTGTTGAAACCTTGATGCATGGAACGTGTTCAGAACACGGAATGTCACAGTGAGTGAAACTAGGTAAATTACATATCTTTTGGGTAGAAATCGCTCCAAGAGCATTTTTCTGCCAAATCTGCCTCATTTTCAAAACTGGCGTTCAAACTAACCTGTGAAATCTCAGAAAATACTTCAAAGTGTCAGTAAGCCTTGTATGGTGGATGAAAGTGCTGTAATCCACTTGCTAACAACTCTGTAGTGAGTATTTGTCGAATCCGAGATGCATGTAGCGTGTTCGGAACACGGAAATTCACGGTGAGCGAATCCATGTAAATTACATATCTATTGGTTAGAAACCGCTCCAAGAGGATTTTGCCGTGAAATCTGCCTCATTTTCGAAACTGCCGTTTGGAAAGCTCTGTGAAATCAGAGAAAATGCTTCTAAGCATCAATATGCCTTGTATTGTGATGAAAGTCCTGTACTCCACATGCAAACAACCATGTAGTGTATTTTTGTCGAATCCTTCCTGCATGTAGCATGTTCAGGACACGTAATTTCACAGTGGGGGAATTTATGTAATTTACATATCTATTGGGTAGAACACTCTCCAACAGTTTTTCCTTTGAAAACTGCCTGATATTCGAAACTGCATTTAGGGAAATGCTGTGAACTCAGAGTAAATATTTCTAGGTGTAAATATGCCTTGTATGGTGGATGAAAGTTCTGTAATACAGATGTACACAACTCATTAAAAATGTTTCTCAAATCCATGATGTATGTAGTTTGTTTGGAACACAGAATGTCACGTTGAGGGAAACTATGTAAATTACATATCTATTGGTTAGAACCCAGTCCAGGAGCATTTTACTGAAAAATCTGCCTCAGTTTGAAAACTGGTGTTATGAGAACGCTGCAAAATCTGAGTAAATTCTTTAAGGTTACAATATAACTTCAATGGTATATTGAAGATGTGTAATTCACATGCTAACAACTCAGCAGTGAATATTTGTTGAATCCGTGGTGCATGTAAAGTTTTCAGAACACAGAATGTTACGGTGACGGTATCCATGAAAATGAGATGTCTATTGGATAGAACATGCACCAAGAGAATTTTTCTGCGAAAACTGCCTGATTTTCATAACTGACGTTAGGAAAAAGCTGTGAAACATAAGTAAATGTTTCTAGGTGTAAATATGCCTTGTATTGTGGTTGAAAAATCTGTAATCGGCATGCTCACTGTCATTAAATAATGTTTGTCGAAGCCGTGATGAATGTAACGTTTTCGGAACACGGAATTTATCGGTGAGTGAAACTCTGAAAATAACAACTCTACTGGATAGAACTTGCTTGAAGAGAATTTTTCTGCAAAATGTGCCTCATTTTCAAAACTGCCATTAGGAGAACCCTGTGAAATCTGAGAAATTGCTTCTAAGTGTCAATATGCCTTGAATGGTGAATGAAATTCCGGTAATCCACATGTTAATAACAGTGTAGTAATTATTTTTCAAACCGTGATTCATGGAGCGCTTTTGGAAAACCGAATTTCACGGTAATGAAACCATGTAAATTACAATTCTGTTGGGTAGAACTAGCTAGAATAGAATATTTCTGCGAAAATTGCATGATTATCGAATCTGAATTTTGGAGATAGCTGCAATACGAGAGTAAATATTTGTAGGTGTAAATATGTCTTTATGTTGGAAGAAAGTTCGGTAATCCACATTTTCACATCATATTAAAGAATCTTTTTCTAATCCGTGACGCATGTACCGTGTTCGGTACATGGAATTTCACGGTGATTGAAACAATGTAAATTACTACTCTATTGGGTAGAACTCGCTCCAAGAGAATTTTCCTGCGAAAACTGCTTCATTTTTGAAACTGGCATTTGGAAAACGCTGCCAAATCTGAGAAAATATTTCTAAGTATCAATATTCAATGTATTGTGATGAAAGTTCGGTAATCCACATGCTAACAAAGCTGTAGTGTATATTTGTCGAACCATTAATCATGTAGCATGTTCGGAACACGGAAATTCACGGCCAGGGAATTTATGTAAATTATATTTCTCTTCGTTAGAAATCACTCCAAGAGATTTTTCCTGAGAAATCTGCCTGATTTTCGAATCTGGTGTTAGGAAAATCCTGCGAAGTCAGATTAATAGATTCTCGGTGTAAATATGCCTTGTATGGTGGATGAAAGTTCGGAAATCCGCATGCTAACAACTCTGTAGTGAATATTTGTCGAATCCAAGATACATGAAGTGTGTTTGGAACACAGAATATCACGGTGAGCGAATCTATGTAAAATACATGTCTCTTGGGTAGAACTCGCTCCCAGAGGTTTTTCTGCAAAATCTGCCTCATTTTCGAAACTGGCGTTTGAAACTCTCTGCAAAATCAGAGGAAATGCTTCATAGTGTCAATATGCCTTGTATTGGGATGGAAGTTCATAAAACCACATGCAAACAAATCTGTGGTGAATAATTGTAGAAAGCGTTCTGCATGTAGCGTGATCGTATCACGGAAATTCCCGGCGATGGAATCTATGTAAATTACAAGTCTCTAGGGTAGAATTCGCACCAAAAATTTTTTCCTGAGAAAACGACCTGATTTTCGAAACTGGCATTAGGTAAAAGCTGCAAATTCAGAGTTAATGTTTCTAGGTGTAAATATGCCATGTATGGTGGATGAAAGTTCTGTAATCTACATGTTCACAACTCATTCGAGAAAGTTTGTTGAAACCTTGATGCATGGAACGTGTTCAGAACACGGAATGTCACAGTGAGTGAAACTAGGTAAATTACATATCTTTTGGGTAGAAATCGCTCCAAGAGCATTTTTCTGCCAAATCTGCCTCATTTTCAAAACTGGCGTTCAAACTAACCTGTGAAATCTCAGAAAATACTTCAAAGTGTCAGTAAGCCTTGTATGGTGGATGAAAGTGCTGTAATCCACTTGCTAACAACTCTGTAGTGAGTATTTGTCGAATCCGAGATGCATGTAGCGTGTTCGGAACACGGAAATTCACGGTGAGCGAATCCATGTAAATTACATATCTATTGGTTAGAAACCGCTCCAAGAGGATTTTGCCGTGAAATCTGCCTCATTTTCGAAACTGCCGTTTGGAAAGCTCTGTGAAATCAGAGAAAATGCTTCTAAGCATCAATATGCCTTGTATTGTGATGAAAGTCCTGTACTCCACATGCAAACAACCATGTAGTGTATTTTTGTCGAATCCTTCCTGCATGTAGCATGTTCAGGACACGTAATTTCACAGTGGGGGAATTTATGTAATTTACATATCTATTGGGTAGAACACTCTCCAACAGTTTTTCCTTTGAAAACTGCCTGATATTCGAAACTGCATTTAGGGAAATGCTGTGAACTCAGAGTAAATATTTCTAGGTGTAAATATGCCTTGTATGGTGGATGAAAGTTCTGTAATACAGATGTACACAACTCATTAAAAATGTTTCTCAAATCCATGATGTATGTAGTTTGTTTGGAACACAGAATGTCACGTTGAGGGAAACTATGTAAATTACATATCTATTGGTTAGAACCCAGTCCAGGAGCATTTTACTGAAAAATCTGCCTCAGTTTGAAAACTGGTGTTATGAGAACGCTGCAAAATCTGAGTAAATTCTTTAAGGTTACAATATAACTTCAATGGTATATTGAAGATGTGTAATTCACATGCTAACAACTCAGCAGTGAATATTTGTTGAATCCGTGGTGCATGTAAAGTTTTCAGAACACAGAATGTTACGGTGACGGTATCCATGAAAATGAGATGTCTATTGGATAGAACATGCACCAAGAGAATTTTTCTGCGAAAACTGCCTGATTTTCATAACTGACGTTAGGAAAAAGCTGTGAAACATAAGTAAATGTTTCTAGGTGTAAATATGCCTTGTATTGTGGTTGAAAAATCTGTAATCGGCATGCTCACTGTCATTAAATAATGTTTGTCGAAGCCGTGATGAATGTAACGTTTTCGGAACACGGAATTTATCGGTGAGTGAAACTCTGAAAATAACAACTCTACTGGATAGAACTTGCTTGAAGAGAATTTTTCTGCAAAATGTGCCTCATTTTCAAAACTGCCATTAGGAGAACCCTGTGAAATCTGAGAAATTGCTTCTAAGTGTCAATATGCCTTGAATGGTGAATGAAATTCCGGTAATCCACATGTTAATAACAGTGTAGTAATTATTTTTCAAACCGTGATTCATGGAGCGCTTTTGGAAAACCGAATTTCACGGTAATGAAACCATGTAAATTACAATTCTGTTGGGTAGAACTAGCTAGAATAGAATATTTCTGCGAAAATTGCATGATTATCGAATCTGAATTTTGGAGATAGCTGCAATACGAGAGTAAATATTTGTAGGTGTAAATATGTCTTTATGTTGGAAGAAAGTTCGGTAATCCACATTTTCACATCATATTAAAGAATCTTTTTCTAATCCGTGACGCATGTACCGTGTTCGGTACATGGAATTTCACGGTGATTGAAACAATGTAAATTACTACTCTATTGGGTAGAACTCGCTCCAAGAGAATTTTCCTGCGAAAACTGCTTCATTTTTGAAACTGGCATTTGGAAAACGCTGCCAAATCTGAGAAAATATTTCTAAGTATCAATATTCAATGTATTGTGATGAAAGTTCGGTAATCCACATGCTAACAAAGCTGTAGTGTATATTTGTCGAACCATTAATCATGTAGCATGTTCGGAACACGGAAATTCACGGCCAGGGAATTTATGTAAATTATATTTCTCTTCGTTAGAAATCACTCCAAGAGATTTTTCCTGAGAAATCTGCCTGATTTTCGAATCTGGTGTTAGGAAAATCCTGCGAAGTCAGATTAATAGATTCTCGGTGTAAATATGCCTTGTATGGTGGATGAAAGTTCGGAAATCCGCATGCTAACAACTCTGTAGTGAATATTTGTCGAATCCAAGATACATGAAGTGTGTTTTGTACACAGAATTTCACGGTGAGCCAATCTATGAAAAATAAATGTCTCTTGGGTAGAACTCGCTCCCAGAGGTTTTTCTGCAAAATCTGCCTCATTTACAAAACTGGCGTTTGAAACTCTCTGCAAAATCAGAGGAAATGCTTCATAGTGTCAATATGCCTTGTATTGTGATGGAAGTTCGTAAAACCACATGCAAACAAATCAGTGGTGAATAATTGTAGAAAGCTTTCTGCATGTAGCGTGATCTTATCACAGAAATTCCCGGAGATGGAATCTATGTAAATTACAAGTCTCTAGGGTAGAATTCGCACCAAAAACTTTTTCCTGAGAAAACGACCTGATTTTCGAAACTGGCATTAGGTAAAAGCTGCAAATTCAGAGTTAATGTTTCTAGGTGTAAATATGCCATGTATGGTGGATGAAAGTTCTGTAATCTACATGTTCACAACTCATTCGAGAAAGTTTGTTGAAACCTTGATGCATGGAACGTGTTCAGAACACCGAATGTCAAAGTGAGTGAAACTAGGTAAATTACATATCTTTTGGGTAGAAATCGCTCCAAGAGCATTTTTCTGCCAAATCTGCCTCATTTTCAAAACTGGCGTTCAAACTAACCTGTGAAATCTCAGAAAATACTTCAAAGTGTCAGTAAGCCTTGTATGGTGGATGAAAGTGCTGTAATCCACTTGCTAACAACTCTGTAGTGAGTATTTGTCGAATCCGAGATGCATGTAGCGTGTTCGGAACACGGAAATTCACGGTGAGCGAATCCATGTAAATTACATATCTATTGGTTAGAAACCGCTCCAAGAGGATTTTGCCGTGAAATCTGCCTCATTTTCGAAACTGCCGTTTGGAAAGCTCTGTGAAATCAGAGAAAATGCTTCTAAGCATCAATATGCCTTGTATTGTGATGAAAGTCCTGTACTCCACATGCAAACAACCATGTAGTGTATTTTTGTCGAATCCTTCCTGCATGTAGCATGTTCAGGACACGTAATTTCACAGTGGGGGAATTTATGTAATTTACATATCTATTGGGTAGAACACTCTCCAACAGTTTTTCCTTTGAAAACTGCCTGATATTCGAAACTGCATTTAGGGAAATGCTGTGAACTCAGAGTAAATATTTCTAGGTGTAAATATGCCTTGTATGGTGGACGAAAGTTCTGTAATACAGATGCACACAACTCATTAAAAATGTTTCTCAAATCCATGATGTATGTAGTTTGTTTGGAACACAGAATGTCACGTTGAGGGAAACTATGTAAATTACATATCTATTGGTTAGAACCCAGTCCAGGAGCATTTTACTGAAAAATCTGCCTCAGTTTGAAAACTGGTGTTATGAGAACGCTGCAAAATCTGAGTAAATGCTTTAAGGTGACAATATAACTTCAATGGTATGTTGAAGATGTGTAATTCACATGCTAACAACTCAGCAGTGAATATTTGTTGAATCCGTGGTGCATGTAAAGTTTTCGGAACACAGAATGTTACGGTGACGGTATCCATGAAAATGAGATGTCTATTGGATAGAACATGCACCAAGAGAATTTTTCTGCGAAAACTGCCTGATTTTCATAACTGACGTTAGGAAAAAGCTGTGAAACATAAGTAAATGTTTCTAGGTGTAAATATGCCTTGTATTGTGGTTGAAAAATCTGTAATCGGCATGCTCACTGTCATTAAATAATGTTTGTCGAAGCCGTGATGAATGTAACGTTTTCGGAACACGGAATTTATCGGTGAGTGAAACTCTGAAAATAACAACTCTACTGGATAGAACTTGCTTGAAGAGAATTTTTCTGCAAAATGTGCCTCATTTTCAAAACTGCCATTAGGAGAACCCTGTGAAATCTGAGAAATTGCTTCTAAGTGTCAATATGCCTTGAATGGTGAATGAAATTCCGGTAATCCACATGTTAATAACAGTGTAGTAATTATTTTTCAAACCGTGATTCATGGAGCACTTTTGGAAAACCGAATTTCACGGTAATGAAACCATGTAAATTACAATTCTGTTGGGTAGAACTAGCTAGAATAGAATATTTCTGCGAAAATTGCATGATTATCGAATCTGAATTTTGGAGAAAGCTGCAATACGAGAGTAAATATTTGTAGGTGTAAATATGCCTTTATGTTGGAAGAAAGTTCGGTAATCCACATTTTCACATCATATTAAAGAATCTTTTTCTAATCCGTGACGCATGTACCGTGTTTGGTACATGGAATTTCACGGTGATTGAAACAATGTAAATTACTTCTCTATTGGGTAGAACTCACTCCAAGAGAATTTTCCTGCGAAAACTGCTTCAGTTTTGAAACTGGCGTTTGGAAAACGCTGCCAAATCTGAGAAAATATTTCTAAGTATCAATATTCAATGTATTGTGATGAAAGTTCGGTAATCCACATGCTAACAAATCTGTAGTGAATATTTGTCGAACCATTAATCATGTAGCATGTTCGGAACACGGAATTTCACGGCCAGGGAATTTATGTAAATTACATTTCTCTTCGTTAGAAATCACTCCAAGAGATTTTTCCTGAGAAATCTGCCTGATATTCGAATCTGGTGTTAGGAAAACCCTGCGAACTCAGATTAATAGATTCTCGGTGTAAATATGCCTTGTATGGTGGATGAAAGTTCGGAAATCCGCATGCTAACAACTCTGTAGTGAATATTTGTCGAATCCGAGATACATGAAGTGTGTTTTGTACACAGAATTTCACGGTGAGCCAATCTATGTAAAATACATGTCTCTTGGGTAGAACTCACTCCCAGAGTTTTTTCTGCAAAATCTGCCTCATTTACAAAACTGGCGTTTGAAAATCTCTGCAAAATCAGAGAAAATGTTTCATAGTGTCAATATGCCTTGTATTGTGATGGAAGTTCGTAAAACCACATGCAAACAAATCTGTGGTGAATATTTGTAGAAAGCGTTCTGCATGTAGCGTGATCTTATCACGGAAATTCCTGGCGATGGAATCTATGTAAATTACACGTCTCTAGGGTAGAATGCGCACCAAAATTTTTTCCTTAGAAAACGACCTGATTTTCGAAACTGACATTAGGTAAAAGCTGCAAATTCAGAGTTAATGTTTCTAGGTGTAAATATGCCATGTATGGTGGATGAAAGTTCTGTAATCTACATGTTCACAACTCATTTGAGAAAGTTTGTTGAAACCTTGATGCATGAAGCGTGTTCAGAAATTGGAATGTCACTGTGAGGGAAACTATGTAAATAACATTTCTATTGGGAAGTACTCGATCCACGAGAATTTTTCTGTGAATCTGCCTCATTTTCAAACCTGGCATTAGGAAAAACTTTTGAAATATGAGAAAATGCTTCAAGGTGTCAATATGGATTTTATGGTGGATGAAAGTTCGATAATCCTTATGCTAACAACTCTGTAGTGAATATTTGAAGAATCCGTGATGCATGTAGCTTTTTCTGAACACGGAATTTCACGATGACGTGTTCTACGTATATTGCATTTCTGTTTGGTAGAACTCGCTCCAAGAGAATTTTTCTGCGAAAACTGAATGGTTTTAGAAACTGACATTAGGAGAAATCTACTAAATCCGAATAAAACTTACTATGTACTAATATTCATTGTAAGGTCAATGAAAGTTCGGTATTACACATGTTCACAACTCATTAAAGAAAGTTTGTTGAATCCGTGATGCATGGAACGTGTTCAGAACACGGAATGTCACAGTGAGTGAAACTAGGTAAATTACATATCTTTTGGGTAGAAATCGCTCCAAGAGCATTTTTCTGCCAAATCTGCCTCATTTCCAAAACTGGTGTTCAAACAAACCTGTGAAATCTCAGAAAATACTTCAAAGTGTCAGTAAGCCTTGTATGGTGGATGAAAGTGCTGTAATCCACTTGCTAACAACTCTGTTGTATTTGTCGAATCCGAGATGCATGTAGCGTGTTCGGAACACGGAAATTCACGGTGAGCGAATCCATGTAAATTACATATCTATTGGTTAGAAACCGCTCCAAGAGGATTTTGCCGTGAAATCTGCCTCATTTTCGAAACTGCCGTTTGGAAAGCTCTGTGAAATCAGAGAAAATGCTTCTAAGCATCAATATGTCTTGTATTGTGATGAAAGTCCTGTACTCCACATGCAAACAACCATGTAGTGTATTTTTGTCAAATCCTTCCTGCATGTAGCATGTTCAGGACACGTAATTTCACAGTGGGGGAATTTATGTAATTTACATATCTATTGGGTAGAACACTCTCCAACAGTTTTTCCTTTGAAAACTGTCTGATATTCGAAACTGCATTTAGGGAAATGCTGTGAACTGAGAGTAAATATTTCTAAGTGTATATATGCCTTGTATGGTGGATGAAAGTTCTGTAATACAGATGTACACAACTCATTAAAAATGTTTCTCAAATCCATGATGTATGTAGTTTGTTTGGAACACAGAATGTCACGTTGAGGGAAACTATGTAAATTACATATCTATTGGTTAGAACCCAGTCCAGGAGCATTTTACTGAAAAATCTGCCTCAGTTTGAAAACTGGTGTTATGAGAACGCTGCAAAATCTGAGTAAATGCTTTAAGGTGACAATATAACTTCAATGGTATATTGAAGATGTGTAATTCACATGCTAACAACTCAGCAGTGAATATTTGTTGAATCCGTGGTGCATGTAAAGTTTTCGGAACACAGAATGTTACGGTGATGGTATCCATGAAAATGAGATGTCTATTGGATAGAACATGCACCAAGAGTATTTATCTGCGAAAACTGCCTGATTTTCATAACTGACGTTAGGAAAAGGCTGTGAAACATAAGTAAATGTTTCTAGGTGTAAATATGCCTTGTATTGTGGTTGAAAAATCTGTAATCCACATGCTCACTGTCATTAAATAATGTTTGTCGAAGCCGTGATGAATGTAAATTTTTCGGAACACGGAATGTCTCGGTGAGTGAAACTCTGAAAATAGCAATTCTACTGGATAGAACTCGCTTGAATTGAATGTTTCTGTGAAAATTTCATGATATTTGAAACTGGATGTAAGGAATAACCTGCGAAATCAGAATAACTACTTCTAGGTGTAAATATGCCTTGTTTGGTGGATGAAAGTTCGGTAATCCACATGCTCACACTCATTAAAGAATGTTTGTCAAATTCGTGATGCATGTAACGTGTTTGGAATACGGAATGTCATAGTGAAGGAAACAATTTAAGTTACATGTCTATTGGGTAGAACTCGCTTGAAGAGGATTTTTCTGCGAAATGTGCCTCTATTTAAAAACTGCCATTTGGAGAACCATGTGAAATCTGAGAAAATGCTTCTAAGTGTCAATATGCCTTGAATGGTGAATGAAAGTCCGGTAATCCACATGTTAATAACAGTGTAGTAATTATTTTTCAAACCGTGATTCATGGAGCGCTTTTGGAAAACCGAATTTCACGGTAATGAAACGATGTAAATTACAATTCTATTGAGTAGAACGAGCTAGAATAGAATGTTTCTGCAAAAATTGCATGATTATCGAATCTGAAGTTTGGAGAAAGCTGCAAAACTGGAGCCAATATTTGTAGGTGTAAATATGCCTTTATGTTGGAAGAAAGTTCGGTAATCCACATTTTCGCATCATATTAAAGAATCTTTTTCTAATCCGTGACACATGTACCGTGTTCCGATCATGGAATTTCACGGTGATTGAAACAATGTAAATTACTTCTCTATTGGGTAGAACTCGCTCCAAGAGAATTTTTCTGCGGAAACTGCTTCATTATTGAAACTGGCGTTTGGAAAACGCTGCCAAATCTGAGAAAATATTTCTAAGTATCAATATTCAATGTATTGTGATGAAAGTTCGGTAATCCACATGCTAACAAATCTGTAGTGAATATTTGTCGAACCATTAATCATGTAGCATGTTCGGAACACGGAATTTCACGGCCAGGGAATTTATGTAAATTACATTTCTCTTCGTTAGAAATCACTCCAAGAGATTTTTCCTGAGAAATCTGCCTGATTTTCGAATCTGGTGTTAGGAAAACCCTGCGAAGTCAGATTAATAGATTCTCGGTGTAAATATGCCTTGTATGGTGGATGAAAGTTCGGAAATCCGCATGCTAACAACTCTGTAGTGAATATTTGTCGAATCCAAGATACATGAAGTGTGTTTGGAACACAGAATATCACGGTGAGCGAATCTATGTAAAATACATTTCTCTTGGGTAGAACTCGCTCCCAGAGGTTTTTCTGCAAAATCTGCCTCATTTTCGAAACTGGCGTTTGAAACTCTCTGCAAAATCAGAGGAAATGCTTCATAGTGTCAATATGCCTTATATTGTGATGGAAGATCGTAAAACCACATGCAAACAAATCTGTGGTGAATATTTGTAGAAAGCGTTCGGCATGTAGCGTGATCGTATCACGGAAATTCCCGGCGATGGAATCTATGTAAATTACAAGTCTCTAGGGTAGAATTCGCACCAAAAATTTTTTCCTGAGAAAACGACCTGATTTTCGAAACTGGCATTAGGTAAAAGCTGCAAATTCAGAGTTAATGTTTCTAGGTGTAAATATGCCATGTATGGTGGATGAAAGTTCTGTAATCTACATGTTCACAACTCATTCGAGAAAGTTTGTTGAAACCTTGATGCATGGAACGTGTTCAGAACACGGAATGTCACAGTGAGTGAAACTAGGTAAATTACATATCTTTTGGGTAGAAATCGCTCCAAGAGCATTTTTCTGCCAAATCTGCCTCATTTTCAAAACTGGCGTTCAAACTAACCTGTGAAATCTCAGAAAATACTTCAAAGTGTCAGTAAGCCTTGTATGGTGGATGAAAGTGCTGTAATCCACTTGCTAACAACTCTGTAGTGAGTATTTATCAAATCCGAGATGCATGTAGCGTGTTCGGAACACGGAAATTCACGGTGAGCAAATCCATGTAAATTGCATATCTATTGGTTAGAAACTGCTCCAAGAGGATTTTGCCGTGAAATCTGCCTCATTTTCAAAACTGCCGTTTGGAAAGCTCTGTGAAATCAGAGAAAATGCTTCTAAGCATCAATATGCCTTGTATTGTGATGAAAGTCCTGTACTCCACATGCAAACAACCATGTAGTGTATTTTTGTCGAATCCTTCCTGCATGTAGCATGTTCACGACATGTAAATTCACAGTGGGGGAATTTATGTAATTTACATATCTATTGGGTAGAACACTCTCCAACAGTTTTTCCTTTGAAAACTGCCTGATATTCGAAACTGCATTTAGGGAAATGCTGTGAACTCAGAGTAAATATTTCTAGGTGTAAATATGCCTTGTATGGTGGACGAAAGTTCTGTAATACAGATGTACACAACTCATTAAAAATGTTTCTCAAATCCATGATGTATGTAGTTTGTTTGGAACACAGAATGTCACGTTGAGGGAAACTATGTAAATTACATATCTATTGGTTAGAACCCAGTCCAGGAGCATTTTACTGAAAAATCTGCCTCAGTTTGAAAACTGGTGTTATGAGAACGCTGCAAAATCTGAGTAAATGCTTTAAGGTGACAATATAACTTCAATGGTATATTGAAGATGTGTAATTCACATGCTAACAACTCAGCAGTGAATAATTGTTGAATCCGTGGTGCATGTAGTTTTCGGAACACAGAATGTTACGGTGACGGTATCCATGAAAATGAGATGTCTATTGGATAGAACATGCACCAAGAGAATTTTTCTGCGAAAACTGCCTGATTTTCATAACTGACGTTAGGAAAAAGCTGTGAAACATAAGTAAATGTTTCTAGGTGTAAATATGCCTTGTATTGTGGTTGAAAAATCTGTAATCCACATGCTCACTGTCATTAAATAATGTTTGTCGAAGCCGTGATGAATGTAAATTTTTCGGAACACGGAATGTCTCGGTGAGTGAAACTCTGAAAATAGCAATTCTACTGGATAGAACTCGCTTGAATTGAATGTTTCTGTGAAAATTTCATGATATTTGAAACTGGATGTAAGGAAAAACCTGCAAAATCAGAATAACTACTTCTAGGTGTAAATATGCCTTGTTTGGTGGATGAAAGTTCGGTAATCCACATGCTCACACTCATTAAAGAATGTTTGTCGAATTCGTGATGCATGTAACGTGTTTGGAATACGGAATGTCATAGTGAAGGAAACGATGTAAGTTACATGTCTATTGGGTAGAACTCGCTTGAAGAAGATTTTTCTGCGAAATGTGCCTCATTTTCAAAACTGCCTTTAGGAGAATCCTGTGAAATCTGAGAAAATGCTTCTAAGTGTCAATATGCCTTGAATGGTGAATGAAAGTCCGGTAATCCACATGTTAATAACAGTGTAGTAATTATTTTTCAAACCGTGATTCATGGAGCGCTTTTGGAAAACCGAATTTCACGGTAATGAAACGATGTAAATTACAATTCTATTGAGTAGAACGAGCTAGAATAGAATGTTTCTGCAAAAATTGCATGATTATCGAATCTGAAGTTTGGAGAAAGCTGCAAAACTGGAGCCAATATTTGTAGGTGTAAATATGCCTTTATGTTGGAAGAAAGTTCGGTAATCCACATTTTCGCATCATATTAAAGAATCTTTTTCTAATCCGTGACACATGTACCGTGTTCGGAACATGGAATTTCACGGTGATTGAAACAATGTAAATTACTTCTCTATTGGGTAGAACTCGCTTCAAGAGAATTTTTCTGCGAAAACTGCTTCATTATTGAAACTGGCATTTGGAAAACGCTGCCAAATCTGAGAAAATATTTCTAAGTATCAATATTCAATGTATTGTGATGAAAGTTCGGTAATCCACATGCTAACAAATCTGTAGTGAATATTTGTCGAACCATTAATCATGTAGCATGTTCGGAACACGGAATTTCACGGCCAGGCAATTTATGTAAATTATATTTCTCTTCGTTAGAAATCACTCCAAGAGATTTTTCCTGAGAAATCTGCCTGATTTTCGAATCTGGTGTTAGGAAAACCCTGCGAACTCAGATTAATAGATTCTCGGTGTAAATATGCCTTGTATGGTGGATGAAATTTCGTTAATCCGCATGCTAACAACTCTGTAGTGAATATTTGTCGAATCCAAGATACATGAAGTGTGTTTGGAACACAGATATCACGGTGAGCGAATCTATGTAAAATACATTTCTCTTGGGTAGAACTCGCTCCCAGAGGTTTTTCTGCAAAATCTGCCTCATTTTCGAAACTGGCGTTTGAAACTCTCTGCAAAATCAGAGGAAATGCTTCATAGTGTCAATATGCCTTGTATTGTGATGGAAGTTCGTAAAACCACATGCAAACAAATCTGTGGTGAATATTTGTAGAAAGCGTTCTGCATGTAGCGTGATCGTATCACGGAAATTCCCGGCGATGGAATCTATGTAAATTACAAGTCTCTAGGGTAGAATTCGCACCAAAAATTTTTTCCTGAGAAAACGACCTGATTTTCGAAACTGGCATTAGGTAAATGCTGCAAATTCAGAGTTAATGTTTCTAGGTGTAAATATGCCATGTATGGTGGATGAAAGTTCTGTAATCTACATGTTCACAACTCATTCGAGAAAGTTTGTTGAAACCTTGATGCATGGAACGTGTTCAGAACACGGAATGTCACAGTGAGTGAAACTAGGTAAATTACATATCTTTTGGGTAGAAATCGCTCCAAGAGCATTTTTCTGCCAAATCTGCCTCATTTTCAAAACTGGCGTTCAAACTAACCTGTGAAATCTCAGAAAATACTTCAAAGTGTCAGTAAGCCTTGTATGGTGGATGAAAGTGCTGTAATCCACTTGCTAACAACTCTGTAGTGAGTATTTGTCGAATCCGAGATGCATGTAGCGTGTTCGGAACACGGAAATTCACGGTGAGCGAATCCATGTAAATTACATATCTATTGGTTAGAAACCGCTCCAAGAGGATTTTGCCGTGAAATCTGCCTCATTTTCGAAACTGCCATTTGGAAAGCTCTGTGAAATCAGAGAAAATGCTCCTAAGCATCAATATGCCTTGTATTGTGATGAAAGTCCTGTACTCCACATGCAAACAACCATGTAGTGTATTTTTGTCGAATCCTTCCTGCATGTAGCATGTTCAGGACACATAATTTCACAGTGGGGGAATTTATGTAATTTACATATCTATTGGGTAGAACACTCTCCAACAGTTTTTCCTTTGAAAACTGCCTGATATTCGAAACTGCATTTAGGGAAATGCTGTGAACTCAAAGTAAATATTTCTAGGTGTAAATATGCCTTGTATGGTGGATGAAAGTTCTGTAATACAGATGTACACAACTCATTAAAAATGTTTCCAAAACCATGATGTATATAGTTTGTTTGGAACACAGAATGTCACGTTGAGGGAAACTATGTAAATTACATATCTATTGGTTAGAACCCAGTCCAGGAGCATTTTACTGAAAAATCTGCCTCAGTTTGAAAACTGGTGTTATGAGAACGCTGCAAAATCTGAGTAAATGCTTTAAGGTGACAATATAACTTCAATGGTATATTGAAGATGTGTAATTCACATGCTAACAACTCAGCAGTGAATATTTGTTGAATCCGTGGTGCATGTAAAGTTTTTGAAACACAGAATGTTACGGTGACGGTATCCATGAAAATGAGATGTCTATTGGATAGAACATGCACCAAGAGAATTTTTCTGCGAAAACTGCCTGATTTTCATAACTGACGTTAGGAAAAAGCTGTGAAACATAAGTAAATGTTTCTAGGTGTAAATATGCCTTGTATTGTGGTTGAAAAATCTGTAATCCACATGCTCACTTTCATTAAATAATGTTTGTCGAAGCCGTGATGAATGTAAATTTTTCGGAACACGGAATGTCTCGGTGAGTGAAACTCTGAAAATAGCAATTCTACTGGATAGAACTCGCTTGAATTGAATGTTTCTGTGAAAATTTCATGATATTTGAAACTGGATGTAAGGAAAAACCTGCGAAATCAGAATAACTACTTCTAGGTGTAAATATGCCTTGTTTGGTGGATGAAAGTTCGGTAATCCACATGCTCACACTCATTAAAGAATGTTTGTCGAATTCATGATGCATGTAACGTGTTTGGAATACGGAATGTCATAGTGAAGGAAACAATGTAAGTTACATGTCTATTGGGTAGAACTCGCTTGAAGAGAATTTTTCTGCGAAATGTGCCTCTTTTTAAAAACTGCCATTTGGAGAACCATGTGAAATCTGAGAAAATGCTTCTAAGTGTCAATATGCCTTGAATGGTGAATGAAAGTCCGGTAATCCACATGTTAATAACAGTGTAGTAATTATTTTTCAAACCGTGATTCATGGAGCGCTTTTGGAAAACCGAATTTCATGGTAATGAAACCATGTAAATTACAATTCTGTTGGGTAGAAATAGCTAGAATAGAATATTTCTGCAAAAACTGCATGATTATCGAATCTGAAGTTTGGAGAAAGCTGCAAAACTGGAGCCAATATTTGTAGGTGTAAATTTGCCTTTATGTTGGAAGAAAGTTCGGTAATCCACATTTTCGCATCATATTAAAGAATCTTTTTCTAATCCGTGACACATGTACCGTGTTCGGATCATGGAATTTCACGGTGATTGAAACAATGTAAATTACTTCTCTATTGGGTAGAACTCGCTCCAAGAGAATTTTTCTGCGAAAACTGCTTCATTTTTGAAACTGGCGTTTGGAAAACGCTGCCAATTCTGAGAAAATATTTCTAAGTATCAATATTCAATGTATTGTGATGAAAGTTCGGTAATCCACATGCTAACAAATCTGTAGTGAATATTTGTCGAACCATTAATCATGTAGCATGTTCGGAACACGGAATTTCACGGCCAGGCAATTTATGTAAATTATATTTCTCTTCGTTAGAAATCACTCCAAGAGATTTTTCCTGAGAAATCTGCCTGATTTTCGAATCTGGTGTTAGGAAAACCCTGCGAACTCAGATTAATAGATTCTCGGTGTAAATATGCCTTCTATGGTGGATGAAATTTCGTTAATCTGCATGCTAACAACTCTGTAGTGAATATTTGTCGAATCCAAGATACATGAAGTGTGTTTGGAACACAGAATATCACGGTGAGCGAATCTATGTAAAATACATTTCTCTTGGGTAGAACTCGCTCCCAGAGGTTTTTCTGCAAAATCTGCCTCATTTTCGAAACTGGCGTTTGAAACTCTCTGCAAAATCAGAGGAAATGCTTCATAGTGTCAATATGCCTTGTATTGTGATGGAAGTTCGTAAAACCACATGCAAACAAATCTGTGGTGAATATTTGTAGAAAGCGTTCTGCATGTAGCGTGATCGTATCACGGAAATTCCCGGCGATGGAATCTATGTAAATTACAAGTCTCTAGGGTAGAATTCGCACCAAAAATTTTTTCCTGAGAAAAAGACCTGATTTTCGAAACTGGCATTAGGTAAAAGCTGCAAATTCAGAGTTAATGTTTCTAGGTGTAAATATGCCATGTATGGTGGATGAAAGTTCTGTAATCTACATGTTCACAACTCATTCGAGAAAGTTTGTTGAAACCTTGATGCATGGAACGTGTTCAGAACACGGAATGTCACAGTGAGTGAAACTAGGTAAATTACATATCTTTTGGGTAGAAATCGCTCCAAGAGCATTTTTCTGCCAAATCTGCCTCATTTTCAAAACTGGCGTTCAAACTAACCTGTGAAATCTCAGAAAATACTTCAAAGTGTCAGTAAGCCTTGTATGGTGGATGAAAGTGCTGTAATCCACTTGCTAACAACTCTGTAGTGAGTATTTGTCGAATCCGAGATGCATGTAGCGTGTTCGGAACACGGAAATTCACGGTGAGCGAATCCATGTAAATTACATATCTATTGGTTAGAAACCGCTCCAAGAGGATTTTGCCGTGAAATCTGCCTCATTTTCGAAACTGCCATTTGGAAAGCTCTGTGAAATCAGAGAAAATGCTCCTAAGCATCAATATGCCTTGTATTGTGATGAAAGTCCTGTACTCCACATGCAAACAACCATGTAGTGTATTTTTGTCGAATCCTTCCTGCATGTAGCTTGTTCAGGACACGTAATTTCACAGTGGGGGAATTTATGTAATTTACATATCTATTGGGTAGAACACTCTCCAACAGTTTTTCCTTTGAAAACTGCCTGATATTCGAAACTGCATTTAGGGAAATGCTGTGAACTCAAAGTAAATATTTCTAGGTGTAAATATGCCTTGTATGGTGGATGAAAGTTCTGTAATACAGATGTACACAACTCATTAAAAATGTTTCCAAAACCATGATGTATATAGTTTGTTTGGAACACAGAATGTCACGTTGAGGGAAACTATGTAAATTACATATCTATTGGTTAGAACCCAGTCCAGGAGCATTTTACTGAAAAATCTGCCTCAGTTTGAAAACTGGTGTTATGAGAACGCTGCAAAATCTGAGTAAATGCTTTAAGGTGACAATATAACTTCAATGGTATATTGAAGATGTGTAATTCACATGCTAACAACTCAGCAGTGAATATTTGTTGAATCCGTGGTGCATGTAAAGTTTTTGAAACACAGAATGTTACGGTGACGGTATCCATGAAAATGAGATGTCTATTGGATAGAACATGCACCAAGAGAATTTTTCTGCGAAAACTGCCTGATTTTCATAACTGACGTTAGGAAAAAGCTGTGAAACATAAGTAAATGTTTCTAGGTGTAAATATGCCTTGTATTGTGGTTGAAAAATCTGTAATCCACATGCTCACTTTCATTAAATAATGT